>NW_027526422.1:95003695-95185600 GCF_048455015.1 Haemaphysalis longicornis
ATTAACCGTAGTGAAAAAGAAAAGAGCCTAACCACACCCCTATGCCTCCTTTGGCGTTGTAGACTGCTGCCCTATCTATCTGTATTTTCCTCAACGAGCCCCTCATTTCCTTACTATATATATATATATATATATATATATATATATATATATATATATATATATATATATATATATATATATATATATATATATATATATATATATATAGAGAGAGAGAGAGAGAGAGAGAGAGAGCGAGACAAGGGCTAGGAACGGTGTTTTCTGAGGCGTTCGAGCCGCAAGCACCCCAGAACACACGATGATGATGATCATGTCCGTAGAAGATGAAGGAACAGTGCCGCCTGGCTGGTGCATATGAGTAAGTACAGATGAAGACGAGGAGCGGGAATTGTCCTCTGGAGTTCTCTGGAGTCGCGAATGCTCACACTAATTTCCCCCACTTCGGCGGAAGCCTGCCTCCGGGCCGCAAGTCATTGTGGGGAACGGCGCTGGAACGGTTTCAGTCGCGAGACGTGAACAATTTCCGTGCCACGACGGCGGCGATCTGTACAGGAATTAGTGCTCGGCCGCGGGAAAACCGGATGAGGCAGGTAGCAACGGCGATGCCCCGAGAAAGGAGACGGCCAGAAGGAATGGCTAGCATGTCACCGTTAATGGCTGTTCCAGCAGAAACCGAAAGGACGCGCTCGTGGCGCGGAGGCACAACATAGTCGTCAGTCAACACGAGACGAAGGGAACAAGTTTCAGGGAGGGCAGAATGTTCTGTGTCCGTGAGGCTGATACTGGGCAAGCGGCAAGAAATTATCGCTGACGTCGACGACAGGAAGTCTCAGCCAAGGATAAGCAAGTAAGGGCACGGGGAAAGCACGGCACACTGGATGTGGTGACAAACTCCTTCAATAGAAACGCGAACTGTGCACTGTCCTGACGGTCGTATGGTCGCCTTGTTAGCTCCATGCAATAGAGGGCCCTCGTGTGGAGTTTTAACTTTTCGTAGTCTTTCACACAAATCAGAATGGATAATCGTGACACTTGCCCCAGTGTCTACCAACGCGTTAACCAAAATGCCTTCAGCTGATAATGACAGTAAGTTTGACGGATGCTCTGGAGGAATTTGTGTCGTCCCAATCGATGCAGTCCCCCCCCCCCCCCCAAAAAAAAAAAAAAAATTGCATGGTCTAGTTTTCCGAGTGGTGGTTGTCATCGTGCACAACGGGGGGACGTAGGGGTGAAACTGAACGGCGGAACGGAGAGGGAGATCGGCGCCGAGACTCGCGAGTATTTCGAGAAACATCAGCAGAATCAGCAGAAGGCCGGAAACGACGTGCCGGAGACTGGTAGGCTTGTTGTCGGTAACTGAAGCGGGGGTTCATTTCATCGCGCTCGTAGAAGTCATAGCCACGTCGTTCAACCTGCTGGCGCCGGCGGCAAACTCGGGCAATATGGCCCCGTATTCCACAGTAAAAACACACGGGACGATTTGCCGGCGGCTCTGGACGGGTCTGTCGCCATGTGGGATAGTACGGTCGTGGCCCAGGAGTGGAAGGGAACGCAGAAACATATCCTGGGTGATGGGGAGGGCTGATCGGTGCCAGTGGGACGGGTGGGCGTCCAGCAACTTCGGAGTAGGACGCGTGCATGGCCAACGGAGCCAGAAGACCGGGTGGTGCCTGACTGGTCACCGACGAGAGCTCTTCTTTAATGATTTCTCGCCGACCTGGCGTCTCAGTGGAGTAGGAAGAGTTGGGTGCACATGAGGTGACGTGGTTGTTGAGCTCTTCCCTGATTATGGCCCGTATAAGAGAACGAAGGTCTTCATCTCGAAGCTGCCGAACTGGTGTTTCTGGCTGAATGCGCGAAGCCTGAAGAGCATCCAGGCGCTGGCAAGTGGCAGTCACAGCCGAAACGGTCGTAGGATTTTGAAGGACAAGGGAGGTGAATGCAAACTGTTCGATACCTTTCAGAATGTGATGCACTCGATCAGCCTCGATAACGTCCTTGTCAACGCGGCGGCAGAGCGCAAGGACGTCTTCAATGTATGAAGTGTACGTTTCATTCGGACGTTGCAGGCGGGCCGCAAGTTTTTTCTTCGCAGCTGCGGAACGTGCAGCCGGGGACCCGAAAATCAGGCGCAACTCTGAAGTGAAGCCGTCCCAATCAGTGATGGTACTTGCCTTGTTCAAATACCATGTTTCGGCTACCTCCGTGAGGGCAAAAGCGGCGTTTCGTAGCTTAAAGGGGCCCTGAAAGGCGTTTTGAGCACACTAAATTGACTAGCGCAATCGTTAGATTGGGTCGTCAACATCATCTGTGCCAAGTATTACTCTTTTACGCGCAGCGGAAAGCTCACACTTTTGTTGCAAAGTTTGTCGCTTTTTTCTCACCCTTCCCTTCGTGTTTTTGGACGCCGCCATCTTGACATGTCTACGTCATCAATTCCCAGATGTTCGTCATGAGCTAGACATCCTGCTATTGGGCGGCTTTTTCACGCACTTCCGGCAAAGAGATGAGTCGTCTGCTCAGCGTCGGCTCGCCGGCTGATCGGCCAGCGGAGTGCCGGAGTGCTTGGACATTTTACGACAAACGAAACAAGTGTAAACAAACGCTTAACCGTTTGTATTGAATGCAACAGGGCCATAACACGACATGCATATTCTCTTACCTGAGTACGTTCCATAAAGAAAGCGTTGAAGCCCCGTGGCACTTCTTTCTAGCAATCGCAGAGAACGCCCTGAGCCGAATGCCCGGGTTTGAGGCACCCGGGTTTGAGGCATACATTTTATTCAACTTCCAAACAATCCAGAGATGCGTTTGGAACGAACACAACGTCACAACATGCGTTGCAAGTCCGAACCGCGATTGACAGACGATGGGTTGCCTCCTCGTGCCCCTCGTAAATTCGGCACTCACCTCGCGCGCGGTTTGCGGGGACGAACAGCAAGTCACTTAACTCTGGCGCACAAGCCGAGATGGCTTTTAACCACGCACACTGCACATACCCCATGCGAGGTGACTGAGTCGTACGCCGCTTGAGAAAGATAATCCAGACCATGGGAAGCACTATCCACCCGCAGAAGCACAATGTCGCATTTCATCGCGAAACAAAGGCGTCCACAACACACACACCATCGCCTCCTGTAATGCCAAACGCATCTCTCACTTCCAAATGGGAGTGAGTAGTATGCCTGCAGTGCCCATATGCCGCGAGGTGGGGCCCCAAGCTGAACCGGGATCACGCAACCGTAACTGAATTCTAGAGCGGTTTGTGCCTTGTTGCCAGGGCAACCGATGTTTGATATTGTCAAAGAAATAGTGCTCGCTCCAGCGCTAGAAAGCTCAGAGCCGCGGCGGAGCATGTTTTGCCAACGTTGCCGCTCTCCACCACGCGTCGCCCCAAGCTGAACTGGCGTTTTGTGTACGGGTTCTGTATCGGTTTAAAATGTCTTTTTCACGTGCCGCCGGCAGGAATTACCACCGCCACAAAATAAGACCCGGCACCAGCGGGGCCACATCTGACACGGCGCTTTTTGGATAAACAGTGCGCTGTGCATCCAAGGCAAAGTTCAGCGGCAACGTACACCGCGAAAGGGCAAGGCCAGGCCGCCGCACGCATGGGGCCAGATTTTTCGTTCGCTTTTCCAGCCTTGAGCGGAGTGCGGAATTCATGGTGTCAACAAAGCTTGCCCGTAGTAGACGGCTGTGTGAGCAGCGCAATAGCGGAAGTACGTCACCGCCGAGGAGGGCAGCATCATGGGAGGGAAGGCTCCCTCGCCGTATACAGCGGAGAGTAAGTTGAAAGGAGGAGGAAACGCGGCGCGACGATAATGCGCGGTTTTTGATTTACGATTTCTCAGCTAATACTCACCGCTTCAACGAAATTCTTGCGGGAGGAGATTGCTAATACATTGCTTTAGTTGGTTACATGTACATCCATGCATCGGCGGAAGGTATTTCAGGACCCCTTTAAGCTTATCGTCCCAACCGTTGAACGTACTGACCCTTGCGAAGCTGTCGAGCCAGTCTTCAACATCCTCGTTCCGACGGCCAGCGAACTTCGGGGAATCGCGCTGATGGCTCGTGACAAAGCACTGCACCGGAACGGGGGACTAAGCGTTGGCCGATTCCGGCGTCATGGCATGGCCAGGCGTGCTAAACGGCGACCCGAGCGGAGCTCCAGGAGTGTGAACGGAGAGGTACACAGCAAAACCGAGACGCACCCTCCACCACTTGAGAGACAAGGGCTAGGAACGGCGTTTACTGAGGCGTTCGAGCCGCAAGCACCGCACAAAACACGGTGATGATGATCATATCCGTAGAAAATGAAGGAACAGTGCCGCATGGCTGGTGCTGATGAGTATGTACAGATAAAGACGAGATGCGGGAATTGTTCTGTGGAGTTCTCTGGGGTCGCGAATGCTCACACTATATATTGTGGGGAGCGCCTTGGCCCGACACCTTCTGGCCTAGGGGGTGTCGCCCGGAGCCCCTCGCCATGGGCTCCCTTCCCTCGCCCTCCTCGCCTACCGTGCGGCCCGGTCGCCGGAGAGATGGCGCGAGTGGACGGGTGGGGACGGGCGGTGGTGCAGAAGAACCGCGCGCGGAGACAGGGACTCGGGACGGACAGAGTGTTTTGGTGTGTGCGTGTGTATGCCCGGACGGGCGACAGCGTGGAGGATGTAAGTAAAGAGTTCTTTCACGCAACCGCAGTGTGCCTCATTCCTGGGCATGCCGTAGAGAGCAGGCCCACAATATATATATATGCCCGCCAGGTGGGTTCGGATCCCACCTGGCGGGCATTTTTTCTCCACTTTCTTTCTTTCTTTCAAAATTCTCTATCTGTTTTAATGACCTACCACATCCTCCCCTTTGCTTTCCGAGGTTTTCTTGACTGCCAACTCTTATTTCTGTCTTAATTTGAACGAGCCCCTCATGTCCCAATATGATTCGCTAAATGCATAGCAAGGGCCTCTGTCCTGGCAGTCTTGGTGCAGCCGGAGCTTAAGAGGGTTCAACGCTGGTCGAACACTCTTGACATGTCGTAGACACTCGAGTCACGGCCCGGGGGTTCAAAAGTAGGTCCCCTTCACCCCGAGTAGTCCGAGTGGCGCTGGCTACCACCCCTAAGCACAGGAAACAAAAATACATTACCATAAATACCCAAGAAAGTGGAGGGGAAAATCGTACCGCCGGTAGCGTAGTGGTTATTGCACCAGACCGGTATTCTGGAGGTTGTGGGTTCGGATCCCACCTGGCGGGCATTTTTCTCCACTTTCTTTCTTTCTTTCAAAATTCTTTATCTGTTTCAATGACCTACCACATCCTCCCCTTTGCTTTCCGAGGTTTTCTTGACTGCCAACTCTTATTTCTGTCTTATATATAAATATATATATATATATATATATATATGTGTGTGTGTGTGTGTGTGTGTGTGTATGTGTGCCTGGCGCCCTTTCGTTTCACGCGTAACAATTTTGCGGAAACAGCCTAGGAGACGACGGTTCCATGGCCGGTTCGTTTTGCGCATGCGTACAACTCTCGCTCAGGTCGCCGCTCCCCACATTGATAAGGAGCTGACCCACCCGCCGATCGACACTCTCGCGATTTTATTATAAAAATTTGGCGGCTGTACTTGCCGGAGCTGCTGCATTTTTAGGCATTCAGTACTCTGCTCCCTTCAATGGACCTTTGCAGTTAATAAGCTTCGCACCGGTCTCATTGCTTGTAACAAAATAGCTGAAATCTCTTTGGCCAGCTACGGGAAAGACGCACCTCCAACGTGGCAACTATGACAGAAAGGGAAAGAGGAAAGAGACACATGACATCAGCCTGGCGTAATACTAGGCTTCCTACTTCAGATAACTGGTGAACATGTGATGGACGACTCTAAAATGCTAACACAAAGTAAAAAACAAGGGAATGAAAGCGAAAAAAAGAAACTAACACACCTGCCCACACATACATGTACAGAAAAGTAAAAAAAGAGGAAGACAGTTACAAACTGGTTTCTAATCCGTAGGCCTTTGGAAGCCTAGCAAAGCTTTAGAACTCCTACCCCCACTGTCCTTGCTATTACAGAAGCCTAAGAACTCTTTCATGGATCCCCTGTAGTAGCACCGTGCAGTAGTACGTTCTGACAAGGAGCGCAGACAAGGACACAACCCGTGCTCAGCGTTTGAGTAATGTGTTGACAGTGTTGTTGTTACTGTTGCGCGGTTTTATGTCCAACAGGGCCCGCTTGCAGCTTCCACTTCGTAAGAACTGTCCCCCAGCGCAAGGAATTTGTCGACCGCGGGCGACGGGCGTACGCAATCGACGTAGCCGCTCTTCAAAGTCCCCGCTATTGCTAAAAACGGCGCACTTCGACTGCGGGCCTTTCCTCCCGCCTTTTCGTCGGCAGCAGTGCCATTTCTCTTCCCGGAAGACCTCGGTGAGATGCCCATGGCGTGGCTCCTTCAACCGCGAGCATGATTTACGAGTACGCGAAGACGGGAAGGCGCCGCCTATGATCGTCTTTCACGCGTCTGAAACCCGCGTTACGAACCCTCACGGCCGCCGCCTGCCTGCCTTTTCTGGAGTGCGAGGTCCCTGCGTGTGATAATAAAATAATAAAAAACAAAAAAAAAGGAAGAAGGGAAACTGTTAGATGTTTGCCGTTAAGATTATGTGTACTACCAAGGGACGGTAAGGAAATAGGGAGGAACAATTAATGACTCGATGGATGGATAGATGACCTAAGAAAATTCGCGGAAAAGAGTGGACTCCGAAAACTGACGACAAGAGTAGCTTTAAGTCTTTGCGAGAGGCGTTTGTCCTGCAGGGGACACAAAAATGAGGATGGCAACGATGACGGTGACGATGACTCTGAATTACAGGGGCAAACTAGCATGTTTTTTCAATCTCATTATTGGAATTCACATGGAATAAACATCGGAACATGGGGCTAAAACATCTTAGCTTGGAAACAAACATGCTTGCTTAGTCCTCGCTCGGGCCCTATTCTGTTTGACGCCTGTGGCCAAGTTTAGACAGCGTCGGAGAACGGCAGCGTGTGGAGGCTTAAACAGGGCGTGTCTGGCGAATCGCGTGGCTGATATAAGACGATCGCCGCGACCAGTAAGACTTTATTCTCAGCGTTTTCAGGCGTTAAGTACATAGCTCCAAGCTGAGGGATTTATTCACTCATAGCTGTTATGAGCAGCTATGCAGTGCCGCCAAGCTAATGGTAGACCGAAGGAACTGAATTGAAACTCAAGCTGTTCGTTGGCTGACCATAAACAATGACCTGCCGATCGGCAACCATGATTGCTTTCACGCGTTATCAGGTACTTGTACCCCGTACACCAATCAGTTTTCTACAAAGCAAAGCTCGACAGCGGTGCAGGAATGATTGGGACGCACACTCATGCGCGCACTAACAGGCACGCGCCACCGCACGTACGAGCCTTTCCGCGTCTCCCGTTCCTTTGTTTACGCGACAGACGCGGAACCTCGGGGCGGCTCACAGCTCCGAGCTGCTGCCGCCTCTTTCCTGTCAGGAAGAGCGAAGGGTTCTGTCACCGAGGAGAAGACGTATGGTTTCCGCAGCCTGATCTTGTTTCGGCACCCTGCAGCGGCGCGAGATGCGCTCGCCATCAGCGCTGTTGGAATGCGCGCCGCCCACTCGCGCGTCCCCTCTGCTCCTTCCGGAAGGCTTTGTTTTCAGAGGACGCATATCGATCTTGTTTTGGCTCCCGTGAACCCGGGACAGAACGAAGCACGTGTGACTTGTCGCCGAAGCAGCAGGCGTGTTTTGGGGAGGAAAGTGGGGCACGCGGTTGGTTGCTAGGGGTAAGAGATCAGCGAAAGTCAAGCGAGCGGCTTGCACAGCTGACGGCCCTTTATCCCAGGGCAGGGAGGAGGAGACAGACGAGAAAGGACATGGGTAAGCCCTGTGTTAGTTTTCGACCTGGATAGTTGGCCACTCCGACGAAACTCTAGCCCGGCCAGAGTGAGCATAGTGCAGTACAGTGCAACTTCAACTTCATAGCAACTTCAATATAGCAGTGCAACTTCACAGCATCTTCATTCTTATGCCTCACATAGAAGGTAAAGCACTTTCTTGACACCGCACATCGTTTTATTAGAGACGATGATCTTTCATCAACGTCCTTAAACGCGCAAATTTTGGTCTGTCTGTCTGTCTGTCTGTCTGTCTGTCTGTCTGTCTGTCTGTCTGTCGACTCAAACACATGAAAAAAAAGTTAAAAACTGCTTGAACACGAAGTTATATAGTCGAGACCATTCCAAACTACCGGAACTGCTAGCATGGGTCATACACGTTCACATTATTCAACGCAGGCGAAACCTCCGGCGTATTTCAGACAAAATACCAGTAAATAACAAAGAAAACGAGCGTTATTTTAATTAAAACTGACCGTTGGATTTGTTTCTATGGTAGCGAAAAAAAAAAACGCGCTACAAACGGGGTGGAAGACAAGGGATGTCGGTTCGAGCTGTTCCAAGTAGAACAGAAACAAAAGGTCTCAACAGAGGGCGCGCAAGCAGTTCGGAGGCGGGAAAATCGAACTGAATTCGGCAAACTTCATTCGCCTTCACCACGAAGGGAGTGAGAGGGGAGAGAAGAGCATGAAAGGTAGAACGGGTGAGAGAAGACGGAGTTGCGTGGCAGGTGCAGCTGAAGACGATAGTCTTTCGGGCACATTTGCAGTTAAGCAAAGCGGGGTGCAAAGCCGGTGGTAAGGTAACCATATTTATTCAGCTTAGAATAGTAAAAAAGGCAGGCCTTTAATAAATTTCGCAGGGCAACAGTGCAGCAAATAGGTACGGCGAGCCACTGCTTCTTGAAGGAACCCCACGCTTCCCGGCCCAAGGCAGTTGATGGACGAAAGGAGAGGCAGAACGTGTTTTGGCTCAGAACGCCCGCCTGCCGAGCTTCAAGCAGACTAAGTTTTTACCTTATATATATTTCATTCAATTTTCTTCTACTTCTGTTTCGCCGTCTTTCGTGGACATAAAGACGGATCTGTCAGACAGATAATCGGATATCCACGCATACATGCGACCTCCGATGCCTACCGACTCCAATGCAGATCTTATTGCCTCATGTGCCACACAGTCAAAGGCTGCTTTAATCTCAATGAACACTGCTAGAGTGATGCGACGCTGGGCTTTCGCACTCTTAACGTCATTGACAAGGGCAAGCACGTTGTCGATGCTGCTGCGGGATTGTCTGAATCCAGTCATATGTGGGGCATACACGTTCCGCTCTGTCAAGTCCCAGTCTAGGCGAGCAAGGACCATCTTCTCCATCAGCTTCCCCACGCAGCTCAGGAGTGCAATGGGGCGGTAAGACTCAATTTCCGTAGGGATTTTTCCGGGTTTGAGCACGGGAACAAGGCGACCGCGCTTCCAGCCCGGTTCGAGGCGGCCCGTTTCCCAGCTGTGGTTGTATGTGCCGAGAAGGAAGCGCTTAGCTTTGTCTCCAAGGTGTGACAAAGCTGCATAGCTTATGCCATCTGGGCCCGGTGCAGAAGCCTTGTTTACGGAAGACAAGGCAGCAAATAGTTCTGCCATTGTAAATGGCTTGTCCATGACGGTTACACTTGCAGAGGGCGGAGAGACATCGGTCAATCTGGCAGGTAAGACTGGAGCCGAGAAGGCTGTGACCTTGGCGCAGAAATCTTCAGCGACGTCTAGATCACGGCGGTTCTGTCGCAAAGCGATACAGAGGAAAGGATGCAGAGCAGTAGGTGGTGCACGTAGGCTGCGTACTAAGCTCCAAATTCTCGTAAGAGGTTTTCGGGGGTCTAATTTTGAGCAGAACGACTGCCATTCCCGCTTAGCCAGTTTCTTCATATGTCGCTGTACATGCCTCTGTGCTCGTCTAGCGGCTTGCATATCTTCAGATGTTCGTGTTTTGCGAGCATGCCTTTCAGCCCTGCGACGCACCGCGCGGAGCCTTTGGTACTCCGCATCGGCCACAGAGAACCTCGAGGGTATACGGAAAAACTTCATACAGGAGCTTCTCGCCCGTGTCATGGCGTCTATTAGGTCGCTGTACGATTCAAAATTCCCATCGAGCTCCTCAATAAGAGCAGAATACAGAGACCAATCCAGGCAACGAATTTCTTGATTGAAGGGCCCTCCACAGAGACCATCCAGCAAGATATATGTAGGCAGGTGATCGCTCCCATGTGACTCGATGTCGACGTACCACTGGGCCCTACGTGACAGTCCGAGGGAGACCATGGTGACATCTAGTGTGCTCGATACTGCGCCTCGGCTGAACGTGGGTTCGCCGGTATTAATGATAGCCAAGCCGTTACGGCAAGCCGCATAGAAAAGGCGCCTGCCTCTAATTGTGGTCTTAATGCTGCCCCAGGAGGGATGGTGCGCGTTAAAATCTCCAGTTAGCACGTGCGGTTCCGGTGTCGTGCGTACAATGTGCTGCAGCCTATCCACGTTAAATGCAGCATCAGGTGGAATGTATGCCGCTATAAGGGTAAACTGCTGCGCAGAACTTTTAATAGTCGCTGTGACGTACTCGTTTGTGTCGTCTGGAGGCAAGGTATGCTCCATGTACGTCAGGTCGTTCCTGATCGCGAGCAGAACTCTTGAAAGAGCCTCACCTGTTCTAGACTGCAAAACAGTGTAGCCAGAGAGCCGAATGTTTGCGCGTAACCGCGTCTCTGATGTTGCGATAATTGGAAAGCGGTGTTGCTGTATGAACCGTCGGAAGTCCGGAAGGCGGCTCCGAAGACCGCATGCGTTCCATTGAAATACAGTGGCCTTGTTCCGTATTTCCAGAGTTTTTGGTGTCACAGCTCCTATCGCCATTGCGTGAGGAGAGGCAATACAAGGTCAATGATTGTGCCTATGCCCTTGGCCACCGGAGATGAAAGCGGAGCCAGGAAAACTCGAATGGCCTCCACAACTGAAACGATGAGCGTAAAAATGTTGCCAGAGTTTTGGTGGGCACGGCGCCTGGGCCTCTTCTGGTTTGCCTGCTGTCCGGAAGACTCCGCTGTCGCTGTCACAATCGACGACGCAGCTGCAGGCGCGGTCTCGCTTGAGGACGCAGCTGCAGGTGGAGGAAGCGACTCCGACGTCTCCATGGGTGCCGACTCGGATGACGGCATGGGTGTCGCTGTGGTGGGCGCCGTAGGTTTCACGGTTCCGCAAGCAGGCAGGGGCGGGAAGTCATCGCCGAAGCTTGCGCGAGGTGTGCCACAGGGCGGCATTTTAAGCCCAACCCTCTTTAATATCAGCCTCACTGGAATTGAGAAGTGCGTGCCACACACTGTCGAAATATCGCTCTATGCTGACGATATCTGCATCTGGAGCTCTTGCCGCAACAGGCGAGTTTTACAAGTTCGCCTTCAAAAAGCCATCAATTCTATAGCGGACTTTTTGACGAGACGTGGCCTCGAAATCTCGGCTAGGAAATGTGCGGCAATAGCCTTCACCAGGCGTGATGTCTCCCGCTATCATCTTTCAGCGGCAGGGGTCCCCATACCCTTTGTGGACTCACACCGATTCCTGGGCGTAACACTTGACAGGTCGATGACGTGGTCCCCCCACGTTCGTCTCCTGAAGGAGAAACTGGGCTCCTTTGCTCAGGTGCTACACATGCTGACCAGCGGCTCAGGAGGTTGTTCTGCTGGGCCCCTCCTACGTCTCTACACGGCACTCTGTGAAGGACTGCTCCGATACAGCCTCCCAGTACTCGGCCCTCTTTCCAAGACCAACACAAGGCTGTTAGAAAGTATGCAGGCCCGAGCTCTGCGGTTTTGTCTGGGTCTTCCGAAGACAACTTCTACGCTGGGGACCATACGAGAGTCTAGGCGCTTCTTACCCAGTGTACTGGTGAAAGAGGAGCAGCTTCGCCTACATCTGCAGCTGGCGACTAGGGCCCATGGACATCCGCTGAGTTCTAGCTCTGCTTTAGAGGTACAAGACACTCTACCACCCTTGTGTCAGAAGTGCCCTGCGCCGCTTCACCTCCCGCCCTGGTTGTACTCCCCCTGGCGAATCGTCACCACAATACCGGGCATCAGCAGTAAATCAAGGTTGCCAATTCCAGCCCTAAAGTACTTCACTCTAAAGCACATGTGGAATTGCTACTTTAACCACAAGCATATCTACACTGATGGATCGGTGACGGCCACATCATCTGCTGTCGGAATCTGGGTTCCATCAACGCGCACCACTATTGCGGCCAGGTTAAGCCACAAAACAACGTCGACGACCTCAGAACTTGCTGCCTTGCGCTCCGCTTTGCAGTACATTCTTGGGCAAGAAGCTTCTGTGTGGGTGATTTTCACAGATTCACGGGCGGCGCTACAGCAACTAGCATCATTCCCGCGCGAGCAACTGGCCCAGGAAATACACACCCTGCATACACAAGCTGCCAGAATGCTTCACGAGGTAGTGTTACAGTGGCTACCTGGACATTGTGGGGTGAATGGGAATGTGGTGGCCGACGAAACAGCTTGCGCGGCCCACACCCAATCTAGTGTCATCATCCCGATTCCTTTCTCTAGACGTGACGCCGCGACACTTGCGTACTCCGTGGCGCGGCAGTCACAACTCTCCACATGGACGGACGGGACAAAAAATTATCAGCCACTATACAGAATCGATCCCGCCTGCACTTTTCGAATGCCGTGTGGCCTGGGAAAGCGCGACGAAGCAGTCGTTCACCGCATTCGCCTCAACGTCGCTTTTACCAGCCACTACCTGCACAAGACGCGCCGGGTTGCCTCCCCTCACTGTCAAGTATGCAGTGTCCGTGAGGACATAGAACATGTTCTGTGTGTGTGTCCCCGTTATGACACCCCGCGGCTAACCTGGAAGACAACTTTGGGACTGCGTGCTGATGCACCATTGAAGCTTTCTGACGCCATTGGTCCTTGGCACTCAACTGCCGCGGCAACACGGAGTACACGGGCTTTGGTGTCATTTCTCCGTGACTCCGGCCTGAACGAAACTCTGTGAATGTGTGCCTTAACTTCACTTCTGTTTGTGCGCCGTGTGCGTGATCCTGCATTTGTCAGTTTGTGTGCTTATTTGCTTTTGTAGTGTCTGTGTGAGTTTTTGTGTTTTCGTTTCCCTTCACTTTCGCACATCTCATGTTCATGTGGAGTAGCAAGCCAAGCTCGCTGCCAGGCTGACTTCTCTTCATTCATTAAAGGCATTCCTCCTCCTCCCTCCTCTTCTACTTCTAGTGCACCGGCTTCTCATTGCTTCAGTGAACTGAAGGCAAGTTAGCCCGAGCAAGGATAGTGCCAGACTAATAAGAACAAGCAGACAGAGTGGGCAGCTGGAAGCGTACAACGCCTGCGGCTGGACGAAATGGGAAGCAGCCTATGACAATATGTGCCCCGAGTCGCATACAGGGTACACTGTAAGACTTTAACCTTGGGGTCAAGCTTCACCCCAATGTATTCACTAATCCCTGCCGCCAACAGTGACACTTTGGCGAATGACTATGACGAGCACGCCATTTGACTCAAAAGTTCGGTCTGCGCTGTGTATTCGCGCAATTTCCAACACCACATTCCGGATCGCACGCTGCCGCTGCGGAGTTTACGTTTTTGCGTCAAATTGTATGCACGTGGCTGACATTCGCTGAGTTTATTTTGTTGGCGGCATGGATCGGCCACTAGAGCGAATTGTACTCAAGCTGAACCACGTACGGGCATGCTCCAATGCAAGGCACGTCGCTGTATGTGAAGATTTGCTCTCTGGCATCTCACGCCGCTCGCTCCCTAGAGATTACAGATACCGGCTGGGGGAACGAAGCAGCCCTCTAGGGCTCACGTGACATAGGTCCGCGCGCCGCATCCCAGCATGACTCAAAAGGAGAGGCCGGAAAGGAAAAAACAAGAGTGCGAAGGAACTGCGTGCATATTGAGAAACGCAGTGTTATTTTACCGCGTCCGCAGTCAAGGCCATCGTTATCTCACGGTATGCATAATTTCCCCATTACATCGCTGAATTTTGGTGGGCCCTATGTCGCTAACATCGGCTCATAGACGTATACTATTAACGTCCGCCTGATGACGTCGAAGTAAGCGATATTTTTATCGCTATAACTTTTTAAATCTATTAGGGCGGAAACTTTATGACTTTTTAGAGGGTAGACATCGAATCACCTCGGAATCGACACGAATGATATAGAACCCATGTGACCCAAGGAGGGCCGGAAACTAACCAAAGCATTCTAGCCGTGTATAAAAGATGATATATTTCTTATCAAATTAATTATGACTGATTAGTCGTTGTAGGTAATAATTAGTAGGCTGAAATTATCGTGGATTACGATGTACTAATCCCGCCCGCCTCGTAAAGCAATGCTTGCAAACCGGTTGCCTCTGAGTTAGCAGAATGAAATAAAGAAAAGAAAGACAGAAGAAATCTCGACCGAGTTTGTGTCTTATCCTCCAACCGCACCCTGCGAAACTTGCTGTTGCTGCCCCTTCCATGCATGCCATTATCAAGGTGATGCACTGTCTCTTCGGGAAGGTGACAGGCGAAGCAGTTGCTTTCAATCAGCTTATTTGAGGGCGCTGCTTTACGAGGCGGGCGGAAGCGTCGTCACGTGGTATTGTTTATATTTCGTGGGGTTTCTTTATCAGTCAGAATAAACGAGTACGAAATGAGTTCGTCGCTGAAAATACCGCAGTTAGGTGCCCCTCATGGGTGCCTACAAGGGCCTCATTGAGAGTACTTAGGAGAGTACTGCTCGAGTTAATTAAGCCTTAAGCATCCTTAACGAAAAAAATACTTACCGCTTCTCCATAGTTCTGCAGACATTACGCACTAGGTTTTCTTCTAGTAACGCTATTGCTCATTTTTTTTTAAATCTTGGTGCATGATAGCTGGGACAGTCTGGGTATCAGTGCCCGCTCTTCCGAAGGCGAGTGGTGGGTGGTCTTGACCCCCTCCCTGCCGTCGTGGAAAACACTGGAGGGGGCTTGGGGGCACGAGCCGTAAAGAGAAAAACCGGACTCCCCGCCGGGCAGTGGCAGCGCTGCTGACCACCACGACGAGAGAGCGAAGCCGCGGGTCAGCCTTCCGAAAGGGCGCGCTCTCCGAAGTCACGAAATCCCTCCACATTCGCCTGCCCGAGCAAGAGAAGGAAAGCCCTGTACGCCCACAGCTGCCCCCGTTTCGCCGTACACTGTAGTTTGTTCGCCTCCGAGGTTGCTGATTTAAGCCGTGAAATGCTGTTGTTTTGTTCTGGGGAAGAAGCGAGGCGTCTCTGCGGCCGTTCATTATGCACACGCCCTGCTATCATGCGTGGATAAGCGCCAACATGGGGTCGCGGTCTCGGCTTTGTTCCCCTATCGGCTTCCTGGTTGTACGTCTAGTAAGAAAGCAACGCGCGAACGAAATAAAAGCAGAAATTGTTTTGCCGAAAGAAAAGGGGTAGGTTTCAAGCTTCGTCAAACCGTGGCATCGCTGAGCATTCATGGAAAACTTGAACAGGCCGTTGTTCTCTTGGCCAGAAACATCTCAGACCTGCATTCGAGGTTGTCCTGTTTTTTTTTTTTGTTTTTTGTGTGTGTGAAGTGACTTTCAATGTTTGCAGTTTTGGGGTATAAATATACATAGAGGCGGAATTTCCTACCCTATTAAACAAAAATTTACAGCATCTCCAAGGGGGAATTGTTGGGTAAACGCATAACCGCTCAGCCATTCACCAAACTCCTTCAGGGTACGCATCACTACTATGCAGAGGTTCATTGCTGGAGAGACATTTTTTTTTTTTCAGAAGCCGTATAAGCAGTCTGCGGCCAAACCGAAAAACCTTTATGGTCTTAAATTAAATACCCTAATGAACCCGCATGTATACTCATGAAGTGGTGCTACACACTAGGCCACGTTAAAGTCAGCTTCACATTTATACACGTATACATTGCAAGGAAGTTATATTTTTCAGTGCAAATGTATGGGGTGGCGGTGTTCACGGAGGTGTTGTTCTAATACGACTAATAATTTCCAGTTTCCTTGGTTGTACCCTCTGGCTATTTGGATTCTTTAGTACTAATGCACATTTATTTTTTTGCGATCTAGTGTAGGAAAAAAAAAATGAAGAATTGAATTTCGTGTCGTTCAGCAGATTCATGTGTTGTCTATATCTGTAGTGTTTCTCTGTAATGTTAATTTTCTCAATGTGCAACTCCTTTCTTTTTTTTCTCTTATTCCCCTTTTTCCTTCTTTTTTCTCTTTTGTGTTTTACATTTACCCTTGTGCGTGTTACATACATTGTATAATGTCAACCTGCTCCCCTATCCTCCTATTCCTATGTATTCTTTTCTCCCTATCCTCCCCCTCCCCCCCTACACCAGCAGGCGTTCCGGTGTCCGCCCCCTAGGCGAGACAATTTACGCCTGTTGGTGGATCTTCCTTTTCCAAAGAACAATACATACATACATACATACATACATACATACATACATACATACATACATACATACATACATACATACATACATACATACATACATACATACATACATACATACATACATACATACATACATACACACATACATACATACATACATACATACATACATACATACATACATACATACATACATACATACATACATACATACATACATACATACATACATACATACATACATCGTTCAGCGTCGAGTAAGTTCGGCTCATCATGGGCCTTCGGCGTGGGAAGCTTTTTCCGTCTTGATGGTGAGTTCAAGGGCTCACGCGAAGTCTCGTCGAGATCCTCTTCGCAATGCATGCGTCCAGCTGTTTCTCCGCGCAGGTGTCACCGTACGCCCACATTAGCGCCGCCAACGGTGTCGAAATTTCCAAACAAATACTCCCGTAGCTATTTTACTAACATTATTATCTCCCAAGTTACACGAACCGCGTAACCGCGTAGGCGCTGCGTTGACGTCGACACCAATCATACTGTCCGTGGCTACCTCAGTTCGTAGAAAACAAGAAAAAGAGTACGTGCACAATTCTTCCAGTGCGTAAAGAATTAGCAGATTGAGTAAACACTTGCCGCTGGGTCCGTGCACCAAACAAGCGGCACCAGCCACAGGCTGACAGAGCACATGACCAGGCCATTGTAGTCCAGGTCACCAGAATTCGCCGAGGTGGGCCGGGGTTAAGCGGGTGGAACGACGCACCTTCTGGGGTGATTAGGGGCTATTACAGAAAGCGCTACGGTTCTGCCTTGGTATTCTGCCCTCGATCTCCTTCAGTGGACATGCTCAGTCAACTTTTATACGCACGGGACAAAAGTTCCCAGGAGGCGATTTCACCAATCTAGGTTAATTTCTCCGCTGCTTCGTGGCTAAGCTCTGTACGCACATGATGAAGGGTGGTGCTGCCCTTGCAAATACAAATCAAGTGCCGAACCATTACAGAGATGAGAAGTTATAATTTTAGGAGTCGCAATTGCTCCCTGAAAAATTCTGTTTCCGGGTGTACATGACTTCACAATCACAGAAAAGTTAACTGAAAACACTGCTTTCGTTCGAAGTTGCCTACGACTCGTTATTTCCTGCCTGGATGACAATGGACCTTGCATGCCTGGCACGCTCAGCAGTGCTGAGCGCTTACTCACGACTCAGCCAGCATATGCGTTGACAAACTACACGAGTGAAAGGAAAGGAACAATAAAATACGCAACTAATACAACGACCACGGTGGAGTTTGAGGTGTCGCTTTTTCTATTTTTATTCAGCGTCCGCAAGTCACCATATCGTCTCACTTCAAGCTTAATCGTGGTATACAATAGGTGGCGCCAGCTCAAGCCTTGTGCGGAATTCAACTTCCTAAAAGGACTTCAAAGTCATATTTAGTAGTGTTTGAACAGCACAGTTGTTCAAACTTGTAGTTCCGCCATCGAGCGTTACCAGAAAACTCAGCCGAGCCGAGCGCACTTGAGCTCATCTCTTTTCTTTTCTTTTTTTTTTCTTATGTTTTTTCTTTATTTCTTTCTTCTCTTTTTCCGAAGATGAAAGGCGTACTGCAGAGTTGGTCCGTTTACGCTATTGTTTTATTCGTATTTCCAACATTATTTTTCGGACTGTTCTCATTTCTTCTTCCGTTTTTCAGGGAGGTGTATGCGTATTTTTGATTTTGTCAGATCATATTTCTTTAATTCTATTTTTTCTGTTTTTCTTTATCTTATTTTTCACAATTTTGCCAGATCATTATCTCCATTTGTGCTATTATAACGATTAAAGGCGAAACTTCCACCAAATCTCCATTTTTGTGGAAATACAGGGTGTTACACTGTTCGAAATTTTGTCATATTTATGTCGTATTGTAAGCGTTCTTTTGCGGTCTTCTTTCGTTTATTCTTAGGCTTTTAAGGGTGATGTATTAGATACATATTTATTTTTATTCTATCAGGTCATTTATCATTAAAATATTATTTCTTTATTTGTCTTATAGTTTGGTCTTTCAAAATTCTGCCCGACCAATCATTTCCATTTACCCTATTACGACGATCAAAGGCGGAAGTTCCTCCTAATCTGATTTTTTATGAAAATTCAGGGCGTTACACGCCCCCGGACGTGGGTTGGGGGGGGGGGGGATACTCAGCAAAGAATGCTACGCATTAAAATACCGAGCGCACGTGAGAGTGAGCCTCGTGAGGAGTACCCAGCGTCGGCCGGCTCAACCTTGAACAACACTCTGCCCAGCGTTCGCGGCGTGATCTCTCGCTACAGACGCCGAGTTCGTAAAGCCGGCTGCCGCGGGTTCTAGCGCGTGCTAATGCGGTCCACCTTGGAAGAGATGTAAATTAGGGCTGGCGTTGGTTAACAATTTTAATGGGATTAAGTGGTAGGCTTTAATTGGTTAATTGATCGATTAATCAGTTGCGTTGGAAAAATGATAGCAATAGTATTTTATGATAATTATAAAAATGTGATAATAAATATTATCAATGTTCTCCTAGGCCTGTTCACAGCTTTTTGTAGTAGTCTGAGGGAACAGAAGAGGAAAGTAAGTGCACTGGGGATATAATTGAGCTCGGCAAGGAGCTCACCTGCACACAAGTCAATGCGGCGGAAGGGGAGTACAGGAGGATGAAAGAATAGAGTAGAACGAGAAAATAAAAGAAACTGTGGTTAATTCCTGTGTAATGTGAATCGGTAGACACGAAAGTGAAATGTGCAGCTAAATCTGCAGCTGAGCATCGGTGGCTGTCTTGTGCTTGTGCTTGGCCAGCGGCGCCCTGCTGGCGGGTCACTTCGGCAAAGGTGTACTGGCGTAAGTTCCGCGACGGATATGACGTCAGTGAAATCTGGGTGTATTCCGGCATAAAACACTTTCGTGCTAAAATATAAAACCCGAAAACGAACAACCCTAAGTATAACATACTCTTTAGGGCTAAAGGCTGCTTCCCCTCAGGACCCTGTGTGCAGGGGTGCACCATTTACAGGCCGCTTGCTTCGTGGAACTGGCGTCACTTCCGTGACGGATATGACTACACGGAAATCTTTGTGTGTCCCGGAATAAAACACTTTCGTGCTAAAAACGATTTCCAATCCAATACAATACAATTCGATTTAATCCAATCCAATCGAATTCATTTAAATCCAATACAATGTAATGCTCCTCGCGCATGCGCAGCACGGCTCTCCAGGAGCAGTCTCTCTCTCTCTCTCTAACCTTTTGTGAACCTTTTATTGTGTTCTTGTTTACATTTTGTGAACCTTTTGTTCACGGATGTTTCGATTTACACGGTGCTGTGCCGTGAGCACGGACGCCGGACAAGCCTCGGCCTTAAGGTGCTTCCCCTCTAAAATTCACGCATCTCCACGAAGGGAATCATGACGAGTATGCGCAGCACTGGGGATCGTTCTTACCGTAAATCACCCGTGAGAGGGCTTACTGCGGCTAAAACGATTGCCAATCTAATCCAATACAATTCGATTTAATCCAATCCAATCCAATGCTCCTCGCGCATACGCATCACGGCTCTCCTGGAGCACACGCACTCTCTCTCTCTAACCTTTTGTGAACCTTTTATTTTGTTCTGATAAACCTTTTGTGAACCTTTTGTTCACAGATGTTTCGATTTACACGGTACTGTGCGTCTCTCTCTCTGTCTCTCTCTCTCTCTCTAACCTTTTGTGAACCTTTTATTTTGTTCTTGTTCACCTTTTCTGAACGTTTTGTTTACAGATGTTTCGATTTACAAGGCGCTGTGCCGTGAGCACGGACGCCGGACGTCGGACAAGCCTCGGAATTCTGGAGCTTCGCCTCTAAAATAGGTCTAGGTCAAGCTAGCACATCACAGACGCCCCAATTGAGCTGATATCACCGCGTTCGTCGCTCGCACTTTTGATAGAATCAGGTACACTGGCACGCGCCGTGAGTGTTGGTTTATATAAAGGTAAAACGGTGGGAGTGCCGGCTCGCCGTTTCTTGCACTATGTATATTTGTATTTAGAGCATCCATTTTCCGTTGTGTCTTCGATATCAGCTTGTGGTTTTAATCACTATTATCTGTGGGCATGCTTGCATCGTTTTTTTGTTGTGACATGGGCTATTTGAACACGAATACAGTCCACAACATGTTTGTGCACAGTTTACCATGACACTCTTGTTTCATTTCGCTCATGTGACTTCAACCGAATTAAAAAAAATTAATTGCGATTAAACCATTAATCGATTAATCGAAAGTTTAATCGATCAATCGCCCACCCCTAATGTAAACGCCTGCGGACAAAACAATCTTGGACACACACGCACACCCGTGTGTGCGTGTGTGTGTGTGTGCGTGCGCGCGCGTGCGAGAGAGAGAGAGAGAGAGAGAGAGAGAGAGAGAGAGAGAGAGAGAGAGAGAGAGAGAGAGAGAGAGAGAGAGAGAGAGAGAGAGAGAGAGAGAGAGAGAGAGAGAGAGAGAGAGAGAGACGTTTACTGAACAAAAAAGAGGGTGCTGCGATCACATCCTAGGGGCGGTGCCCTCCTTCCAGGGTCCCAGACTCTTCTGCTCCTCTCCGGGCACTACGAATGAAGTCCTTCTGAATCCCCAAGTCAGAGCTGGCCAGAGCTGCCGCCCATACGGTGGTGGTGTTTACTGAAGGACAGATGGTTAGGCAGGCGCACGTTGCGTGAAATAAGTTGACAGGATTTCCGCATTTACTGCATGCGTCTGTGTGTGTTCGAGAGAACATTTTGGACAGCCTGAACTTGTTTTGGTGCGTGTTTGTTAGTATTTCTCTCAGTATTTGAGCTTCCGCGCCAGAGAGGATTTGCCCGGGTTGGGAAAAAGGGCTCATGTACCTCTTTCATTCGGAAGGTGTTCTCCTCGAATGGTGTCAAGTCAAAACTGCCCCGGGTCATCTGGAGTGAAAAAAAAAAAAAGAAATCGACACTGCTGCGCGCCTACACGGGGCACATACACGTGATAGGCCGATAGTTGATACACTTCCTCAGCCCTTAGTGCCGTTTGTTTTGTAACATTCCGCATATTGCAATGTATATTTTGTTTAAAGCACACAAATCGAATCTAGCTTTCTTGATGTTCTGCCTGTTTTTTTTTTTCTCGGCAAAAAATGATATTTCATGTGTTAGGAACAAACAACAAGAGCATGAAATTTCTCTCTTGCCTTTCCGTCATTTTTTTCATGACGAGCAGAGAGACCCCGCAAATCGTGAGACAGCTACGGCGGTGTACATTATGTTTGCAATGGCAAACTCTGTCTACCAAACGTTGTCAGATTCAGTGTTCGCACGTGTTAAGCCACGAATGTGAATGTTTTTGTGATGCGCTTTTTAACGTGATGCACAAATCTACTTTAACGATTCGTGGCGTCGCAAGATGACTGCATGCTAGAAATTGCCTGTGGCGACGACATACCGCATTTTCAGGCGTATAATCCGCACCAAAATGCGAAAACTTTAGTGGCAAAGTAGGTGTGCGAATAATGCGCAGGGTTTTTCCCTTGGTGCAGCTTTATGGCAATTCTCATAGTGCCGTGAAGATACTATGCAGTAACACTGACTAAGCTTTCCATGGCAGCGATTGCGCAAAATATACAAGGACAAAAAAGGAAAGAAAACGGATGGAAACAAGAAAAAAAACACAACCGAAGATGACCTTGTGTACAACAGTGAGGACTGCGGCTCAAGTGATAGCTCCAGCGAGAGCAGTGACACTGAGCGAATTGTGACTTTCGCCTTGCAGTCAGTGCATTCTACTTACTAAATGTACGCTTTTTCTGTCTACATAGTATGTGATGTGTTGCTGGAGCAGTAGCTTTGGTGCAGCCTTTCCTGTATGAAATGTGCGGGCAATATGCAAGGATTTTTTTTTCTTTTCCGGCGAGCTGAAAGGAGGGGGGGGGGGGGGGTGCGGAATATATGCAGTGGCGGGTTTTAGACGCGAAAATATGGCATGTCTTCACGCTTTTGTCAATTTCTATTATTTATTACAAAGCTTTTATTTGTTTATTTTCTCTTACCCTCCCTCCCCATTCATTTCCCCCATCGTGACCAGTGGTCATCCTTTTCTATTAAAGGTTGTCTCTCTCTCTCTTGCACCGCGCGTGGCATCTTTGTAAATTGTAAGGAACGTCCATCTATCAGTGTAACCCAGCTTGCCCCTTGACATTTTTACGCTTCGTGATGAAAACTGAAAAGATCCTAAGCCAGAGCTTTTGGCGCACACCAGTGAAAAAACTTCGAAACCACGACCGCTGTGCTGATGTGACGTCCTCAAATTGTTCGCGTGGCATGCTCTAATGTGCCGCCGACGGGGCCCCACGAAAAACGTATTTCTCTGCAGTGGCCTTAAAAAATAAGTACACGCTTGGGGAACATTAAAAAATAAAACCCCAGGGGATGTTTTCACGGGCAAAACCTTCAAAATTAAGACCTACATTAGATGCGCGGCCTTACCCACGCTGGCGGCTAACCTCGTCCTAACCATTAATCTCTTCCTAACTCGCTGCTGCGTTCCTCGCTGCCGCATGAATTTCCCGACCTTCACGCGCCTTTCCTGCTCTTCATTCTTCGTTCAGTGTTTTCGTTCTCCAAGCTCTGCTGCGGGTTTTGCTTCGATAACGCCCCCCGCGTCTCGCCAACAGATGGTCCAATTACGCAAAACGCCAGACCTCTCGGCCCCAACGTCGCGCGCACTTCTTATGCAAATTAATCCGGGAGATTATGCAGTGAGAAGGAAATAACCGGAGGTCCCCGTTGCGTACACAAATAACACGCGTCCGAGAGACCGTCACATCGAGGTTAACGGATAGCGACGTCAATCGGTTAGCGACGTCAATCGAGTGCGTACGAACTCGAGCTGGCCAGAAAAGTAAGCCGCCCAGACGAGGTGCATTTGGAAAAATAAGTCCGTTTGTTTCGGGGTCTCCCGCCATGGCGCCGGCTTGGTCGCACCCGAACTGTATTGCACTTGGCGGGTAGTTGTTGCTGATGCCGTTCCAAATAGATTACAGGTGCGTACTAGACTCGGTGAAGCAGATGCTAGGCGCAATTTCTTTTCGTGGAGCCCGCTCCACTTAGGTGACCGCGCAAAGCATATGCAAATCGGCCGGGGCGCCACCTGGTGGCCTGTGTACACCTGTTACATCCTTTGTCAAAAGTTTGGGAGGCAATTTGGTTCCCAGCCGCGGATGCTCCACATTTCTTCAAGGGAGGAGAAATGGTCTAGACATGCGCACGAACACTTCCTTCGGAACACGTCAAATAACTCAATGGTGACCTAAATTAAACCAGACGGTAGCACGTGCGCTGTATGCAGTGTGCTTCATATATCTCGCAGGAGTTTCTTCGGCGCGTTCAGTTCGAAATTTGAATATGGGTGAAGCGGCGTTGCGTCAACCAAACAGCATAAATGCACCCAGTCGTACTACAGCCTCTACAGCAACAAACGTCAGCATTCAGCTTTGGTGGCAAATTTGATGGTAAAGAGCGAATTCGAATGGGCCGGGACAGAAATGGTTGGAAGTCAATTGAAGAGGGCTGCCTCTTGCAGTGGATATAAATATGCTGCTGCGGACGATGATGACGATTTGGTGAGGATGCTGGTATTTTAATGCTTTAATTTCTGCATTCAGAACTTGTTATGGTTCGTAGCCTCGAGTGGCTGTCCACGTTTTTCAAGAGGGAAAAATAAGCATTGACTGAAAACACAGAAGTATTTTAACGCCGACATTGGTCTGACTCGACTTTCAAATGGAATTTTCGCTTTTTTTTTCTCAGCGCAATACGTTTCGGAGGACGTTGAGCGAATTAATATGTTCCTTCAGCAATATACGTAAGGACTCGTGGCCTCCTGGATCAAGGAAGACCCATTCATGCAAATAAAAGAGGCACAAGAAGCCAAGCAAGGACCAGGGAATCGCGAACTAGACGGCGCCCGCCACAGGGCCCGTATACTTAGCATTATTTACCTCGGAGAGGAGCTCGGAAAGATGTTTACTCTCTCTCTCTCTCTCTCTCTCTCTCTCTCTCTCTCTCTCTCTCTCTCTCTCTCTCTCTCTCTCTCTCTCTCTCTCTCTCTCCAGAACAAAAGAATGGACAAATGACACTGAGCCTTGTGTTTAATGGCTGAATCTCAGCTTCTACTATTTGGCGAACCTATATTGGAACATGTATGTGGTAACATGTATGTTCCAATATATGTTCCTCTTCGTCGTGACATAATTTCTGATAGTGTGACGTCTCAGAAACGTACCCAGCGCTCCTGCTCAGATCCAATTTCTACTGCTGTCGGCAAAGTGAGACGCGCTCTGCACCAAACAACGAAAAAAAAGTACCACGTAGATTTTGTCCAGAAGAAAGTTCCATTTATTTCGCGGACATGAACTCACGGGGATCGTACTACAAGGCCGTGCGCCGTGCCCGATCATCACGACACGGCGGCGTCGCCATCGGGGCGGCGGATTGAAAGCAGCAGCAGCAGGAAGGGGGCGGTGCGTCGACCCTGAAAGTTGAAACGAAGCACGGCGCACGACAACGCGGCCGATGTCGGTCACGTAACGGGAGAAGAGCAGTGCGTCGTCGCGGTGCACCTCGGGCCAAGGCGGCAGCAGCGACCGAGCCTTCCTTGCTACAGCGGCCACGAGGGCGCACTTAACAGCCGCGGCTAATGCGTTCTCTGCGGCCACGCCGTGCGTCTCGCTTCCCGCCGAGGTCCTTCCTCTTGACTGCTGCCGAGAGCAAGATACCGAAGAAAAAGAAAAGGAAACTCTGTCACTGGCAAAGCTGCGCGACACGCGGACGTAGTAAACGCAAGTCGGAGCTGATAGAGGCGGCTCCACCCCAACGGGTCCCACGGCTGTCACTGTGGAGCAAGGACGTCTTCGGGAGCGACGCCTCAATTGTCTTCGATGTTGTCCTGCATCAGAGCAGAGCCGTGTGGCACAATGAAGACAGCTGTCTCATTTCCGCCCCCTCACGCTGCTGAACCCTGCGGGAAAACTATGCTAATCCGGAGCTTTACACCACGGCGCACTTCATCAGACATGACGTACGTCCTTCCCGTTAAAATACAAACTTTGGCGAAGCCGCTTGAGTGCGGGGCAAGTTTTACACCAAAGGCTTAATACACGGCAAACGATCGAAGCAGGATTTCCTTGACTTGAAACGAGGCTGAGGTCGCTGGGCCGGCGCAGAACACGAGGGTCACTATAATTAGTGTTTTCGCTTTCCCTGTCCTTTTTTTCATTTCGCATCAAGCTTCCTTTAGGTCAGAGAGGGCCGGATAATTGCTAACTGAAGCCTCGTTTTGGTTATCGAATGTCTACTCCAGCATCCCCCGCGCGAATGCCTCTCACCAGTACCCTAGTTCGTTTATTACATAATGACAAAAAACTGGAGCTCCTTCTGGAGGAAGATATAGAATCTCGAAGTGTTCCAGGGAATGAGCTAGCGGGTAAGATAGACGCCGATGGGAGGACAAAAAGATAGGAAGAAGAAAAAAGAGGGATCTTGCCTACGTACGGTACTACGGGGGTATGCGGGTTATCTGCAAGGTCATTGCAGTACGGGAAAGCTTGGATGTTTTTGGAGGCGTTTCTCCGGAAACCCGCGCCTCGAGTTGGAAACAAGAACGATTGGCTGCCGTGGGAAAATGGTAATTTCTCCCCAGAAATCGATCAAGTTGACCAGAATGACGTCTAAGCCTGAAAACGATGCGGGGAGCCTCGGGCAAATTGCAACATCGCGTTTATAAATAACCTGCATGCCTTAATGCGCCACCGAATGACCAGAAAAGGCTTCACTGGGAATGTTTACAAGAGGCTCGGAGAAGTTAGTTCCCCCTGCGCGTTCATTGCGCTCCGGTGCGCGGACACGGGCCGCTTAGGTTGTGGGAAGGCAGGTGATAAACATTGTGGAGCATCTTCTTGCTGTTCTCCTGTAAGGTTTTCAATGGCAACATAGATCCCAGCAAGTAATGAGCGCCGTTCTGCGGTGCTGCCCTGCAACGCAAGGTGTACACTTACGATTTCAACCTACGATTTTCAGCAGCGTGTTACAACTGGTATATACATAACGATATATACACTCGTCTGTATAACACCGACATGCGCTTCGTACAATGCAGTGGACTGGGTTTGTGGACTTTCTAGCCCATGGTGTTGTTTTTGTAGCTACCTTTAATTTTTCTGTTCTTGCTTCTCAAGCTCTATTCCCGTCCTTTAAATACTCTTCTTTCTCTTGAAACCCCTCTTTTCCAACTTCCCCTGCGTAGAATAGCAAACCGGACTGTCACCTGGTTAACCTCCCTGCCTTTCATGTGCTGCATTTCCCTTCCTTCCTTATACATGAATAGCGCCTTCCAACATCATTACCCGTCATCTCTACACATTTCTCCCATTTTATCTACCCCAACGCGAAGTGGTTGGCCAGAGCACCTGTTTCAGTACGAACCATCTGTCTTCCTTTTATTAAACTTTACTTTTCTCTGAAATTTCTGTTTGACACCTGAGTCCAAAGCATCGAGTGTCTGTATACACAGCTAAGGATCGTCGCTAAAGTGCGTTACACACAATGAACAAAGAATGAAGCGAACGTAAACTAGGCACTGAAGAAAGAAGCTTTACCCTCTATAGAGATGTCCACGAGTATGCTTTCCCGCAATGCACAGAGCAGGCCAATCACTGTGGTCAAAGCATTAAAACAGGGCAATGACGACACCCAGCATTATGTTGTGTGTATCGATGTTTAAATTTTACTAACCATCGTTTTTACCAACATCCGTATCCCGATGTATATCGCGATGTTTTACACCCCCCCCTCCCACATTTTTCTCTTCACTCTTTCATCTCACTTTGTTCCCCTCATCTGAGTAGCAACCTGCCGTCAGTGGGGCTGACACCTTCAATTTGCATGAATTCTCTCTC
This sequence comes from Haemaphysalis longicornis, assembly GCF_048455015.1. Lineage (NCBI taxonomy): Eukaryota > Metazoa > Arthropoda > Arachnida > Ixodida > Ixodidae > Haemaphysalis > Haemaphysalis longicornis. The sequence goes on from NW_027526422.1 coordinate 95,031,079, forward strand.
TCTCTCTCTCTCTCTCTCTCTCTCTCTCTCTCTCTCTCTCTCTCTCTCTCTCTCTCTCTCTCTCTCTCTCTCTCTCTCTCTCTCTCTCTCTCTCTCCCTCCCCCGAATAATATTTCAATAAAACATGTGATTTGCAGCGCTGTCATGTCAAGTATGCAAGCATGCTAATTTGCATTGCGAGATGTCACAGCGGACAATATATTTTTGAAGGAAATCGTATGTATCTGCCCTTGTTATTTCCCAATTTGTGCCCGCGGACGCCGCAAATGGTCATTCTGGTAAATTGTGACGAAAAAGATCCAAGGACATTTCTTAAAGCCCAAACAACCCTGTGGGGTCCTGCCGACGCGTGCGACGGTGCCTTCCTCCCATTACAAGGAAGAATACGTTTGGAACGCGAACTCGGGTACCAATTACGCTGTTGCCAACCGCAGCAAAGTTCATCACTGTTTACGCAACCGAAGGGTCCGGATCATATTATTTTGACAAACAGGCTCCCCCCGCGGAGTTCATTGACCAGAACGCCAGGTATACGTGCATTCCCGGTGAGACATTCCTTTTTTCTTACGCGTGTATGCGTTCTGCGCCTCTCCCGCTCGCATCCCTCTTCCCTTTCCTCCGCTCAGCATCTTCCGAGAAAAGCGGGTCGGTAATGACGGGCTGCGCGAGTAAGCGCGCGTTCGAACTCCCCTCCCGACTCCGGCGGTTTTTATGCTCACTTTTCACTTCCTCCCGGTCCGCCATAACTGCGCTCACGCAACTCGCTGGGGTGATAAAGTGGGAGCACGCAGAGGGGGGCAGGGACAAAAGCTAAGCCTCTGCAGGCGGCTGATCCCCGGAGTAAAGAGCAGGTTGGGGGGCATATTCCACGAACGCTGAGACGTTACGATTGGGCGTGGCAGGACGCTTAAAGGGGACATGACGACGTTGCGAAACAACGACGTGCAAAAGAGGTCCAGCCCTGTCTGTTCAGCTGGGAGCCGTAATGGCTGGGAATTCCCCAGAACCCTCCGCGTGCACATCTTGGAAAGCGTCTATAACGAGACACTGTGTTGTGGTTCCCTGCTTATTTGTCGGCGGTATTGTTCCGACACCAGAGACGTGCGGTATGCGTCGTGCAAGCGACTCTGCGGTGCGTCCAATGCGGTGGTGTTAATCCCTGGCTTTGAAACCACCCATGTAGAAAAGCAAGAACCTTGCATTGATGTGTGAAAGCCTCGAGGCCTGCAAGAAACCCCGAAGCCGTTTTATTGAGACTATGACATACAATAGATGTTTTTAAGGCTTTTTTAAAACGACAAAAAAAAAAGAAGGAAGCTCACATTAACGCGTAAGACTTCAAGGTAGCGAAGCTGTACGCAACCTTCACGATCATCACGACGGTTAAAGTCCACGATTGCATCCGATTTGCTGCTTCTTCACTACCGCAACTATCTTTACTCCATCATTGTTGCTGTAAGTGTGAGCTTGTTTCATTTTTTTGAAGTCATAATCGTTGGACATCACCGTGGAGGGGCGCACGCTATGGCGTGTCTTTCTGGTTCCGAGCAAGTGTTCCACAATTACGGCGAACGCTGCATTTTGTTTTTGGCCCATCTTGGCCAATCTCCCTAAGCGGGTATGCTTGGCTTGACGCACGTGCGCCGGGGACGCTGGGCAGTCACCGCGAGTCCTGCGCTCACGTGCGGGAGCGCGGCGATTTCTTGGCATTTTTAACTGCGGACACGAAAACTTAGGATTTGCTTAACAACTCCGCTGTTAAAAAGCCACCTCGTAAAATTTCCATTTATTCAGAAGGCTGGGCTACGTACCCCACACCAATTTTGAGCTATACTGGGAGTGCTGCATATGTATTACTGAAGAAATATTGTCGAAAGGTTCAATGGCGCGGATTTCAAATTACCCGCTTCCCGAACCACACATTCAAAAGCACACAGGACTGTGAGATGTCCTGGGGAGCAGTCACAAACGGGCTAGCAGTATGCACTCGGCTGTCCAAAGGTTCACATCCTATTCATGTTGATTTCCCGTGCGTCATTACACTGTTGTTTATAGTGTTGCCTCCGCAAAATAACCCTTATTTTGATTTCAACTATGTACTCAAAGACGAAATCAGTATGTTAATGTGTGGTTGTATCCTGCCTACATCAATAAATCTGGTTTTACGGCATCTTAAGTTTATCATAAAGATAAACATAAGAAGCCCCGTTTCCCCTGTTTGTTTAATATACAGCTGACTAAATTTAACAGACTTGTTAAAATTAGGAATGAGTGTTATTCCGACGACGTGATTTTCGAATTAATTGGATCGAAATTATAAGTTGTATTCACAGCCCCTTTAAACCGATACTAGCCACAGAAAAATTATCTTTTTTAACTCAGTGATACACGGCATTTTTTTTCGGCATTTGGTTCGCTTGTTTGTGGACAAGAGACGAAAGCTGGCCAATTTATTTCTCCAATTTTCCCAGTATTTTCGATGACGTAATAGAGCGCGCCATTAAAACAAAAAAAGCGAGCCCTGCTGACCATACCTTCAGCCGACCGCTCTTATGTGGTGCTTCCACCTATGAGAAGTTGTAGAGATTGCCCGCGCCAAGGGGGTGTAACGGTGATCACTGCGGTGGCGGTCAGGCGGCAGCGTAGCGGGCTCTGATATTAATACCTTACCATTTCCCCTAGTCCCACCCCCCCTCCACCAACACACTAAGATTTTCGTTGTCTATTGAGCTGTTGAGCTGTTTATTTCGTTCCACACCTTCCACAGCAACAATTATTTCATAATTAATAATTATATATTATTAAATTTTTATATAAATAATAAATAGATAAATAAATAAAATAATTAATGCTACAGACGATATGCAATGAAGAGTTATTTCAGCCATTCGTGGCGCTAACTATTGTTTTTAGGCAAGGTCGAGTCGAGGGAGTAGCGGGGCCGCGGACGGAGTAGAGGCGACACAAACCGAGACGACGTCAAGGCCGCGTCGCGGCGAAGCACCCTAACAAGACCACGACGACAAGCCGTCGACAGGCACCATCAATAAAGTTGTTGTACCGTACCGTACCGTATTCAACCACGAATCAGCTAAGACCTCAACAAGTTTTACAAAGCAGTGTGTTTGCTGCTCCTGAGAAAGTTGGAATTACAAGGTATTTAGCTGGAGTACCGCTCCAGCTGGTACCGGAGCGGTACTTCAAGGTACTCAAAGGTATTTAGATGGAGCTGGAGTACGGGTACCGCTGATGTGGGACTCCTCTCTCCTTCCCGGCGATGGAAATCACTGCTCTGAACAGTTTCCTTCTACGGCAGAGTGGCTGCGCGAGCCTGGGCGCATAGCTCGCGCGCATTCGCGCTAGCCCGGGGTTCCTATCCCCGTCGCGCTCGAGGTGGAGGGGCCTCCGAGGAAGCGTCTCGACTCGAGCGTCAATGACCGAGAACCGCGCGCGGAGCGAGCTTTTTCGGGAACCCCGAACGCTTGCCTCTCGAGACGTCCGAGCTTCCCGCGTCGTTGCATGGGGCAGCAGCGTCGGGCGGGCGCTCGTATATATGAAAAGTTCCGCACGCCCTGCAAGAAGACGTCTCTCGAAGGCACGCGACGGGCGAACAGCGCTGCCCTAGAGCCGAACGAGCGGGAAAGTCAAATTAAAACAGCAAGGCTGCACGACGGGTGGGGTGGGGTGCTCTATGCGAACGAGGATCCGCGCATCGGCAGTTCCCGATCTTTTCGCTGCCGTTGCAGGAAAGTGGGCGTGCGAATAAGTTGGTGCGCTGCTGGGGCTGTCTAGCCGCGACAAACGACCGCTGTGCAGGGGCTGAGCGGCTACTGGTGCTTGCGTGCACAGAACGCGAATAGATGTCGTCGAAGCAGGAAGGCGTTGTTAGAACGGCCGCGCATGTGTTGAAGCCTTTGGCAGGACGACAAATTTCCCGCCTAAGTGCGAGAAGACTTTAGCAGGCGCCGGACGAAGAAATAGGCGGGCGAAGCGGGCTATTGCCAAGCGTGGTATTTCGACGCTTCCTGGAATTGTTTCTCATCGGATGGTGGTACCTACCCAGGAGGCGAAGAGAGCAACGGGGGAGTTTGACGCTATTAAGGACGTGCGAGGTCAAGGCCTTCCTCCACATCGGTGCCTACGCTGGAACCGAACACTCACGTCCCTACTTTTGGTCCGCATGGATTGTTGGTTTTCCGGCTCGGAGTAAACAGTTCTACAATGGCTTCTGCCTTCAAAACAATGTTGCCAGGGCCCTTGTGCTTACGGCTGCGGGAAATAAATTGGGCATAAAGACTACTGCGATCATCGACGTCTGTCTAAAAAATAACAGGCATAGTCTATCAACGGTCGTTTAACGGTCATCTATTAACGATCTCGTTAATAGATGGCCATCTACTTGAAAAGTGTCCCAAATGGTGTGGAGAGGATGCTGAGCTTTGCAGGTGTTGAGAGCGTGCGACGTTCGAACCTACGGCGGTTAGGTGTGTTTGGATTTACCCCTGGCACAGAAGAAGCAACACCTCCCCCGGTGAGGGTTGGCTGGGTAGCCCTCCAAGAACGGAAGGTAACCCGGCCTCTCAGGACGCTGTCTGCCCTCATAACCACAATATTTTTAAGGACATCCTGCCCTAATCACAGGTAGTGGTCTCATCCTTAAACCTATGCAGATGCCGTAGATTCCACATCGCATACCGCAGCGAAGTTGTCGGTGGAGATGACCGTTGTCATTGTGACCTCATCGCCGACGTGGTTGACCTGTCGCGCTTCAGGGAAGCAGCAGTTGGTGAACAGCAACGTATCGACGAGAGAATTTCTGTCACCCCCCCCCCCCCAACCTCCTCTCTTACACACACACGCTCTAGAAGAATGGGCGTCGCTACAGGCGGATCCGATGAGGCACGCATGGCTGTAGGGCTGTGGTACTCGCTAGCTCCCGCTGGCACGAAAATACAATTTGGAAGTCCCTGGTTGACGGTTGCTTGAAGAGGGTGCCCCAGTTAGGCAGAATCGAGAGAAAAGGTATAATAAGGCCCGCAGAATTCAAAGAGAACCTACACGAATAGCCTTTAATGTAAGTCGTAATTGCGTTATTGCTCGCGTATCAACCTCTCTCCCTTCAGCAAGTTCTATGAGTTCAAATTAGGCATCATAATACCTGCAACCTTTCGAACACCCCTCAATGGATCCTTGAATTTTTGCCAGGAAAATTATTTACGTAAACGCCAAATATTTACAGTGTTTCGGCGCCCAGCAATGGTCCCTTAATGATCTAAATTAATACATGACCCACCAGCCAGGTGCGCCGGACGACAGAGGTGTATTGCCTCCAGTGCGTTGAACCCAAATTAAATGTTTTGAACAGGCATTGACACTCGTGCAGCGCAATTTTATCTTAAGAGGTTGTGCACGAGGACGCGGGTTCTATTCCCGGCCGCGGCGGACACTTTTCTGATAGGCGTGAAAAGCAAACACGCCCGTGTGCACGAGATTTCGCCGCACCTTAAAGATCCCCAGGTGGTTAAAATATTTCCGGAGCCCTCCACTACGGCGCGCCTCATCACCTCCGTTGCGTCGGCGCGTTAAACTCTACAATCAATCAACCTTGAGTGATTGCCTGGAAAGAAAACGTCATGCTGTGGCAAAGTTCTCTCTCTTATTTATCCAGACGGACGGGAATGCGTCTGAACATTTCGGCTACTCGACTCAAAGTCCTATCTGCACTAGACTATAGGAGCGAGAAGACCGCGTCTAGACATTCCATGTGTAGCTGTAGATATGACACAACCCGTCAGGTCTATAGTCCAGACAATGAAGGAGGAGGTCGCCTCCGGGCATTTTATCAAAAAGGCCTTGATTAGGTGTTTTTTATGACATAGAGGGAAAATGAATGCAACAGGGAAAAACGTCGATGTCATTATTCAATGGCGCCAAAAAGCTTACCACAAAGTTGCCAGCATTTTCGATACTACACAGAGAATATTAGCCGCAGCGATAAACTTGCCCGGCCTCGTAATGCCTACGTTTCACATGTATATGGCACTCCTAGGCAGGTGAGAGTTAATGAGGCTCCTGCCGGGGTATGGCCATCATTCACAGTAATTCGCGTTGAACCGGACTTGAGACGTAAGAAGTTACGTAAGCGTCGTGAGATTACCGCAATCATCACTGGCTTTGCGCAACTCGTTACCGCATTAGGACGTCAATGATATGCGCACGTGTACCTCTTTTCCCGTGACGGAGTGTTTTCTTCGCGCATAATGCGTGCAGTTACGTTTCTTCCGAGACCTCCTGCGTGTTCCCTACGCTTTCCACGGGGTCGGTCCGGCAAATACGGATCACACCAGCTTTCGCAGCGCAAACACCACGCCGTTCAGCCTTCAGCGTCCTTGGCCACATTCCATGCCAACTAGAGGCACGTATACATATACGCATCACGACCATTGCTCCTTTGTTCGGGACCGGCTCTCCGCAATCCGTCTTGCGGCCAGACCCGTTACCGAAACAGCGGTCGATTCACCCTCCGGTCAGATCGTGTTGCCGGACAGTGATTAGCCGTGCCCGCGCAAGGCCGAGTCGTCGTTCCCTCCATAAGCAACCTCGCGCAATGCGCCTCCGGGAATCGTCCAATTAGCGTTCCCCCGCTTGCGTGGCTGACGGATCTTTCACCCGCGCAAGTACAGAGTTCGCGCACGCACCGGTCGCAACGACCCTGAGGAACTCCGAAGTGCGCGAGCTGCCGCGGCCGGTGCCGAGTTTCGAAATTCCGCGCACATCACGGTGCCCGGCGCGAGGAAAGAATCAGCGGCCGCTGGAGGACCTTCAGGAAATTGTTTCTGCCGCTAGACACTCGAACACACAGCGTATCGAATCTGTTTCTTTGGATGACCTGGCAGTTGTGCCTATTCGTCTCTTTGGGTGGGGCCGGTCTTCGCCGTGACCCCGTTCAAAAAAAAAAGAACGCAAAGAGCGAGAAATCGACCACGCGAGTACGCGCTCGTGCGACCACATGCCGTGAAAGAGATGAGAACGTGCGTTCGCGGCGTCTCCGCGCGTTGAGGTCAGCGCACTGTCGACAGATGGAGATGCTTCGTCAGTACGGGGCCCGTTATGACAGCTGAGTACGGCTGCGTGTACACACAATGGTGGTTTGGAGGTGAAAAAAAGAAAAGAGGGCTGGCTCCAAGTTCGGGGAAAAGAGGGTAGGAGGACGCAAGCACAGCGTGCGTGCCGCGCATGCGCGGTCAGCTTAGTTCACTGAACAGAATTTACCGTTGTATTTTTCCATCTCCCCTCGCGTACGAACGGCCACTGAAGTTTGTTTCTCGCTGAAAAACTTGCTGCGAACGCGACCTTCGAGGTTGGGCTGCTGACAGCACATAAGTAAAGATGGATGTATGCTAGTACGTCCTGGCTGTTTCGGCAAACGCGAATACGAGGTTTTATTGTTTTCGTGCCCGAACGTGCTACCTTATCAGAGTGATTGCTTGTCAGCGTACAGATGGCCTCTAGCGGTTCTTTAATAATCGCGAAGGGTATAGGCTCAAAGGAACTGGCACACAACACTGTTTTCGGGGGTATAACAACGTGCCGAAGCTACCCCTGGGCTAGACGCGCGCCGTACTGTAGGGCTCTGGATTAATTTTGGCCTTCTGGGGATCTCCAGCCTGCACCAAAATCTCGACACACGGCAGTTTTTGCTTTTTGCTTTCATCTGAAAAGTGACCGCCGCGGCCGGGAATCGAACCCGCGTCCTTGGGCTCAGCAGCACAATTACTTCGCCCCTCAGCTACCGCAGCGAATCACACGAAAATGTTAAGGCAACGCAGCGATCTCCAAAATACTTCCCGGAGAGAGGCGCGATGGAGGACAATTCACGCAACGGTCCACGCACACAACATGTTCATCAGCATCATCTTCTTCGTCGTCGTCATCGCCATCATCATCATCATCATTTTGTCCACCACGGCAGGAAGAAGGCCTCTCCCCACTCATCCAGCCGTTTTTGTCTTCCAATGTCCTAGCCCATTCTCTCCTTCCAAGTTTTAGATGCGACTGCATCTCATTCACTCGCCTTGTCTCTCCATACGGCGTTGTTGTTGTCCGTCCACACCCCTCCCCCATTCTCCTCGCCGCGCGAGCTGCGCTCTCCGCCGCTCAACCACTCTCCTCTCCAAAAGCGAACACTCTCTCGCGAGGGTCATTGGATTGGATTCGATTGGCTTGGCTTGGCTTGGCTTGGCTTGAATTGGATTGGATTGGCGTGGATTGGATTTGGATTGGATTGGATTGGATTAAAGTGGATTGTGTTGGATTGTGTTGCGTCATAGCCGCGCCACGTTGCGTCATAGCTGCGTCAGGGGGTTCCCAGCACGTTTCACGCGATGGGAAAATCAACCTAACGGAAACAACGGAACCCCCTATGCGTCGCATCTACACAGGGGTTCCCGCGAGGGGAGGTGGGAGTAATTTTTTCGATTCTATTCCTCCATCCAGTTAATGTTCTCCTTCTTCCCACACAACACAGCGCAACTGGCCTGCCTGAAGCACTGGCGTACTCGGAGGAGCCTGGATGGATCAACTGACGTTGCCTACATCCATGAAATAACGCCTATCGATGTTAATCATTGACTCTCGCGAGCATCGCTCCAAGCTTACGCTCCTTCGACGTCAGCTATCACCACAATGGCTGGCCACTTCGCAGTGCCCCAGAAGTAGAAGAAACAGAGGAAACAACCGGAGGTCATGTAGCGCATGCACGCTCGCTGCGTCCAGAGGTTTTTTTCTATAATACTAAATTTATTTTCGTTGATTTGTTTATTCTCTTTGTTTACTTTTTGTTCTCTTTTAGGGGTGACGCCTCTTAGGGGCTGGGGCTGTTGGCGTCTCCTGTCGTCGTCCGTCGTCGTCGTAGTCGTCATCTCATACAGTCACGGTACTAAAACACCGCGAAAGTCATTTACGCCTGGCGCTAGAAAGCTTCGTGCTGCAAATACACTTTTGCAGCAAAGCTGTATACGTCTACCCCTCAACGGTTTCATCTCCATTGGCAAAAACGCCAAGGTGATAAGAATACGCTTATACACTGCATGCTTCGCCCCTCCCCAGGTTTCACGTTAGTGGAGATGGCCCGGGATTTTTTTTTTTTGTCCTCTTCCACATATCTTATTTTGGTTGAAATCTGCAACCCCTTTCTCTAGAAATGAAATCCTTTCTGCTCCCCTGCCCGAAAATATCGAGAGTGTTCGAATAGGTTTCCGTGAATAAAACGACAGCGGGCGCAGCATATAAATGCTGCGCCTGCTGCGCCCGCTGTCTAATTGGCGGTGATCCAATTGGATTACCGCCACTGTTGTTGTAATTACGCGCAGTGTTTGACCCGCAAAATATTTCTACGTGGACTCGGCAAGGAATCCGTCTCTCTGCCCGTCTGTAACGTTGAGGTGTGGCTCTTTCGTTGCGTACAAAAGTGCTCCTAATAAAAGGTTCTTCATGCCAATTGATATCAGACTCCTTATATCGTCCACAGAAAACGCCTTCTCAGCAATGCATGTATGCGTAGTAGTGAGGTTGACTCTAAGGGTGCCTGGTGTTCAGCGGTCCATAGTGATACTAACATCGGAATTTAGGGAGGTATTTAACGTAGGTCCCAAGGGCCTTCAGATTCTCGTACAAAATTCTTTCTAGTGCTAAAAAAAGTTTCTTCACCACAAAGCATGTGTAAATAAAGGCGAAGCCGATTTTATAGGGGCTGGTGAGTAGCGTTTTATAGGTGTCATGGGGTTTTGGGGAGGTATTTAGTATAATGCCCGAAGACTTTTCAATTTCTATGTACAGTCGTCAAAACTGTTAACAACAGCAAAACACGAGAGGCCTGCCTGAGTGGCAGCTCACGATAGCTACAGCCGCATCTTTGGCGCCTGGTTATTGGCACTCACGATGCTGCCCTACTGCACTCGGGTGCTTCAGCGCATGCGCACAGGCTGGCTTAGCAGCCCGAGCGCTATCGTAAGCTGCCGCTCTGTCCATACGCTGGCACGTCGTTCTTTGTTGTTGTTAACAGTTTTGACGACTGTACTACAGCCATGGACAAATAAAGCGCGATGACGAAAATATGAACCAGAATACACTAATAGCGCGATTTGTTCCCGTGCGAGTCAAATTAATGCCTGGCTTCTTTACGGTAACAAAGTTGGGAAATGTGGCTTTCCAAATATACCAATACCTCGCCATTATTGGACCTCAAGGAACAGGATCTTTCAATTTTGCGTGTTTTGATTCATATTTCCTGTTCGCATTTCATTTTTCCATGACTGTACATACGCTCTCATATTGCCCTAAAAATGTCTTCCCTCCAAAGTACTTGCGCATAGAATGAAAGCCGGCTTTAAAGCAGCCAAGAAGCCAAAATACAAGTTGGGTTTATTAGAAAGACTGCTTAGTCTCGATAACAATGATACCAATATCATCGCAACCTTCGAACAAATAACGGAGATATGGAAGAAAACGTGTGAAGCAGTCGCGACCCCCTAGCCAATTTCCCGCAACTTTTCTATGACGTCACGGAACCTTGTTTTGTGTGATTGTCGGCCGCCTAACTGACCTGTCGCGACGACACATGACTGGACGTCTGTTATGGGGCCTCTAGTTCCATTTGACCGCATCACTTGAATGCTAACGTGCAGTTAACGCATCGAAAATTATGTTTTATTGTTGGCCCGTATGACGCCATTCTTGCTCATAACACGTCACTGTGGCGCAAAATTTAAAAGTTCTTAAATACTTCTTGCTTTTTTTTTCGTAAAAAAAAACATCTTTTGTGGCTGTAATGGAGCTGAGTGGGATACTGAATCCTAGTTCTTTCAAATTACACGAAGTTGTATTTTCTCTTCATGGCTCCTTTAAACCGATGCGGTATCAATGTTTTGTAGGGACACATGGGGTGTTATGGAGGTATTTATTAGGTGGCCCTAGGATAGCCATTCTATGATCTACTGCTTATATTGGTCGTGGAGAAATATCGTCGCCGCAAAGCACGCGTCTGGAGAACAATTCCCCATTCGGAGATCCGGCTTTTTTTTTTTTGCCTTCACAGATGTCATCGCAAACAGGTTCGTGGTCAATTTCGGGATGTCGGCCTGGAGCCCTCTCGGAAGCGTGACATTCGCCAGGGTACATCAGCCGACCTTCAGGCTGATGAACCCTGTAATCTTTAAGACTATAAGACTGTATAACCTTTAAGGCTTCTACGTTTGCGGAAAACAAAGAATCATACCGACGCAGAAAAAAAAAAATCGGGAACTTAAGTATTCTTACGTGCTTTGAAGGTTAAAACCTGGCGGACAGTTGCGACGCGCACCTGCTGTGTGAATATCACCCGTCGACAAAACAGCCACACTTTTTTCCCGTCCTTAATCCACAAAAATCAACCTCAACCCATCTTAATTCATCTTAATCCACCTTAATCTATCTTACTAATCGATACAATGAACCACTAACCAATCCTTAATTAACTTTGGTAATCCCAACCCGTCTCTTATACACGGATGACACGCTTTGTTTCGCTTCTAGCCTTCACTAGGTTTTTGTACCATTCGGGGTGACACCGGGGTCATTCGAGGTCAAACCTTGAAATGAGGCAGATGAGGCGTCCGCCTGAATAGACTCGCTGCGGCAGCTTTCAAACTTCTATACAAGCCCGCACTCCCTTCAAGCGCACACGCAGCACTTCGCGAGCGTCTCCTACGTGGCTATAACAACAAGCGTCATTGAAGAGCCCCATCCTTAACGCTACATCCGGCGCGCAGGGCGAGGTTTCGCACCTGGGAAAACAGAGGTGGCCACGTGGATCAACTGTGTCGGGAACGTGCCTGCGCATCATGCCTCGTGACACAAAGCGCGGAATGCCGCCAGGCGCGGTCGATCCTTCGCACACAACGCTCACGCCGAAGCCTGTTGCGAGGCGCCACTTCTTCCGAAGCCCCATCGAGCACGTCCTATATGCGAGACAGACAAAGACACTCCATCAGACACCGTCCGGAAGAGCGGGGCGCGAAGGCGGCTCACACATCCGTATGCAAGGGCGCCACCTTGGGTACAGAGGCTTTACAAAGCCGTATACGACCCGGAAGAAAACATAGAGAGGAGGCGGAAGGAGGGGGAGAATGGTTGTACAGGCTACAGCAACAACACCTCTGCGTCGTCGTGACGGTCGCGACAGTTGTCGACTTGTCCCACCCGTCGCAGGTCCCCACGGCGTCGATGTGCATAACGCAGTAACGCGGGAACGAACGCACGCGAGCATGAATTGACGCGCGTCTTGGTCCGGCTTCTCGGCTTCTCCGGAGGAAGGGTGTTGTTCGTTTCATGTTGTGTTATCGTTTTAGTTGGGGTTTTACGCCCTGCGAGGCGACAACCAAGCTGCGATATGATCTGTTGTTCAGTTAGAAAAGTTAGAAATGGAACCTGTCGTAGTAGAGGAATTCGGATTTATTTAGACCTTCCCGCCCCCCTTCCCCCCCCTCCTGTGGATCTCTAACACGTGCGCCGAAATTTCAACGAAAGGTTGCACTCCTTTGTCCTCTCTATCGGTAAAACGGCCGCCGCGAACGAGCATGCTTACTCGTGCTCCGCAAGCACAATTGTTTTGTTTTATTGTGCGCGGCAAACAGAGGAAAAGGAGAAATTGACTGCGCCAGTGAGTGAGTGAGTGAGTGAGTGAGTGAGTGAGTGAGTGAGTGAGTGAGTGAGTGAGTGAGTGAGTGAGTGAGTGAGTGAGTGAGTGAGTGAGTGAGTGAGTGAGTGAGTGAGTGAGTGAGTGAGTGAGTGAGTGAGTGAGTGAGTGAGTGAGTGAGTGAGTGAGTGAGTGAGCACACACTCCAACTACACACCGATAGCTTTTTCTCTCCGAGCTCGCTTATATTTTATTTGCGAAGAAATGACAGCAAAAGAGCTGTTTTAATTTGAAAGCACCAACCAAATAGGATAGCCGGCAAGCCCTGCGAGTTCGCTTGTTCTCGTGCAACATTATTTGGAGTATGCGTGTCTAGTACATTGAGGGACATTTTTATGCAGTGTGGGTGACAATAACGGATCTCTGCAGAGTAAGCTTCAAGTTATGTAACATTAAGCTCTACGGTCTTTTTAGCTTCTCTAGACGAAGCGATAGGTCCAGCACAATATTTCGCAGCCTCCTCAATGCCTGTACATTCCTGGATACACCGACACAACCATGTTTCGCGACTACCTTAAACCAACATGGTGTGTGAAGAAAACAGGAACCATCACTTCATCCTGAATCTAGTGTCGCCTGTACGTAGAGTCAGTCGCCTGTAAGTACGCACGAACAAATGAAACGCTAACAGGAAAATATGAACCAGAACGCATAAATAGCGCAATTCCTTTCCATGCAAGTAAAAATGACGGGTGGCTTAATTACAAAAACAACGTTGGGAGATGGGGCGTTCCTAATATACAAATAGCGCGCCTTTATTGGACCTCAACGGGGAGTAATTTGCGATTTTGCGTGTCTGATTCATGTTTTCGCCTTCGCATTTCATTCGTTCATGACTGTACAGCTTAGGTGAAGCGACCAGTCCTGCATTTGGTAGCAAAGTGGTGACAAAGAATTTATAACCCCCACTATTAAGACAAGAAAGCAGTTTCCACGATGCGCGCATTCGAGTGATCATTCGGACAATGCCCGTCGATTGTATTCTCGTTGGCTGCACAACAGCCGAGGACGAAAAGATGACTGGCGGGGTAAAGAAAATGAAATACAAGGTAGCGCGCATTTGGCGTCGTTTTTATAGAGGCGTGCACGGGCACACATACGTGCCCTTGTGTCCTTAAGGAAGACGCGACGTGGTGGGAGCGGCAGCGAATGGTGGGGAAAAGCGAGAAATGGAAGTTTATAGCGTGTGCTCGGTCACGCATGTGCTCGGTCACGCCTCAACGCGTTCGGTTTCCTTATGTGCATTCAATGCGCGCATAAAAACGCGACTCTCGTGCGTTTCTGCAGGCGATGCTTGGAGCGGGGGTGAAGACGTGCACCTTAATATGTCTGACGGCGCGCACAAACCACGACTCCTCTCGCGATCTCAGAAACTGCCGTCCTCCTGCAGTTCACGTTTCCGGTCTTCGCGAAAGCTTGGCGAGCATTTGTTTAATGCATGAAGGGCGCTCATGTGAGGCCTGGATGTGTAGTGCGCGCCGGAGTAGAGCAAAACGTTACACAGTGGTGAGATGCGTCTATAGGAAGGAGAGGGCGAAAAAAAGAACATTCGACCATGAAGTCATCAATAGGCCGTTTAAAACAACAAAAACTACGCAAAAAAAAACGAAAAAGAAAAACGAGGGCGGGTTAAAACTTTTTACGGGACTGTCAACGCTTACGTATGTATTTCACAAGTTGATTCGATCGTATCTTGTACTCCCTGCTGGTCACTGTTGCTTGGTTAAGAACTTTGTGCACAGAATAGCCTACCGTCCCTGTTATTTTTTAACACAAAAGCGGACGAATAATGACTGCCTCGAGCCCCAGGAGTCTTTTTAGGGAACGTCCTACTACACTAATCTTCTAAATGGGGGCAGAAAAATGGCTTCCGAAGTAGGCGCATATTGTTCGCAGAGTTACTGGTTATAGGAGTTGCGAAACTCCCCATAGGCCCCATGTATCAAAAAGTGGCCCTGAGATTGGTCCACTGCTTTGGATCTTGTTTTACAGTGGCGCCATCTTTTGGTGACAAAATAAACTATACAACTTGCTTCGCCGCTCGACGACCTGGGCGAAAAATGGTATTTGAGTGCTTACGTAAATTTGTTATGCCAAAGGAGCCCGATGTGTTGAACTACGCAAGTGTTTTATATAGATACGGAGCAAAAGTAGTAAACAGAAATGCGACCATGGGGTCAACCGTCGCTTACGCACTGTCGGCTGCTGCGCGTCCTCTTCGGTCTTCTGGCCACAAAAAACTAAATAAGTCGCTTCGACGGCTTCATGCCACCTGAAACTGATTACTTACAGCCGCTTGATAGGCTACTGGATTATTTCTGGCATAAAATGAGCTGTAGGCCAAATGATAACTCCGAATTTGGTACTTTAGTACGGACCTATGTTGTGCCGGAGTTCCCGCACAAGCGCTAATTGGTCGAGGCAGATGCGCGGACGCATAAACAATCACCACCTAAAAACCGGAGTTAAGATAGCAATGAATAACTTAAGAAAGCACAAAAATAAAGAATTATGCACTTTAAAACAAAATTTAACGTTAAATTGTCAGTTTTAATAATTATTTTGTTTTTTGGATAGTGCATGCGGCGGCCGCAGTGGCACCACGGTACGCACGATCCAAAGTATGGGTGGTCCAGGCGCGGGCCGTTTTTTGATGCGGAGTTTCGCAACTGCCTACATCGAAGAGCTCTGTATTGTTCAAGGCTTAACACGCAGTGCAAACAATCGTCTGCCCGACAGGTATAACAACACAGAGGGGAGGGTTTAAAATCATCCTACCTGATATCGCTTGCCCTTCAATCTACTTTCAAACACTAAGCTACCGATGTTGCTGTTGCCGTTGCTATCGGCGCCGTGCGCAATATTCGAGAACTACACCATTGAAATAAGGACGCCCTATACTTCACGTCTTATCTCTTCTGCGCGACTGCCTCAACACGCCATGTTCAGGTCCTCGCACTGGCATTTCCTCCCATTTTCGAAATTTCTGGCGGTTGTCATTAGAGTGCACCGAGGGACGCATGCAGGTTGGCTTCATTCTCATCATGGCGGCGTTGTTCAAAAGCACGTTTGACGTGAAAGCTCCTCTCGGACCTGCGGATGACTGCTGAGATGTTAGATAAGGAAAGCGCGATCGCGTGAGTGACCCTTAGAGTAAAGGCGAGCGGCCACCGGCATGCACACATGACCGCCCTGTTTTCTCGTATACACATGATTGGAGCCCCGCGCGTCTTCTTACGGGTCGACTCTTCGGTGCGGTCTCGACGCTGGGGGTCTCTTGAAACAACTGCTTCTTCCTTACGAAGTCACGACGTGAGCGCGCGTGCACCTCGCTGGCTCCTGGGTCCCGATAATAAACTGTTATCAAAACAAGATGGCTGCTAGGTGGGCAGACCTCAACGCTTCTGGCCCAGCGCTGCAGAAGAGGGGCGGATCGGTTTTTGCCGAACTAGGCCGGCTCACGCGCTTGCGATGATGATATGTCGAAAGGCCTGAAAAATAAAAAGAGGCCCTATGGATAAATTAAAGCTCTTGTGCGGTAGATGTATACTTCAGGTGACTTGTTCAGACACTAACGTGTTGGAGAAGGGTGTGGCGGGTATTAAGCGCAAGAAGTTAAACGAAAACTGGAGGGCTTTTAAAATTTTTTCGTAACACCAGCATAAATTTAATTAGGAATTTGAGCCTGGTGATGTTTGCGGGGTTCATCTGTGTCTTCATCTATTCCTGTGCAAGTTGTTTTTAGCACGACAGTGTTTTATTCCCGGATACACCAAGATTTCGTTTACGTCATATCCGTCACGGAAGTGACGCCAGTAGAACGAAGCAAGTAGCCTGTAAAGGGTGAACCCTGCATACAGGGTCTTCTTGCGGGGAAGCAACCTTAGTACGAAAGAGTACGTTATACTTGGGGTTGTTCATTTTCGGGTTTTACATTTTAACACGAAAGTGTTTTATGCCGGGATACACCAAGATTTCGCTAACGTCGTATCCGTCACGGAAATGACGGCAGTACACCTTTGCCGAAGCGGCCCGCCTGCAGGACTTCGCTCGCCAAGCACACCCACAAGACATCCGCCGACCTGAAAATCATGCTCAGCTGCAGATTTCGCTGCACATTTCACTTCTGTGTTTTACTGATCGCTATGACGAGAAGAATCAACCACAGTTTTTTTTTTTTTGCTTTTTGCACGGCCCATAAAGGCAGGCAACAAATTACCATCCCGTTCAAGGTGGCATGAACAACAGAATTCAAATAAAATGTTGCAATGAAAACGTGCATGCACCCCGTCCCCCAGTATACCGCCCGTTCACTGACCACTTCGTCTTGTTAACGCGTGAAGCGGACAGAACAGATCTGTACTACACCTGCGCCATACCGTTGTGCACGAAATTCAATTGATTGTCAAGCCACACCTGGGCTATATGAGGCGCGCCGCAGTATAGAAAGCTCCGGATGAATTTGACAACTTGGGGGTCTTTAACGTGCGCCTAAATCCAGAAACACGGTCGTTTTCGCTTTCGTCTCCATCTGAAAAACAGCCCCCGCGGCCGCGATCGAACCCACGCCCTTGGGCTCAGCAGCGCAACTCCTCATTCACTGAGCCACCACGCAGGTGAGCGCGAAATTCAATTTGTTTAATGTTTTCGTATTGTCACGGTCGAACGATGTCCCCGACGAGACCTGATTTTATGGTCGGATCAATATTTTTTTATGGAGTATTTGGTTGTACAGAGATATGTTAGACTCCGTAATACTACCAATTAGGAACTCCTAGGAAGGGTTAACGTATCTTCACGCGTATAACCCGCCCTTGCATATAATACGCCCCCACACTTTCAGCCCGTCGGAAAAGAAAAAAAGATCCTCGCGTATTACCCGCACATTTGATACGGGAAAGGCAGCACCAAAGCTATACTGCTCAAGCAACACATCACATACTATTGGGACAGAAAAGCGTATATTTAGCAAGTAGAATACCCTGACTGCAAGGCGAAAGTCATAATTTACTAATAAGATTCAGTTGTTAGAGTGTATGAATGTATGTATTTATTGAACTATAGAAGGAACAGAAGGTCCACCAGCCGGCGCAAATTGTCTCGCCTAGGGGCGGACACCGGAACGCCTGCTGGTGTAGGGGAGGTGGGATAGGTGGATGTCCTTGTCTTTTCTTCCTTGTCCTTGTCTGTTTTGCGCAATCGCTGCCATGGAAGGCTTAGTCAGTGTTACTGCGTAGGAGCTTCACGGCACAATTGGCATTGCCGTGAAGCTGCACTAAAGAAAAAAAACCGTGCATCATTGCCACTCCTACTTTGCCACTGAATTTTTCGAATTTTTGGTGTTGGTTATACGCGGGAAAATACGGTACGCATTTCATGTCGTCTTTGAACGGAAGCGGAAAACGCTCCTAATGGGGACAACGTCTAGGTCAGCCGCGCTAACAGCAGGCGACCTTACTACCCCGGATGACAGTGACTGAAGTGAAGTGCAGCGACTACATGAAATGGGGTGACAGCAGTGCTACAAAGAGTGAACGAATGAATAAAATATTGAATGAGAACAACAGGTGCTGTTGTAAGGGAATCCGCCCGGTGGAGGGGATACCTATCCCGGTTCTCTTGGCTACGACTAGCGGCGCCGGCCCTTTCCACCAGGAGAAGCTGTAGGGAAGGTGCTTTGTCGACCGGCCTTTTACTGCTTATGAAGGGGTTGAAGATTGGTTGCACATGCGGTGTTTTCTGGCACTCCAACAACTGATGGTATAGGGTATCGGGTGCTGGGCGGTAGCTGCAGGTAGCTTGATATTCCGGTGGACAGACGGCATGGAGAAACTTCCACTGCGGACCTGTGTTAAACGGGAGTCGTCTGAAGGCAGTTGCTTCATCCTTTGTTAGTTAGTGGTGTGGACTGGGGAAAATTCACCGTTTGTGCCGGCAGTACACGAAGATTTCGGTCTAGAAAGGGGAAAATTAAAAAGAAAATAACAGAGAGAAAGACAAAAGAAGGACAAAACGACAAAATAAATCGTGGGCATGCAAACCTATTCGAGCACTTTATACGGTTTATGAAGGTTGACGGACTTCACAACTCACTCTCACTTTACGAAGTGCGGCTTCGTTCTTTACTATAGCCCTGTCCTTTTCTTGTTGTGGTCGTTCCGAATATAGCTGCTCCAGCTGTTTATCAGTGAGTAATGACTGCTTGTTTTATTCTTGTACTGGTGCAGTACACTTTTTAAACTTAAATCTTGCTTTCAAGCAGCTGCGAATCATGACAGTATATAGACTGAATTTCTGCTCAAATGAGGCTGCCCGGAAATCCTCTACAGTTTTCTTACGCTTCATCCTTACAACTCTTGCTGTAAGCGTTGGCATACCTTGTAAATATTTTAAATATTCCCGCCACTGAAGTATCGTGAGCGTATAGAGACAATGTACCTCCCAGGTTTCGCACCGTCCGCGGTAAGAGCCAAAAACAATAACAGCAGTTATTGTAAAGAGGGCTTCGTTGCAAGCACATTCAGTGTGGCCAAAAGCCAACTTTACGAGCGAGAGTGACATGATGGGGATTACATGCAAACCAAAGCCAACCCCAGTAAATGGGTCCGAAGACAAATACCAGTATCAGTGGCAAAAAAGTGACTCAAAGATGCGGTTGTCTGGGGCATCGTGCGTAAGAGCACCTCGGATGCGTACTCACGCTCTCGGACATCGCGCGTTTACTAGGGACGGCTCAGCATTTTTCTATTATTACCCGCAGTTGAACCAACTGTATCAGGTACTGTCTCAAGCCCGAGCAACACGTTATTCAATATAGCATATCAGTATTCCAGTACACTGTGCAATTAGCGTCCGCACGAAATATGAGTAAGCCAACTACATGTTTAGTTAGTTCATCGTTTGCTTATTGGCGCAAGGCCAGCAGCGGGCAAAGAGCGCCAAAACAAGATTATTAAATTAGTGGGACGAATGAAGAAAACTAATAAAAATGATTTCTTTAATTATTTTTATTGATTGATTGATTGATTGATTGATTGATTGATTGATTGATTGATTGATTGATTGATTGATTGATTGATTGATTGATTGATTGATTGATTGATTGATTGATTGATTGATTGATTGATTGATTGTGGGGTTTAACGCGCCGACGCTACTCGCGTGATGAGGTGCGCCGTAGTGGAGGGCTCCGGATTAATTTTGACCACCTGGGGATCTTTAACGTGCGCTGAAATCTCGTACACACGGGCGTTCTTGCTTTTGGCCTCCATCAGAAAAGCGGCCGCCACGGCAGAGAATCGAGCCCGCGTCCCTGGGCTCTGCAGCACAACGCCTTAGCCACTGAGCCACCATGGCGGGTATTAATTAAAATAGGCAGTCAAAGTGAAATCGAAAAGTGAAGTGGGATAAAAGAAAATAACAAGCATGCTGGTCTATAGGGCCAGGCTGAGATTATGGAGGACAGAAAACCAGCTGTAAAATACTTGAAAGCGCGTTTGAGCTAAAACACAGGCTGGAAAGTGTTTGTGTCGTGTTGTGTTGAGTGCACTACGTGTAATCAGTAACATGTTTAGCAAACACTTCGGGAACACCATATCCCTTGCGGTTGGGATCAGGGTAGTGCTCGTCTGCGTGCCCTGTTACAGTGGCCTTTTGTGCCGTATGCAGCGTACGCGATCCTGCCGTACGAACGCGCAACGGATGGAGGCTGACGCAGCGGCCAAAAGCCGTCGTGCGACCTTTAGGCAGCGGCGAGTCGGCGACGCACGCACCAACGCTTGCACACCGGGGCAGGAAGCGACCAGTCACGGAGGATATCTGCCCGCCGGCAATAACGGCATAATTCAGCGCGCCGGCGTCGGGAAAAGCGGGCAGACTTGAACGGACGCCAGACCGGGCTGGCGAGATCCAGCATACAACCCCACACGCTCAGCGTCGGATGAGCGACGTCGACGGGGTTTGGAGCGCGGCCAAGAATGCGGGCCTGAATTGCGACCAATGCGTCGTAGTACGTGCGCGCCCGAGTGCGACGCTTTGAGCCACGTGCGAGTCGTTTATTGCTATTTATGTGCCGACGCCGCCGCAGCAGCGTTCACTCTGTACGCTTCAGATGACACGATTACAACTCGCGGAAACTGTGTTCGTTGCCGCCCCAACCTTGTATTAATCGTGTAATTGCGCGTTTTTGTTCCCACTGATTGCTTTCGGGTTTGATGTGTGCTAAACGGCACGCACCAAGCGCAACATTTGGCGCTGAAGTTGCCACTTGCGAATTGCTCGCCTCAAGACTCGTAGAGTCATTGCCAAAAGACCATTTCACCCGCTAGAATAGGATTGCTTTAGCAATCCTACGTCTATATGGTCTTAAGCATGTCTGACGAGTGTGTTTCTTTGAGATATTTCAGTTTTCACGCGAGGTTGATCAGAGGGAACGTAATGCGCAGCGAGAGGGGAAACAAGGAAGAGAAAGAAAGACCACGGGCGTGGCGAGACGGCACCTGCATGATCGCCTTACAAAACCCAGGAAGTGTAGCTAATTTTGACCCCAACAAATGGCAGTCTGGTTCTGAAGAAATCTGAATTAGCGCACCACGGACTGCAGCAGCACTGTCTTTTTACGGCTCTGGGCTCATGCTCCCCGTGCCGTTTCAATTGCTTGACTAGCTTAAGTCGGCTTCACTGCTATGCACAAGTGCATTGCTGCGAGGACATTCTAAGAGAATTTAGAACACCTACCCTGTGCGCGCGTGCTAAAACCTTGGTGTAGTGCGGTGAAGTTTCGTGTATTGGGAAAAAGCCCACCCTCCTCAAACAAGCTACGGCACGAAGCAGCTTGCCGAGCGCCTGCACGCTCGAGGTCGGTGACCCATGTCGGCAGCGACAATGGCGCACATGACTAATCGTTTCATCAACTCCTCTTCGCGATGAATGCGAAGACTTCTGGTGGCTTCGCCGCTGTTTCTAGGGACATTCGCACAATGCATCTAGGGGAGATGCGTTGTGTGTCATCATCATCAGCCTGTCTGCGCCCACTGGAGGGCAAAAGGCCTCTCCTATAGATCCCCAATTATACCGGTCCTGTGGTAACTGCGACCAATTTATCCCCGCAAACTTCTTGATCTCATCTGCCCATCCAACTTTCTGCCGCCAACTGTCACGCTGCCTTCTCTAGGGATACACTCCGTTACCCTTAATGACCTTGTGTATTCCTCCTTTTTAGTGCCGTGCAACACGCTGAAGGCCTGTTGACCGTTGGCACTTTTGGGTATAAATACGCGTTCACCTCGAGCGCCTTTCAGAACGTGCTTGGCATTAGTGCGAAGCGTTTCTTCGCTCGGGTCTTGTAAGCAGGCCACTAGGATTGTGCTCCTGTAGTCGTCGCTGTTCATCTCGCCATGAAAAAAAAAAAAAAAAACATCTGTTAAGTTTGGCTCTCGGCTGTTTGCCGTCAACGCCGGGGCAGCTCTTCTGCTGGCCGCTTGTCCCCCAGGCTACCAGTACATAACCGAGGCGACGAAGCTCGGCACGGGGATGCCTTCGAAAATGAATTTTGAATCTCTTTTACATGCACATTGATAACCACGCCCTTCTACGTACTACAAAATCAGAGACTCTTTTCTATCTATTCATAACTAACTTCGATGCTTGTCATGTAACATCTGGTGCTATCATTCGTGTGACCATTTACCGATATTTATGGCAGTCATCAAACTTTAATTTTTACTAGAAAAAGGAAAGAGAGGTCCGATTAAAGACTTATTAATGCCCAGACCTTTTCCACATTTAGAGACCGATTACTGCATAGTGAATGGGGAGATGTAAGCATCCCAAATACAGCATAAGATGAATTTCTTAGGTTATTTCAAGCAGCCTATTCCGCCTCATTCCCTCTTAAAACAAGCCATTTCTACCTTCATCAAACAACGGGACCATCTGTACAAGTTATTTACTTAAACTGAATAAATTCAGGCCCCAAAGACATTTAAATAACATAGAAACTTAGTTACGAAACAGATTCCAGCGGCAAAATCTATTTCTTAAACTTGTTCAATTCATCAGAAGGACGCACTGAGAATGTTTGGAATACCCTTAACTCACTGCTTGATAACTCGCAAGAACCGGTTGATAAAATGGCACAAAATGGTGAAAAGCTAACATGGAACACGCTGGCGAATGCTCTCAATGATTTTTTAAGTGCGAATGCACTTCTTAAGCGAGCCTGAATCGTCCGCCGCCGTCGTCCGCATAGCAACAGTGCGCGCGCTCCTCGTCTTCCTCCTCGTCTTCCCAAGCAACGGGGGGAGATGGGCGCGGACTACTCTCCTCCTCCTCTCTCCGCTCAGTGACTGCGGGTGTTGCGCGCCTCCTCTCCACTTCGGGCGGGAGAGCTCTCGCTCGCGTAGCGGGCGCTCCGCATTCCGATGCGTGAGGGCGCTCGTGTAGCCCTCGCCGTAACGGCGGGCGCTACTCTCCTCCTCCTCTCTCCGCTCAGTGACTGCGGGTGTTGGGCGCCTTCTCTCCACTCCAAGATCACGATATCCACCGTAATCGCGCAATCAACAACCGTGCATTCGCACTTACACACTCTCCCCCTCGGGGAAGTGCGAGGGAATTTTTTTTCTCTCCATTGCCCACAATGACAAAACAATATTTTCGGAACCAGTCGAGGCAAATGAAGTTATCATGGCATTTTTGACATTAAGTAACAGCAAAGCGATAGATGCGTTCGGGATTCAAATAGTACCTGTCAAGTATGTGATCGACGTCATCGTGCCATATCGGACACATTTCTTAAATTTAAGCTTGTCATCTGGCATTTTTCTTTATAGCATGCAAATTGCAATAGCAAAACAATACTCAAAAAGGGTAATAAAACCGACAAGAATAACTATCGCGCAATATCAGTTTTGCCTGTTTTCTCTAAAGGTTTAGAAAAAATCCTTCTAAAACGTCTATCATCATTTATCGAGCGTCATAAAATCATACGTTCTGCTTAGTACGGTTTCCGCAAGCAGATGTCGACTGAATTGGCTCTTTCAGGTCAAAAACGATTTATATAGCATAACCTTGAAGACGATAAAATTGTCCTGGGGTTATTGCTGGATTTATCGAAGTCCTTTGATCTCATCAATCATAAAATTCTCCTGGAAAAGCTCCACCATTATGCTTTAATTTCTTCTTATTTGCGACATCGGCGCCAGTTTGTAGCCATCGGAAATGAATATTCGCTGGTAAAGCCAGCTACGTCAGGTGTTCCCCAAAGAAGCATTTTAGGACCTTTTTCCTTTATATGGTACATTAATGAGGTAGTAAATTTAGACAAAGCAGCAATATATATAACACATGCAGATGATGCCAGTGGTTCTTTGCAGGCAGCTCAGGTGCCGATCTCGCAACGAGAGCAAATGAAACGCCTACCAAAATGAATAATTGGGCCGTTGATAATAGTTTAAGAATCAATGTCAGAGGCCATTTTCTTTTTCCCTCGCAAAAAAAAAAGGCTACTTTCTATTAAGCTAAAACACAAAAATCGGAACATTAACATCTTTTAAGACACTTTGAGTATACATTAACGAAAATATGACGTGGGATAACCATACTTCATATATTACCAGCAAATTGTCAAGAACAATCGGCATTTACGCCTGCACTGTTTTTATCTTCAATATCAATCAAGAAGCTTCTGTATAACTGATTATTTTTGTATTTTATTAACGATGGAATTCTTATTTGGAGTGCTACTACCACGAATGAAAACTTGCACAAGGTCACGGTTTTGCAACAACGAGTCATTCGTTTGTGTTGTAACTTTCCTTATCTCTCACACACTGCTGATGCTCTTAAAAAATTCGACATTGTTCTGATTATTTCCATGCGCTATAACTATAAGCTATTTAGTTGTTATAAATTGGGATTAATCAGTAAGGATGATGCTCTAACCAGGCTTGCTGAATTAAAAGAGAACATTGGAACAGAGTGGAAAGCCGGGCTAGTTAAAAATGGTTCACGACTGGAACTGTGCACAAAAAACGGGACCAGGGAAGAGAACACACACAATACACACCGTTGTGTGTGTTCTCTTCCCTGGTCCCGTTTTTTTTTTTTTTTTTTGTGCGCAGTTGCAGTTAAGAACATTGGAGTCTACAAGACCCGTACACCATAACCTTAGAAGATAAATAAGTACCGCACAAACTATGGGAAGACAAATGGTCCAGTACTTATTACCTACAATCTTAAATACTGTTTTCATTCAAACAAGAGTCGCCGTTTCAACGCTTTCATTTGTGAAGGCCGTACGGCCTTTTGTAATAGCAGTTTTAGGACGCGAAAGTGTTACAGATTAAGCGTTCCAAACGAACAGTCGGGTTTCCTGGCTAGTTCGCATAACAATGCTTACACATTTCAAACGAACACTGGTCGCACACACAAACACGTAAGAGGCCAGTAAGCGCCTCGCTCTGCCTGCACCCCCGCAGGGCCTCCGGTCGCTCCTGGATACAGCGAGGACGTATCGAGTTCATTCTCGCGTAGCGCCAGTTGGACAGAAGCATCGGTAGTTCGAAGCGACCAGCTGCTCTTCGTCTCTTCAATGCCGAGCCGCCGGACGACGGCCTGTCGCAAGGCTGTCGGCATATCGCGTGTCTAGCAGCTCGCTGGCTGTGCAGGCGTGAGCTCAGCTATTACGCCCTCCGAAGCACAGCCACTGCAATCGGCATACTACGGTACCGTCGAAAACGCAGAGAGAACGCACGGCGCGTCTGGTAACACGTGATATTACTGATAAATTTGTTAAACAGTGGGAAGAAGCAAGGCCGCCTCTGTGCGCTCGACAGGGATTAATTACTCTGCTCGGGCGCTCAAGGAGGTTAAAAAAATTGCATTTTTTTAAACCTCCTTGGTCGCGCTGGAGTCGTTAGCGGTAGGATAGGTCGATAGGATGGCGTTGAACGGCGATGAGAGTGTGAATTCGGGAAAGGCACCGAAAAGGGTTGATGAAGGGAAGAGAAAGGAAAGCCCCGGTCCCGAGTTGGCGAAAAGGGAACCTTGTCGTGTGAGTAGAAGTTGGGAAAAGGGGAGCAGTCGCCGCACACTGCGGATGTCCCGAAAATATGCAGCGGAATGGAAATGCTCCTGTAGTGCGACTGTAGGCTCCTGTATAGGTGTATACGAGTGGCTTGGTTCGACACAATATCAACAGGAACCCTGACCCCGCACCATTTATTTCCCAGAGCAGTGCATGTGCGCGCGTTCGTCGTCGCTAATACTAGTGTGGCCAAGGACCCACACCTTTTAGAACTGGGTGCAACGTCTATGACTTGAGTCGTTTTCATATGCAAAGGAACTGGCCGCAAGCGAATCGACAATCTGTCAGTATACAGGTGTTGGTGTCACGATAATACCTGAATGTACGAAAAGGCTGCCCCCATGACTCGAGTTTCCAGGTTAGAGGACATTACGGGGTTGCGCAGGATGACATTGCATCATGGCCGCGCGAAGGAGGCTGGAAAGCCCGATTAAATAGCACTGTCAAAGCTCGCTTCTTAATAAGATTACATGTCGGTGCACAGAGCGGGCGTGTGTCGACGTCATCTGAAGGATAACGCATACCTGTTTCCCGAATTGTTCGAGGGATTCCTGAATTTTTTATTGTTTTGTACGAGTCTACGACCTAAATAAAAATCTTCCGAATACGCTCGCGTGCTTAGCTAGACCTTTCTCCCAATCTAGCCACATTGCGCCGGAGCTTCGTGACAGTGCAAACCAATCCGACAAAAATTGACATCGTTGTAAGTGAAGAGCTTATTTTAAAAGCATAGTCGGCCATGCGCACAAGTTGGACTGCTCAGTACCACAGAAACGCTGAATGCGAGAGGCAGTTCAGCATAGTCAATAAAAACTGCATCCAGTTCCGAGCGTCCATGTCTGACACAACCCTCGGTCGAATTCCTTTGACGAAGTGTCGCAGGAGCGAACATTGTTACTGTAGACAGTATTTCCAAGACTTCCCAAAGAGGGTGCCGTCAACCATGTGAAAGATTTAGCAACTGACCTGTGGAGTAGCTTGTTAGTAGTTTGGACGAAACAGTTCAGTTACTGCTGGGTTGTAACTAAATTAAAAATGCGCGTAAATTATTCCATGCTGTTGCTCCAAATTTTGCTGTTTTCTGTCTATTTCCCAATGTTTTCTGTTGGTTTCCTTAGATTTGAAGGCGCCATAAGGCCACAGGCGAAAACTATAGATGGCAGGTAGTGCAAGTACTGACATATTTATTAATAAAGCAATTAATTAGGGTATCTTGCAATTTTATTCTCAGCAGACAAAAATATTGCGTTTTCCCTAAATTTTATTACTACAGTAGCCTGCAAACTAAAAATTAAGCTTGTAGTGCACATAGTTACAGGTTTAAAAGCATAGAAATAAAACTTTGACCTCCGTTTTTTTACCCGCCCCGTCGTTCTTTTTGTCTTCAATGGAGCTCCTACTTCTTGAAGCTCCTCTAAAGCATCCAGCTCTGCTAAAACGCTACAATGGTGATGGGGAGCGCGGCGGAGACCTGGTGCGCGGCTGGTTTTTAGTATGTACGTGCAGGTCCTCCGCGATCAGCAACGGCGTGGGAGAAGGAAGAGGTGCTGTGCCGATAGGGGGAAAAGGCGATGTAGGCGCAGAAAGGAAACAGTCCATTGCTGACATGCTAAAGGTAACAAGATTCATTTGGACCCGTTTTGCGATTCCACTGAATCAAATTAGGCTTGTTCGTATGTTTGTTGAGTAATTTATCAGATCGGCCCGTATTTGTTTATGTAGTACACCCCCGCACTTATCTCGCACCCCGCCTCGCATAGAAGGCGGGGCGCGAGATAAGTGTTTGTCATATTTTTTGGGCCTTGTGATTGGATGTGTCTTGGTTTATATGTCTTTCATGGCGAAATAAAAAAATCAGTTGTAGTTCAGCGCTTGTCCTGTCTTCTCTTCCTTGTGTTCGTCGTGTTTGAGCGCTGTTAACCCTTTATGATGCTACACCAACTAGCCCACAAAGCCATCTTCGTGAAAAATTTACCTCCCACATCCTATGAAAATTGTAATTTAGTTCCATTAGGACAGGAGGAAAACGTTCTAGGCTACCCATGTAACACGTTCAAATGAAGCATATTGCACAATTTTTAGTTATCGCAAAATAGCTGTTCGATAATCTATAGGTCAAGAGCATCCCCGCCCATCACCTTAAACGTTGTCTCTATTCCCCACAAATTTAAACTCGGTGCCTCATTTCGTTCTCCTGGGGCCCCGGAAAACAGTGAAATCTTTCGGAAGTTTCTAGTCGTGCTAGGAGCTTCGCTGTAAAATTACCGCAACCCCTTTGCAGACTTCACGAAGTACGTTCAGTGCGCGAAAGCAGCAGCACATGCAAAGATTTTCCATGCCGATTTATTACAGTAAACAAAATAACAAAATCGCTTTATTCCAAATCTCCCTTTACTTGAATTTTTTTACAATCCCACTGCAATGGACGGAGAACAAAGTATCCCTGCTTTCAACAAAATACCGCTTATAACAAAGTCAGTTTCCTGAGCCGAGGCTTTGATATAACGCGGGTTATTGTACGTCATCACGGGATAACATCATAATCGTGTCCCATGGTCAGCTGGGTGGTCTGTGAAATTAGTACCTTATCGCATGGCGGAAATAGTCGATGGATTGATTGATCGATTATCAGGTGTATCTCCTTTTTAGCGTGGTAATGACCTGTGTGATCTCACCAACGAATATAATGTAATGTTGCAGCACTGATGTAATTCGTATCTAATTTATGCTCACAAGGCCTAAAGGCTTTCGCAGTGGTGCCAACGGGTTCACACGGGTTCGGAGGTATGACGCTTATAAATGACCTTCGAGCATTAAAAAAGAGTTATCTTAAGCGTTACGAAGACACGCAAGAAGCAGCGAACCCAGTTACTCATATCAGAGGGGCGAGGGCAGGTGTATACCGTCGACGACAATAGCGTTAACGCCAGCTTCCACTCACGCGCGACCCTGCTGGAAGTGTGCGCTAGCAACTAACCGTTCAGAACTCGGGCATCAATGCATCACTCAAGCTCGTTACCAAAAAAAAAAAAAAAAAACAATAACAAATTACTCTTAATGCGAATAAGCAAAGACGCGGGTAATCTGTTTCTCTCGTCTCCCTCTCGCAACAAGATAAACAATGGACGCAGCCCCAGCCCCGCCCAATAAAGGGTTTACTTTAGATGTTGCACAACAATAGACAACTCACTCACTTCAGGCGCAACACAAAGGCAGCGCGTCGACACGGTGGATCGAAATACGGCCGCCATTGTTCGAGCTTAACTTGATATAGGGCACTCGCACTGCGCGTGACATCGATAGATGTTTATTAAGGCGACAGCCTTAGGTGTCTCATCAAACACGAAAAGTGACCGTAGTAGTCGTCATCGTTGGTGTCGGCGTCAACACGAATGGTACCAAACCGGCTGCCTCTGTAAAGAAGAAATAAATTCGGTTCATGCTCTGGCAACCCGGGTTCAGTCCGGACTGAACCCGGGTTGCCAGGGCAGCAGCCAAGTGCTCTAACCACAGCGCTAACCATGCACCCTGCCAGTATGGAACAAGATTTGGCCTGATTCGGGCTCTGTGACAGGTGCGCGTGGCAGTACGTGCGTAGAACGAATGCGTGCGGAGGACAGCGCTGACTGTGGTGAAGCTGCTGCGTCTGCCTTTAGGAGTAATCTGCGTCAAAAGACGAAGAAAGGGGATAAAGAGACGCAAACACGAAGCAGCAGTGAAGAAACCTTTGATAACCGCTATGCTTTCGACTTCAAACAACATAAGCAGACTTTGGTGGCCGGGATGTTTTTGTGCAGTCAAACATGCATCTGATAAATAAGCTTTCTTTCTTCGCACACTGAACGACGTAATAAATATTTGTGCTTCTTTGCTTGTGTGACCTGGTAGATTTATGCGAAGGAAAGTTTGACATTCACCTGAACGCAGCCATATGGCTACAAAGGAAAGCTATACAGCTTCCTCAGAAACTTCACCGTTGAAGAAAAATTCGTATGGCTGCATTCAGGTGGATGTCGAAATTGCCTTCGCAGAAACTTACTTTACCCTGGGTATTTTCCCTAAATCTGGTCGATTGATAGATTTATGTTGCTGTTACGCCTGTCCTTCGATTTTGTACTGTGTACGAGGGAAGCGTACATAACGCGATTAAGAAGGGGGCGCAGGACGAAGTGTTGGGCGACTTAACGTCTTCATGCCGTCGCAGAGAAAGGGGTGCAAAATGCAATAGTAATACTCCTTTCATTTTGAAGTGACGGAAAAAAAAATAGCAGGCTTTTTTTTTTCAGCAAGTGAAGAAGTGAGTGGAAGAGCTGTATAATGTAGGCGGATTCGGGCTAGTGTTGCCGCAACTTAGAGCGAAAGAAAAGGGGTGCAGACGGATCCATTTACTGCAGCGTCAGCCCGTTATATCAGTATCGCGTGAGGTACGCTTAGTAGAGTTTGCTGCAATGACAACGGTGTAATCAGAGAGTTCATCCAACAGACGAGAAAGCGGAGACAGGACGTCGATGTTGGTTGGTTGGTTGTAGGGTTTAACTCGCCGACGCAACGCTGGCGATGAGGCGCGCCGTAGTGGAGGGCCCCGGATTAATTTTGACCTCCTGGGGATCTTTAACGTGCGCCGAAATCTCGTACACAGGGGCGTTTTCGCCTTTCACCTCCATCAGAAAAGCGGCCGCTGCGGCCGCGAATCGAACCCGCGACCTCGTGCTCAGCAGCACAACGCCTTAGCCACTGAGCCACCGCGGCGGCAGACAGGATGTCGAGGGCAGCGGGCGGCGTGGGCAGCCCTAACCTAACCGCTGTGCTCACAACGCGGTTACCTTCCATGGGCACCAAGGTAACCGCGGGAGACAGTTGTATACAATGCTAATGCGAGGCGCATTAAATTGCGACCGTTTTCAGAGCATTCAACTCACCTTTTTGATAAGTAGCGCATTGAAAATTTGTGAAAGTTTGCATTGAAAGTAGCGCATTGAAAGTTTGCTTTGTCCTAGAGCATAAATGTACTGCCGTTTATTACAGCAGGTATTAATTACAATTTGTTCTGTACACTCCAAGAAGTCCCTGTAGGGTGTCTTAACCGCAGTGCTCAAGGATGACCAATTGAAGTGGCCTAGTGTGCAGATTCGACGAATGACGTGTAGAACATTCGATCTAAATGAAAAAGCTCATCTGCGCAGGGTCATTGCGCAATGCAAAACGCCTCGGAAGCCCTGCGTGTTGTCCCTGCGCACATGCACTTTTTTTAGTCCAATCGTATGTTGGGAATCGTCGTTCGCCGAATCTGCACCCTTGGTCACTTCAATTGGTTCTTATGGAGCGCTGTGGGGAAGAAAACCTACGGGACTTCTTGAAGAGTACTGGCTCCCCCCGACCCCATGCGGTCACACAAAGAAACGGCTACGGAAAAATCGCAGTTGCGATCAAAAGCGGGAGAATTTGTTATAAAACACGTGCACTAAAACGTGTTACCACCGTTTTCCGCCGGGTGCATGCTCAATCCACAGAAGCCAATTCATTAGGAATGCAGATGCGGACAACAATTCCGAAGCGTCCTTTTTAAACTACATCGTGACCTACATCGTAAACTACATCGTAAACTACATCGTAAACTACAAAGAGCCAGGGAGCGAAAAACGATAGTTAATTATTCATTTAACCGGCTAAACGTGGCGCAGCTCGGTTTGAGGCACATCTGTCGCGTCTGTTTTTCGAGCCCATATCCCTTGCATATAGGAGCTCGTGAGACTGCATCGTGGTCTCCGTTGCGCTTATCGAACAGACAGAATCAGCTGTAGGGCTTTCGCTGTAAAAAAAAAAAAAAGAATTCCCCGGGAAAGTGGAAAGCGCACGACACTGGCGCCCAACCGAAAATGGGGGTCATAACCACCACACCCATACAGCCACAGTCCGCGAGGAGAGCGTGCATGCGCGACAAGACAATCGAGAGTGTGTGGAGGCCTCCAGCAACGGCCAGTGACTTTCTTTTTTTTTTTCTTTTTTTTTTTTTCCATTCGCACCTGCGTGGGCGCGCGCCACAACAATCCTATCTCTCGTCGTGGTCTCGCTTTCGGTTCACTCACGCGGTCGACAACAATGAGCTTTTTTTTTTCTTTCTTCGAGGCGGCGTGTGATCTGATAACGGGACGACCCCGTCGAACACGGCGTTCAGAGATTAGCCCCGCACCTCTATAAACGGGGCAGTGGACGTTCATTGACTTGCGAACGCGTGCCCAGCCCCCGAGCGCACAACGTTGCCTGTTGTTGACGAGCTACGCTGCGCGCTTCTCTTATCGCAGCCACGCGTTACGGAGTGCCGCTAACCTGCCCTCTTTCGTTGCGCTCTTTTTTTTTTTATTCTTTCTTTTAACCTCCCCACCCGCAACCTCCGTGCCCGCAACTTTTCGCTAGAGATTGCATCGCCGCTTTATTAGAGCACGCGTGCGCGCTGATAGTGGGGCTTTTTCCTCGAGAGGACGACTCCGACTGTAGCGACCTGGTGGGTGTGAGGAACTGTATACAGGCAGAGCACATGGGTAAGCAAGGGTTAAAGCAATCGGGAGACGTTAGAGCGTAGAATCTACGCCTAGCTATGACCTAGTGCTTATCGCACATGGACCGCTCCCGACGTGACCAATTGGTACCCTCTCTTTGAGGGCATACAATTAGAAGACGTGGTTTTTCGCGCGTTCAAGTTAATAATTTGACTCCCATAGCGACGTGAAACCTATAGAGCAATCGTCCTAATTACTTCATAACGCCTCCCCCCCTTTTTTTTTGTTATCTCGCAGGTATATCGGTGGATGTACGATATGTGAAACGCGCATTGCAACCTCGTACGTAGACATTCGCCAAGATTCAACTTCAGTAGCATACGCGTTGTGTACACTCCTACCCCTACGGAAATGGGTGCAACCACGTCCGTTGTGGCAACTGAATGGCGCCGGCTGAACAAACATGGAGATTGGCGCTGGAGAAATTCAGATGATGGTTTTATTTTTATCGCAAAATCCCGCCTTAAAGACGCGACCCCCACTTTATCCCCTACTCATCTCGAACTCGCGCATGAAGTAGTCCAGTCGCTTCATACAGCCAGGAGCTTTTGCCCTGACAAAAAACTCTTCGTTTGCGTGGCTCGCGCCACCCATATTTCCTGCCGCCCATACCGCTGGAACCACGGATCGCCACCGATATTATATACCACGGACTGGCCACGTAACTCACGGCCCGAATCGTGAATTGGGGGCGCCTGTTACGACATGATTATGCGGCGTCTTTTTCTTCTTTTTTTTTTAAGCTGTAGCTCCCCGAGCCGGTCATAAATAAGTTCGGTTTGTTAGAACAGAAGAAGAAGACAACTACGAAAAATAACGGCTCTTTGCCTGGTCCCGCTACGAAAAACAGACGCGAGCGCAGCCTGGCCTCTGCCGCAGATTTCTCCCGCATGATCTACAGTGCGCGTAAGATGCGCGCCATTTCAGGCGGCGGCGTGATATACTACGCCTCGCTGCAAGCATGCTGGGAGTTCGCTCTCGCCCCTTTCCTCTTCTGTCGCCCTTGACCCCGTTCTAGTGGAGCTTCGGCGCGCTCAACTCGTGCGAAAAGTGCAATCGACCAAGAGAAATAGATAAACGAAGGGGTTCGGCCTGGCCGGCCCCGCAGCGCGAGTACGGCACCTGCTGCATGCCGGTACGCGACAACGCCCGCACATCGACCCGCATTCGTATAGGTCCACGTCCCACGTGCGCTCGGCACGCGCCGCGAATTCTCACGTATTCTCTGTGCGCACTGGAAAGCGGCTACGTGCGAGGTTGACCTGTCGAACAACCAACGCAACGAGGGACGTCTCATTCCTCTTCTGTTCGCCCTCCTTTCGGGCGGTGTTTCAAGGGCGGGGAAGCAGATACGTTGCGCCGCTGTGGGTCGCCAGGTGGTATGTCCGTCTCCGTTCTAGTTGCGAGAATGGCCAGCGCTTTTGAATGCAGTCCAACTCTTAGCGTAAACGAGATAACCCAAGGCGCACGGGTCAGAAGGGGAAGGCGAGGGGTTGTGTATATATACAAACGCGGCGTTCGAGATCGAAGGGTAAACACACCGGCTGCTAGCGGGAGTCCGCTTTTCGTGGCCCTGTGGCCTGTCGCACATATGCCCGCACTTCGGACTGCTGAAGCTTACATCACTTTGCCGTTTAACCGGTTTCACTAGACCACTGAGTTCGACGGTCTCCGTCCCATGGGCCGGTCAAATTTCTGACCTTCGATGGTCTAACAAAAGGATACCGACAAGTCCTATACGCAGTAAGCTCCCCACACAATTGATAGCTAAGGCAATCTAATTCAGACGTGAATCGACCAATACGCGACCGCCGACATTGCAGTGCAGTGCAAAGCAGTGCTTTACTGATTTCCTCAGTGGATTATAAGACACAGTGGGCCCAAAAATATGTCCCCGTATCTGCTTGCTTCTATTCCAATGACAAATGCAGCAATGTCGTTTCGGCTATTTCCTTTTTGTGTCTCGTCGTTCGCGCGCTGATTGTTAATGATGATGTCCACGCGCTAGATAAAGCCCTTACCCTCCCCTTTCCTTTTCTCACCTACCCGTCTCGCTTCCTCTTCCCGTCCTCTTCCTCGTATCTCCGCACCTGCTACTATTAAACTTACCTTTTCGGCTTCGTTGAACCCACCAAAATCCACTCCGAACTCATCCCTCCCCTCTTCCACAACGCGTCTCACCTTCCATTCCCGCGCGCTCTGATGCTGCTGCTGCTGCTGCTGATGATTATTGCTAGTGGTATCCCCTTTGTAACGGGGTAAAGACATCTTGTCAAAAAAAAACTAATATATCTGTTTTTTTTACTTTTCGTTTAATGTCTTTGGGCAGTAAACAAAATCCGCTGTCTTTGGGCAGGCACAAAATATTTTTTCCTGTTACAGGTGGTAGCTGTCCTAGGCAATATTCCCCTCTCTGCTTTTCGTCCACGAGCATTCTAATCTTCTTTTCGTCACCTCGACAGCCTTGAAGTTAACTCCCTCTGTGCTACCCCTTTTATCCTAGGGCTTCTGGAAGCCCAATATTCCCTTCATGTAGATTTCAATGGATAGACTCGCATTCCAACACTACGTGCCGCATAGTTTCTGTTTCTTTTCCGCAGACCACGCATACCACATCATTTTGTGAATAGTTACCCACAAAGATCTTAGTTCGCAAGCAAGCTGCTCAAGCCTCAAAAAGCAAAGCACTGCCCTGGGAATTATCGTAGAAATTTTCCTTTCTGATGTTCAATTTCTCGGCCCTGCACATCTCTAACGACGTTTTAGCTTCCATTTTTCCCTCCATTTATTGGTTTCACTCTGCCTTGCCTCTTTTTTCATTACCTTAGCTGTTTTGGATTCTCCACTGTTCTTTCCGTATTTCCTCGTTAGTCTTCTAGTCTTCCTTAACCACTGCGTGTCCACGATTTTCAAGTATAGCTACCTAAAAACCTTAGCTGCCCACCTTCGTTGATCCATTGCTCTCAACCTCATCTCAAAATATTATTTACGCTTCTCGAACTTCAAACGACGCCCAGCCCATATCTCCCTCTACTGCTTCGCTAGTTTTTCCATGCGCGCCTAAGGCCAAACGTCCTACCGTTCTCTGGTTCACTTCAAGGCCTGCTAGAGCGTCTGATTTTAAGTAGAGTACCGCATTCGCAAATGTGAGGCCCGGAACCATTACTGCTTTCTACATTCCTCTCACTACTTCATATTTGTTATCCCCCCACAGAGTTCTAAGCTTCATTATAGCTGCGTTTCGCTTTCCTTTACTTTTGAGTGGCTCCTCGTGAGTTCATAAGTAGTTATCCCCTTCGTTTAGCCACACTCCCAAATATTGATATCCCTTGAATCTGGGTTAATCGTATGGATTGATACTGCGCCAGTGCTAGTGTCATTGAAAATCATTATTCCCGATTTATCGGTGCTAAAATTGAACCCGAGGTCTGTGGATTCCTGGCCACTAATATTTATGAGCCGTTGCATATCACCCTGGTTATGTGCTAAAAGAACAATGTCGTCTGCGTATAACATTCCCGGAATACGCTGTTGTACCACTTCGCTTTGCAACATATGCGTTGCTTTAAACCCTACTTGACTTTCTTCTAGTTTCTTTTCTAGCCCATTTCTGCTAATCTTCGTATACTCCTCCTCCTCTTTTTCCTCTCTTCATTCACTCTTCCTCACCCTTTAACCACATCCTCCCGCTCAGTTTTACTCCTCACCTTCTACGCAACTCTTTTCTCTCCCTCTACATCCCCCTTCCCGCCCTCCTCTCTCCTCTCCTCCTATCCATCCAAACCCTGTCTCTCTCCTGCCCCTCCCCCTCCGCCATTTAATGCTTTCGCATTAAAATGTTCATCTCACGTACGTTACAAGACGTGACGTACCGTGTTATCGCGCGTATAACTCGCCCCTGCATATAACCGCACCCCCCCTTCCCGCCCTTTTCCGTCAACGAATAAAAAATATATATCTCGTGTAATGCCTGCATATTTTATACAGAAAAGGATGGACCAAAGCTACCACTCAAGCAACATTACACATTTGTTTATGCAAAAGAACTTACCTAGCTGACTACGTAACTAGATGACTTGCCGCATACATTTTTTCAGGTTGGTATGTTGTTGAGCTGTGTGGGAAAAATAAGCACTGTCATTGGGATAACAGTGGCTTACTCGCTATTACTGCTGTATGGGCACCACGGCCCAACGCACATGGCGAGGAAGCTGCACCAAAGCAAATACCTCGCATATAATCTGCACCCCTACTTAACCCCTGACATTTTCGCATTTCTGGTGCGGGTTATGCGTGCGAAAATACGGTAGTTTCACATGCCATGACCTCAACCTGTACCACGGCACCTGTAGAAACCTGTGCCGTTGTAACAGCTATGATTGCTTCCACCCATAAGTATTCACACAACCGTGCCAGGAATCAAGCGAAGAGGCGATTTTCCCGCTCCAGCTCTAAAGTTTTTTACTCTGCAACTGCTACGTAGCAAATACGCCTGCCATACCCACATATATACCGATGGCTCAGTCACCGAAGGTTCCTCCACGATTGTTGTTTATATTCCGGCGTCGCGAACCACGATCACCAAAAAACTCAGCCACAGGACATCATCTGATTGATTTGATTGATTGATTGTGGGGTTTAACGCGCCGACGCAACGCAGGCGATGAGGCGCGCCGTAGTGGAGGGCTCCAGATTAATTTTGACCACCTGGGGATCTTTAACGTGCGCCGAAATCTCGTACACACGGGCGTTCTTGATTTTCGCCTACAGGACATCATCTACTGCGACTGATCTCGCCGCGATGCGTACAGCTTTTCACTACATCACCACCCAGCCAGCCAGTCAATGGACAATTTTTACATACTCCCGCACGGCACTTCAATGTCTTCAGTCTTTTCCTAATCAACAGCTACACTGGGACATTCGGTTTTTACACTATCAAGCCGTCAGTGCTCACCACCTCGTCGAACTCCAGTGGATTCCGGCTCATCGCGGTGCATCCGGCAATTCTACAGAAGACGCTACAGCTTCCCAGGCTCACAATCACGATGTTCTCTAGGTTCTCCAATCACGATGCTCTCCAATCACGATGCTCTTCAATCACGATGCGTCTCGTGTTGCGCGGCAGGCACAGCTTTCCATATGGGCTGCTTTATTACGCCGCTATGCCCCGCTTTACTCCCTTGAGCCAGAATGTTCTTTCAAGTTACCGCCTGGTCTCAACAAGCACGACGCAGCTGTAATAAACCGCATACGTCTGAACGTCGCTTCCACACGCCTTTTCCGTTTTAAGCTGCAGCAGACCAGCTCACCCTTATGCGAAGACTGACACTGTCCAGAAGACAGCCACCATGTCATCTGTGTGTGTCAACGATATAATACACCCAGACTCTCCTTGACCGTGACCTTGGGCAAACTACCCACATCACGTCTTACGTTGCATGATGTGCTTGGCCCCTGGTCATGTGCTAAAAGAGCCTCACGTGTGACAAAAGCCTTTGTCAGCTTCCTCCATAGTTCAGGTCTAGTCAACACTGTTTCAACGCGTTCCTCATCTTTCAACTCTTATTAACCTCTGTGGAAGTTCGAAGGGAACATTTCGCGTGTGTGTGTTCAGCATGGCTGCTATCGTAACGCTGAATATGCCGCGTTTTCATGAGACTTATCCGTGGTCTCAGAACTGTGTTCAACTTGAAGCGAACATTTTTTCACCTGACGTAGCAGGTCAGGCTGTTTGTTGGACAAACCTAGTCGGTATCATTAAACCATTCTCTCTCTCTCTCTCTCTCTCTCTCTCTCTCTCTATATATATATATATATATATATATATATATATCAAACCAACGCCCAGCCTTGCTTGTCTTGCGTCACATGCCCATCGACTGCCCTCCTCAGCCAACCAGGGATCGCTCGAACTGTGTACTGTGAAACAAACATTAACTGCACAAGCCTGCGAATTACGCCCTTGGGTATGAAAGGCAGACGCCGGTCTTGCCTCTCGTAACTAAACGCCTAATGGAGATCTCGACATCAGAGTAGGTGTTTGGGCTAGTTTGTCTGGACTGGTTAAAAAAAGAACACCGAGAAAACAGGGACAGCGAAAGGAAAACACAACGCAGACGTTCTGTGTTTTGTTTTTCTTTCTCTGTTCCTGTTGTCGCCCTGTTTTTTCATCCTGGAGAGCGCTACCGCGATTCGCTCGTCGTCAGAGGCAGAGGTCACGTGAACTCACTCCTTAGTCCTCGCAACATGAGCTGCGCTGGAATGAGGCGTAGCCCCGAACCTTAAATGAGACTGAGTTTCATCCGTGCAGACAAACGCCAAACTTGCTTCGGCTCTATTGTCCGAAGTTAAAGATATACTCTAGCCATGCCTCTAGGGCGCGCTTTACGTAAGCCGAAGTAAAATAAGGTATAAGAATAGAAACTTAACGCTACCGAAGCAAAGGAAATGATAGTATTTGACTGTTGTGGTGACCACCTCGCCCAATTTTCACATTTCGTTTAGTCGAAAGGATTGTTTGACGTACCATAATAAACTTTATAACTGGTGAACGAAACAGGAACCGTTTAAGATACGAACTTGTGGAGCATCAAGAAAGTAATTGAAATAAGCCCAAAACTAAGCGAAAGTCGCATAAATTGCAGCAGATTTTTTTTCCCCCTGTAAAGGAAAAAAACAAAAAAAAAAAAAACGGGCCCACTTCCTAGATCCGGCTGGTGAAGCAAGCGTTGTTCGAGCTACTGCGCGGCTCGGCAAGCTATCTTGCTAGAGATGGCCGCGTTGGGCCTAGCGCTTGCAGCTAACGTAGTTATCGGCGGGTGCGTGCGGTCGCAGCACCTCACTGCGACGGGGTTTCATCATGGTTTGGCCCAGTGCTGTAAGTTATCTCTGGTTCAACGAACTCCCCCGTGAGCTTCGGTATTCGGCCTATTTCTTAACGCTCTATGGCATTGCAACTAGAGAAAAGAAATGTTGGGGAGATTTTCTCTTTTAAAAGCTGTCTTCCTACTTTAATCTTTTCGTCAATTGTTTAAAACGTAAAATATTGGCAAGAAAGCCCAAGTATGAATTGTAAAACAAATGCTCGAGAAAATTTGCTATCCACCAAGCTTCTGTTAAGCCCGCTTCACTACATCGCACACCTGCATTACTGGGAAGACATTTTTCCACGTGCCGTATAATCACTCTGATACCAAATTATGACGGCCCTAAGGCCTTTTATTAAAAAAGACACAATGTATATCTATGCACTGTTGTATACCCGGACTCTTAAAGTCCACTTCACTGCTAAACACAAATATTTAGCTAAGCAGGCACTTATTTAGCGTCAGGAGGAAGGTATTACATGACAATATGAAGGCTCTTAGTCTTTATACAAATTGTCTTCATAAAACCAAAACACCTATAAAGCGCTGCAGGGCTGAGCCCGTTAAAAGTCTGCTTCACTACTGTGCATAGATGCATTCCCACGAAAGCATGTCAAAGACAAACGGAGTCTTTCGCGCTACTCAAAACCGAATATTTCTGTCTGTCTGTCTGTCTGTCTGTCTGTCTGTCTGTCTGTCTGTCTGTCTGTCTGTCTGTCCATCCGTCCATCTGTCTGTCTGTCTATCTGTCTGTCTGTCTGTCTGTCTGTTCCTTCATTAGCCGCCCGGTCAAAGTTGAAAGAATGAATTGATTATGAGGTTTAACGCGCAGGCGGTGAGTCGTGCCGTAGTGGAGGGCTCTGGATTAATTTTGATCACCCGGAGATCTTTAACGTGCGCCGAAATCTCGAACACACGGCCGTTTTTACTTTTCGCCCAAAGTTGAAAGAATCTTTGAGCGGGACCTTCATATAGGCAAACATTTGCCTTGTTAAGAAAAAAGATATTAGTAGGCTTGTACTAGTAAGAACGCCAGTGTTATTTTATTAAAAGTATATGTGTGCTTGATATTTGGGACAGAAAAATAAAACAAAATAACGGGTCGGAAACAATGTTTCAACCCCAAAATACAAAGAAAGCAGGTGCCCTAACACGCGCTCATCGCTCGAGCGCTAAGTGTCAATAATCCAAAAATATGGCGTGCCAGCAGTGCTAACGCGGCAAAATTGAACTCCGCAAACCTGCGATGGGTGGACCCAGGCAGGAGGAGAACAAACAGCGTGAGAGTTGGCGGATGAGGCAGGAAAGCTAGTTAGGGGGCAGGGGCGGCAGAAGATTTTCATCTAACAACATTTGCAGCGACGTACGCCGATGCGCGGCACTCTTTTTCGGGGAAAACATAGGACTGATATTTTTATTTGATTATCTTTACTTATCTTAATTTAGGAACATACTGCAGGCCAGAGGCCCAAGCAAGACGGGCACGAAGTGCGAAGATCATCGACGATACAGTACAGTGCACAATGCAAGCGGCAAAAGTAGAACAACCATATGAAGTATAAGAACACTGGTCGCCAGCCACAACTAAACATTAGCTTCTGAAAAATAAAGTGAGTTCAGTAATTGTCGATTCCAATTCCAATTCCAATAGTTTCTGGTGCTGGGGGGGGGGGGGGGATTTAAACAAATTGGTAGAAGTGAACAATTGTTTTAAAGACAGGGAATGAGAATGACGAGTACAACGAGTAGCAAGGGGTTTGAGGAAGGAACTCGAGTCTAGAGCAACTTTCCAGTGATGCAATAAATACAGGAATTTAAGGGTGAGAAACTTTCT
The DNA here is from genome assembly GCF_048455015.1 of Haemaphysalis longicornis. Classification (NCBI taxonomy): domain Eukaryota; kingdom Metazoa; phylum Arthropoda; class Arachnida; order Ixodida; family Ixodidae; genus Haemaphysalis; species Haemaphysalis longicornis. The sequence goes on from NW_027526422.1 coordinate 95,072,156, forward strand.
CCTGAACTACTTCAACATTTGAATGCCATTGTTTTGAATCAGCTCAGAAACGGAATCTGTGCGACGATATTTAGAATAAACCAACCGAGCAGTTCGTGTTTGAATCTCTTCTAGGCAGTCTATATTCTTTGCTAGGTAGGGTCTCAAACAGCTCAAGCATATTCACTGTGGAGGCTAGATTGTTATCAATAGTGCGCCCACTGAGGGCGCCTAATCCGCCGTGAAGGGGGTCCTGAAAGGACACTCCTTTCTCCCCTCTCGGTAAGTGGCACCGCACGGCCCCGGCGCCTTTTGTCGCTTCCTTCGCGGTGAGTAGGCGCCCTGAGGGGGACAACAATGTAGCCTCCACAGTACTGCAGCTTGCTTGTGATATGAACTATAGTTAGAGTAGTGTATGAAAGATATTTGACTTTACGTGGGTTGTCTCAGAGTTTATGCCGAAGTAAACATAATTTACGAAAGGCATATTAAGAAACATTACCGACGTGTGAATTCTAGCTTAGGTTTTTAGTTAGGATTTCCTGTGAGGGTGTACAAAAATTGGTGTGGATTTCATTTTTTGGTGATGCGAGCGTACGAGTATGAATGAGTATGAGTTTGAGTATGAAGTCTCATGCTGTAATATGAGACTTCATACTCATATCAGAGTATGATGTCCTCAGCGCCTTTTATTATTGACATTTTCGTATGTGACGAAATTGTACCACATTGGCGTTACAGCTGGACAGACGGTTTCTTCGTTGAGTACCCATACAAATGCTTGCTGATTTAAAATAGTGCGAGATAGCCTACCTCTCGCCGACTAAGTGTCATTTAGTCTTCGGGCAGGAAAATTGAAATTATTTTAATCATTTGTCAAGGTACGATAAAAAACTAGCGCCCCTTCGTCGAACGACAACGATGGTTGAAGCGCTCAGCTTTCTCGTGAGAGGTTGCCGGGGTTCACGGAGTTTTGGTGACTGAAGGGTCGCCATCATAGAGACCAAGAAAGCGTCGCTTTAAATCCGAACTGTCTCGTCCATGTCGGAATTGCGCAGTCGGATAGACTTCATAATGCGACGGACACTGGTTCGATATCGACCACGAAAAGCTTTTTTTTTTTTTCGCTTAAAGCGCTTGATGTGCCTTCGCTTTTCCTCGTCATCGTCTTGTGGAACCCATTGCGTAAAGTTGGCTTTTATGCGGAGATTTTTTGTGGCGGGACGGTGGCCAACTGTGAGGCATAAAAACTTCGCTTTAAAACTGCTGCATGTGTTGCCACCCTTTGTGAAGCGTTTTGTTTGTTTCGCTGCCAGTGCCAGGCGGCATAGAGTTACACACAATAATAACTAGAGGGGAAACTGGCGTTAGTGTCAAGGCTGCGCTTACGCTTCGGTGGGAATTATGGGTAGCTCTGGAACCGGATTAAGTAGGATCGAAACGGGCCTAAGGCTGCGCAAATTGTGTTTTTTTTTTTTTTCAGCGAAACTCTTATTGCGCGGTTCACTGCTTACAAATTACATGGCAAACAAAAAAGTTAGTAACCAAAAACAGGTTTCGTGTGAAATAAAACGGAGGCCTTAAATAGAAAGTAAACACGGAGACGAGGAGGTTTGCGGAGTACGTTTGCCATTTGCCGCCAATTAAAGCGAGACGCGGACTTTTCCAACAATTTCTCGTAAAAGTTTCAACGCTTGTAGTTTTTAATATTAAGAAAATTTTTCTGCGCTTAAAAAAACCGATTACTTTTGGAGAATTTATTCTAGCCTCAATTAGTGACATCCATCAAGCAGCATTGCTATAAGCCGCCGGTACTGGTGGTCGATGCCGTAGGAGCCGGCGTTCGCACGAGAGGTAGGGCTGTTCCGAGCAAGTCGCAACCATCATCAGCTTCTAAAATACATTTCTCTGCCGAATGAGCAGCGCCGCAACTCCTAATTCGCAGACAACTTCGCCGCACACAGCGCCGTCATTTGTGTTTTCGTGCTCGCTGTGCCGGCAACGAGTTGATAAACCACCCAATTCGCAACCCTGGTTGTAAAACATTCCACTCAGGGCAGCGTCAGTGCGCGCGCGGCATGCATTTAAAGGAGAAAGGTAATTTTGAATCCCGCGTAGGCAAGCAAATGCGTTCACGCAAGTCCAAAACGAAAACGAAACTGCCTGCACGATTCAATCCACAGCAATTTCGACAAGCCATTGAGTGCCAATCCGTATCCAGAATTACCCATCACGCCATGTTCTTTCTTCCATGCATCACGCCCATTGCGACGGACGATCGCAGCGCCAGATTCCTCTCTAGTTGTTATTGTATGAAACTCCATGCCAAGCGGAGCTGGGTTACCTTATCCCCGGCTGAAAGCGACCATCCGTTTGCTCATTCTTGCAATATGCCGCGCCCGGCTGTCTAATTTTGTAGGGAATGATCATTACCCGTTCGTCAGCCAGCTTGAATGTTTGTTCTCGTTTGAACGGCAATGTTCTCGATCTGAGTGGATGTTTCTCGAGAGGAGTACGCTCCCAGGTGAATTAACTGTAATTCAAAACAGCGCCGTGTGTCGCCGTGTCTTGTCCCGTCTTGTTTGTGCTGTTTTGAATTTAATTTAGTATGCACTAACTAGCCCGAATCACCGTTCTAACCCAGGTGAATGCATGCAGACCAAACGCCGCGGCATTCGATTCACTGACATTCTATTGTCACATTTACCGCTGCATCGCCGTTTTTTGTTATTATTGCGAACACATATGTTAAATCGGGTCGCAAAGCCGGCGTCGTGGCCCACAAAACTCAAATAAAAATTAAAAAAAAAGAGGTGAAAGAATTCTCGGAGAGCAAACTTTACATTTGGGTGGTTTTACACGCTGTGGCTACACCGGGCCTGGGCAATAAGGCGCGCCGTAGCAGAGGGATACGGATTAATTTAGGTCAGCTGGGAATTTTTAACTTGCGGCAAGATATCGACACAGAGGTGTTTTCGTTCCTCGCCCCAATCAGAAAAGCAGCCGCCGCGGCCGGGATCCAACCCACGTCCTCGGGCTCAGCAGCACAACGCCTTAGGCACTGAGCCACATTGCTCAGCGCAAAGAAAACCATAGGCATGGTCGGGAAAGAATGTAAATACAAAGAATATCAGCGTTTTCTTAATTAAGAATACACGCTGGTGGTTTTTACGATAGCAAGTGAAAAATAAAATTCGTTGAAAACATCGTCAAAAAGGCGATATAAAAGCCAACACAACAGCAAAAGATATCGGCTCGAGCTCCTCCAAGAACAACAAAAATAAAAGACAGAGAAGACCTGTCCTGTCCCTAGGCACGCGAGCATTTGAACGCGGGAAAATTGAATTGAAGTAACTAAACTTTAGTATAGAAAGGACGACCTGGGGCCTAAGTGGGGTAGAAGGGAGTCTTGGATAAGAGGGTGTAAACTGTGGTGGGAGAAAAATGTGCAAAGAGAGAAGGATAATTATGTTGACGAGAGGACACATTCGGAAGCAATCGGACACTACTGCTTTCGCATTCAATGCCTCGTAAGGCGTGGTCGTGCGACCTTGTAACTTTCAAGTAGTTTGTCGCTACGGGGGAAAAAAAGGGAGGGTTTTTGCGCCAAAGCTGCATCTGGGCTGTGAGGCGGCCCGTAAAACTGGGATCCGGATAAAGTTTGAGCACCTCGGGATTTTCAACGTGTGCCGAAATCTCAGCAGACGAACGTTTTCGTGTTTCGCCTCCATCAGAGAAACCACAGCTACAAGACCCTCGCGTATTTCTTGCGTACGTGACACTATTGTTCACACCTACTTAACCCCTCAGCTTCGAATTCTGTTTATTGGTGAGCACGAAGACGCGGGTTCGATTCACGGCCGCGGCGGCCGCTTGTCTGGTGGAGGCGAAAAGCAAAAACGCCAATGTGTACGAGATTTCGGAGCACGTTAAGGATCCCCAGGTGGTCAAAATTAATTCGGAGCCCTCCACTACGGCGCGCCTCATCGTCTGCTTTGCGTCGACGCGTTAAACCCTACAATCAATCGAATTCTGTTCATTACAACAGAGGCGCAACACTTGCCCGGACGTCAAGGGAACCGCCACCACATAGAGGCTGAGCTGAGTCTGTAATATTTACGTCCCTGCGATGTGCCTACGTTTATTTATTTATTGCCTACGTTAGTTTATTGTCAAAAACAGTGGATGACGTGTCCCTCTCCTTCCTCATAAGGGATAGTAGCATGTCATCCCACCAACGAGTGCAAGTGAGTAGCACGGAACAAGCAGGTGATGATTAGAACGAAGGGCGGGCCTTATTGCTTTCTCCATTCACCCAGGACACAGACGCAGCATCACAGTATTTGAAAAGTACCTATACCCCGGCAGTGCTTTCACGGGTAAAATACATACAACCATAAAGTAAAAGCGTAATTCGTGTATGTATCCGCTACCACTGGCTCATCAAGTTATCTTTAAAGTTTCAAGCATTTACTGTCGAACAAAATCTTGCCAATCTTTCCTTCCTAAATTATCATATGACTGGAACCCAGTACCCGGACCAATAGACACCATTAAAGACCATTGCCTGTTTCGCAGTGCTTTAGCAAATTCTATGACTTCAGGAACCACATAAGTCTGTTATACACTAACTTTTTCCTCCATTGTTTGTTTGTTTTTGTTGTGTGGCCGCCCTTTGTAAGGCCTTTGGCATCGAGGGTAAAATGAATTAAAAATGAAATTAAATGAAACTCTGTGGAGGGGTGAAATCAGAAAAATCGGAGGAAAAGAATGGACCAGGGCATCGCAAGGCAAGGACGGCTGGAGGAACTTGGAGTTGGCCTGCGTCCTGCAGTGGACGCAAACAGGCTGTTGTTGATGAAGATGATTACTGTTATGATGGTGATGATGATGACCGATCGTTGAGAATCGGGGACCTGTTCCACAGCTCGACCTGTTTTAGATGCGAAGCATCACATGCTCGGGGCTGTGTCCCTCCCTCCCTCGTTGTCGTTGTCCGCCGTCCGCACTCTACTGCGCATGCGCGTCTCTTCAGCCCCGTCAGCGTTTGGGCTGACGTCAGCGCAGTCCACTATAAAAATAAATAGTTAGGCGGCGCCAGGTTTCAATTCCACGACTCTCTGGCCGCAACGGGGGGTATGTGGCGCTCTTCCCACAGCGCTACAAACCGAGACGGGAGCATGTGCTACGAACGCGCCTTATGTCCTTCGCTCATTCAAAGTACGTCAAGAAGCTACTGATGCAACGAAGGCACGCGAAGCTGAGCGTCAACGGAAACGACGAACTGAAAACTAATGGGAATTTCAGTCGACCCCATGGCTTCTTCGCATACTACTCAGGGTTCCCCTACTGGAAGATGGTGTGATTTCTTCGTAGCTTGCCTTTTAACCCTGCACCTCGCAACACACAAGCAGAGACCGCACGTTCGGTCATCCACGAAGAATGTTCTTCGCGGGAGCCAGAAACTTTGTCGCCATATACACGTCCCATTAGGAGATAACTATTAAAGCGAAGCTTAATTGTCGTCACTGATTCCATTGTACGCCAATACGCTCTGCAAGAAAGCCAACTTTCTCCGACGATGATGATGAATGATCCTGGGTAAAGTGAAAGAAAAAAAGCGCTTCAAGTGGCCGGAATCGAACCTGTGTCCCTCGCGTTATGAAGCCGGCGTCCATCCGAATGCTCCATTCCGACATGGTCGAAGCGGTTTCGAAAACTCAGACGACAACCAAACCATCCGTCACGAGAAGAAGAATGGCGTTGCTCTGCGTGCTGTAACTCAGTTAGCCACAAGACGTTCGGCCTAGCTTCCCATTTTGAGGTTTAGGACGTTATGCGTAACGTCACGTGTTGGGGTTTTACACCTCAAACCGGCTCCCACTCAAAGAATTGCTCATTGAACGCCAAGCAGCAGGTACCGATTTTTTTTAGAGCGTTTATTTTGCCACAGGGCATAGATATTTACTCCGTACACGGTACACCCCAAACCCAAAAGTTAGGCCTACGGAGTGCACACCCGACAATTGATGTCGGTATTCCAGAAAAGTGCTGCGGACCTCCCGAGTAGCACATACTCGCAGTGTGAGGTTGGCCAACCAAAGGATCCATCACGAGACAGCTCCGCGTTCAACCATCGTCTTCGTTAGACGGACGGGTGCACGATTTTTTCTGGGAGTTAACTTCGGCGGAAACCGCTACAGCCTGTTTCATATTCCTCCCCCGATCCCCCCTCACTACGTACGAGGTACCGCGAAGCAGGCACCTGCGGCGCGTGCGGGCGGCGTATGACAGGTTGCGTATTAACCCGCTTTAGAGCAGCGCAACCGATTCGCCCCGAAGCCCACTTTCCATGCGCCGCGCTGCTCACAACGAGCGGCATAAACGCGAGAAAGTCGTGACTCTCGCCCATCGTGCATCCGAGCGGCGCACCATCAGCGAACGCTGTTATCGCCGGCGTTCCGTCGTCCGCGGCGGCGGCACGGCTCTTCGGCGAAACAAGGCGACGACTTTGAGGGCGCGCGTTCCCCTTCCGCCGCTACTCCTGGCCGCCACGGCGCACGAACGAGAAACGTGGCCACGCATATCCATACTGCCCTTCTCGGAGGAAGCGGTTGCAATGAGTCTCCGTATCATTGTTTTAGGTCCCCGAGGCACCGGCGCGCTCGAAGGAGCCGGCTGCCGTGCAATGCCATTAGCCCAGATCTCTCACGCTATGCACCGCCGGCGGTGAGCGCCATATCGCCGTGCGAAAAGGGACGCTTGCCAAACGGATGCCAGCACGCAGCTTGCGCCGCTCACCACCGCTTCAGACGCGCGGGTTTGCGAGCGAAGCCCCGTCTTCGAGGTGTGCGAAAAAAAAGAATCCCTGGGCGGCACGCGACAAACATCGCTCACCCTTCTTACATGCAGCAATGTAATTTTGCAAGCTCACATCCGCGTAAACCTGGGAGCTTGCGGAATGCTCTGGTGAAGGGGCCTTGCTGGCTACGCAATAACCCCCACCCGACACAGCCGCCTAGCCTAGAGGCGCAATGCATGTGAGGTTTTTGCGTGACTATTACTAATTCAGACGTGATCATATGAGGAGTATGTTCTAACGCGGTAGTGTTAAGGAGCTTGCGGCGCAGAAAAATCGGTGTCGGTGGCGTGACGGGAGAACCCGATTGGAAGAGCGGGAGGTCTTGCCATCTTTCGAGCAGTCCGAGTGACTCTGCGGTCCTGATATCACTAGAGTTCCTCTATATACATCTGATATATATATAGCTACCGTACAGTTACGCGACCGTCCGCCATTTTGGAAACCGAATTCATGCTGAAAAGCCACCCACGGGAGCTGCATATAGGAACTGTAGGTGTCACTAAAGTTGCAGTACACTTATGCTCCCAACGGGAGCAGAGTAGCGCGCCTCATTTTCACCAGCCGCAGCGCCGCCGGTTTGCTGTGAGCCACCGAGGAAAACGGGGACGCGGGCAGGTGACGGCATGATGTTAGGCCTAACGTAGCGCTAGGCCTAACGTAACTGGTAATCCAATGTTTGATGTACAACGACCTTGTAGTCGCTTCGCCCGTCTTCGCGCTAAGCACTCTTAATTAAGCTTAGCGAGAGCAATAGCAAGTAAGAGTTGGTCAATGTAGCCGCAGAGGTACATTGACCAACCCTTGTCTCTGAGATTTTCGGCTTCGAACGAGACCCAGAACATACAAGGTAGCCTAACTACAACTCCGAGAGAGAGAGAGAGAGAGAGAGAGAGAGAGAGAGAGAGAGAGAGAGAGAGAGAGAGAGAGAAACAGCTTTAGTGGGCAAGTGAGGTCAGCCAGGCTAACTATAGTTGATGACAGGGTAAGAATGCAGCTCCGCCCACAAGCGTTGTTTGGCCGCTAGCTGACTCTCCGCGGTTAGAAAAAATAGTTCATTATATTGCAGCTGTTTATACCCATGATTACTAATATGAGCGGCTGACAGTATAACCATCTGATTATGATGTCGTTTATATATGTTTCATTCCGAAGAATGAATGATTTTCACAGGAAAAAGAAAAAGTCATCCTCATTGAAAACTGGCTCAGGAGAAAAAAAATTACTCACTAAAACAAAGGTTATTCTTGATAGAAACTATTTCCGGTATATTTTATGCTTAAATCAAAGCTATCTGTGATTGTTTTACTGTTAGACAACAGAAATAAACATATAAACAACGCGCACACGATTTTTTGGGTCTGAATAGTTCGAATTTCGACCGCTGCACGTCGCGTAGCCGTCGTCTGCTTGGAGAAACATAATCAACATAATGGTCGTCGTTATATTTTGTCGGGCTCTTCGCAGTTCAACTATTTCTTCACTTCGCGTGTGCAATCATTGTCAAGAAATGCAGTCGGTACAATATCTTCCGCAGCCATCATCACCGCTAAATCAAGCGTCGTAAACGCAGGGTGGAAGAAAGGGGCGGTTCGTCGCCGCAATGGCTGGATGCAGTGCACGGACTGTGTAAGCTCAGGGTGAAAAGGAAACCAGCGGCGAAAATTCATCGGTGTCTTTCAGAAATCGGCCGCGATATCAACGGGCCACGTATTGTTCTATGCGACCGTTTCGAACGTAGTGACGCCCGGCAAACACCTATCGCGGCGACGCACGCAACGATGGAGGTTGCGATGCCGCATAAGGTGTCCCGCCTTGCGAAATCAGCTGTAGGTGCGAAGAAACAAGCGTTATTTTATTCCGCTTAAATGAGACGACAACACCGTATGGCGCGAGCAGAGAAAAACGTTACAAGACTAAGCATTTCTACTTCACGAGACACGCGAGTGGCAAGACGCTCTACGTCAGTTGGTTAGATTGACAGCATACAGTGTCATGCTTTCAATCCAGGCGACCATTTCCGAGGTGTTTCCCGGCGATGTAATAAAAGAGCTGCCGGCGTTTCTTTAGTGTCATATCACCACCGCGCAGTTTACAGTGGAATGATAACGCAGAGAACCCCAACTGACGGTGAAAATTGATAGAAAAACACCCTTAAGCACTAGCAGCCGCCTAAAAAAATTACTGCTGCGAGCTTTTATGAAAAAAAAAACGAATAGTGACCTACAAATGCATCCGTCCGAAGTTCGTTTCCAAGTTGTGCTACATTCAACTTTCATTGGCTTTACACTGATGTGCAGCAGCCTACCGTGAAGATATTTTTATTGTTGATGAGGCTTTTGAAATAGCATACATAAAGAAAATATTCGGTTCAACATGTAGTTGCTTTGCAGCCATGTCATGTCAAGCTTTTGTGGAAGCATTTTAATTTCTGATAATCTTCCCGAAGCCAATAATCTTCCCCTATGTACACCAAACAGTGACGTCGAACACTGACTGCCCCATACGAAACCTGAACGAACAGCTATACAAGTGCACTCAATTCTTACTGCACCTATTTAGACAACCGCACTCAACAGGCCCAATGATATGAGTATGAACGTGAGATCTAAGTGAATTATTTAAAAATGTGCTGACATCTCCATGCAAGCATTTCCATTTTATCCACTTTTGCAACCAATCAGAGCACCAAACTGGAACAGGGAGAAGAAATATTTAATTCTCACTGCCCCTTGTCAAGGTGTCATGGGCTACTGCACAAGCGTTTTCTATTCTTACCACACTTTCCAGCCAGCAGCAGCAAAGTGGCACCCTGAAAGCCTGACATTGGATCCATTTTGATTTGCTGCACCAGTGTTTTCAATGCCTAATGCAGCTTTAAAGCCAAAAGCAACAGTGTGTACGTGAAAAGCAGTGACTTCACAGCGTGAAGGTGTGGCATGAATTCATTCTAACGTACTACATAAGCATCTTCAACTCTCACCACAACTTCACGGCCAGAAACTAGAATGTGTGTGCGAGAGAAGCAGCGATTTCATAGCCTGAAAGTGTGGCATGAATTCATTCTAACGTACTATGTGTCTTCAACCCTCACCACAACTTCATGGCTAGAAGCTACAATGTGTGCAAAAAAGCAGCGACATCACATGCTTGAAGGCCTGGCATAAACACATTCCAACATATTTTATTAGAGCTTTCACTTCTTACCATAGCTTTCTAGTAAGAAGGAACAGTTCAACCTTGCAAAGGAGTTACATAGCATCTTGAAGAAGTGACGTAAAATTGTTGCGACCTGCTGAGTAAGTTTTTCCAATTTTTACTGCGTCTGAACCAGCTGGAAGCAACAGTGCGCACAGAAAGCAGCGACATGACACTCTGGAGGCCTGAAGTTGAACCATTTTGACATGCCGCATCACTGCTTTCTATTATTCTTGCAGCTGTATAACCAGAATCAACAGTGCATGCTTGAAAAGTATGAACATAGCATTCTGAAGGGGTGACATACCTCATTTCTACCTGATACACAAGTGTTAGCAATTATTACTGCAGCTCTTCAACCTGAACCACCTTCAGTAACTGTTTGAAGGCTCTCCACAGTTGCTGGAACAATAAAAAGATCTAAAAGTGGGAAGCGGTGTTGAATCTAAATTAAAGTATGCTCCATGATAAGACGCTCAAACATGTCCTCCACTCTGTATAATAACAGTCTATCATGACAGAGACACTGGAAATCTGAATGTCTGCCCATACACTCTAACCCCTTTGTTGAAACTTAAACTTCACAAGCACCAAAATGCAATCATTAAACTACAGCCATCACTATGAAACACAGCTGCAATAGACAAATTTTTATAACTTATAAAGCCCATCACACAAACTGCATGAAAATAAAGGGAAGATAAACTATTGGTTCATTCCTACTAAACGCATTCAGCTATTTCAAAACAACTAACAGCTCACGACACTTATGAGAAATTCCCCACTGCACACGAAATACGCAGCCTCAGTACATGCATAGGCAGTTTCTCTGATGCCACTTAGTGTAGCGATGGGCACATACGCACCATAAGCTTAGCAGGCATAATAAAAAGCTGCGCGCATGTGTATTTTTGGCAATGTATAAAAAACTACGTGGTCATGTTGCGGGGCCACACATTTCTGGCTTCCTTCAGCGACGTGGTTTAAAATCCACCAGTCATGCAGTTTCGATGTTTATTTAGCCCTCTTATACGTTTCAAAAATGCTACTGATGATTACGACCAACCAATGAGTCAAGAAACGAAACGCAACCACATTTGATTACCTCAACAATACTCGCACTCGTTCATACTTTTGTATGTTCGATAATGTGCCCATTGGCACAGACGCCATAGGCACCCGTCTCTCGCAGGAAGGCAGGTTCATACCGATTTTCTTAAAGCTGCCCAACCCAGTCTCGGATAATTGTGCACGAACGTTTACTTCTTCGCGAGTCTCTGCAATAATGGTTTAATTATACCTGTTTACGCCAGGGGGAAAAAAACGCCACACCGCTGCTCCGTTCGTACCCCGGCAGGCTAAAGCAAAGCGCGAATCGGCAAGGAAAGATACCTTACATTGTACGATTTGGAAATCGTCTTAATAACGTGTTCGGCTGTACGAGCGGCCGTATCCGGCCAAAAAACACGCCGCACACGTTTGCACGATCCGCGTCGGGCCGGACGGACACCACGTAGGCCTGCGCTCAACATCGGGCGAAGCCTACGCTCACAGCAACAAACGAAAACGCTTGCAACTTGTCACCGCTACTGCCGTAGACGAAAGCAAATCGCATTATTTCTTCACAAAGGTTGCGTTACACCGACACAATTTCCACAATCACACCAGCAACAGATGCAGCTTCGACGCTTTGCCGTTCTCAGATCGAGTTCGTTGACGACGTTCCGAGTACGTAAAACAGCCCACCAGTGCCGCCACGATTTCCTCACGTACGTACAAACCACGACGCGGCAAGACACACACGGGACAGGTGACGATAAGCGGCTTCTTGATGCACTACAGCATATTCGTAACACAAATCGCCTACAGAGCTGTTGGTTCTCGGCAACCTCGTTGTCGCTCGACAGCGCACCAGCGGTAGGGAAGCGAGCGCGGCCATATTGGAAGTAGTTCCCCTTTCAAACGTACGTCGCAGGCGTCACACAAACGGCGAGACGCCATTGGTTGCGGATGAACACAAAATCCCTTTGATCTTGAAAAGCCGCTGCAGAGTTAAGCTGTCACCAACTATAAAACTCCGAGTAGTTTCATTGCTACAAGGCATAGACTACGTAAATGCGGTTCAACCACTTTCCCAGCGAGGATCGGCACCATATTTTTTTTTTATCGCAAAGTCTGACGTATGCCCAGCTGAAAGAGAATTTTCTCCTCGTTGTCCATATGTGTGTTACACCTCCACAAAGCGGAGAATGGAGCAGGGCAACGGCGGGCGCCGACACGGGGCTCTCTGTATGGGTTGCGGGGCACCGCGGAGAGCGGGGAACCGTTAGTTGAAGGAGTTGTGGACTGAGCGGTTGTGTTATTTAATGCTTCTTCTATATGTTAGGAACTGTTCCTACTTTTTCACTGGGATAGATGTGTTGATTGATCGACGTGAACGACGGAACGTTTATCGACACTTCACTACAACGCACTTCCTTGCGTGAATTGCCTTGTTATGACCGCCGAACAGGTGCACTACCAGGCGGTCACTGCGACATCGTCTTGGCTTGAAATTAGATTTTGACCACCCATACCCTTCAACGGCCAATGTACCCGACAGGGAGAGGAAACTGCCGCGGGAATTACAAACAGCGCCCCCCGCACAGCCTCTCCATTTGCGGCAGTGCGCACAGCTCCCACGTCTCTCGTTCAGCCGGCTGGTGTGACGACGCTCAGAGCTCCTTAATCGATTCAACAAGACACTGGACGCGTAAAAAGGAAGATCGTTGCCATAGCTTCCCCAGGATGCGCGGCGCCCATTGTCTGTAATACCGACGACTTTGAAACCCGGGGGGACAGTGTTCCCGACGTACCGATCTGTCTGTTGGTCTGTGCGTGTGTGGGCTCGTCTGCTATAGCTCCCTCAGGATTATCTTGCTTGGTGCGATCCTGGTGACCAGGATCGCACCAAACAAGATGGCCAGTTGAAGTCGTCGGGGCTGGCAAAAAAGGTAACTACTCCCAATGACAGGCCAAGGCTGAAAAGCACGTGGAGAGCAGCTAAGTACCACGTATCTCGGCGGAAAGCCTTGAAAGGGTCCGGCCTGAAAAAAGCTGCCATTCCAGACATGGGGCCATTCAGCGTCGAGCCCACCACGCGGAGCAGGGCCAGTATAGTGAACTGCAAGAACAGCACGACGGCCGACGCCTTTTTCAGAGAACAAAATCCCGAGCAGATCGTGAAGAAACCAAGTGCACACACGATAACCATGGCAATTACCACGTCTTCACGTTCGTGAACGGCGTCCAAAAGAGCGGAGCCTAGGTGTATCACGTGCCTGTCATCGAACACCTGGGCCAACGACTTTTGCCATTGGTTCAGCTGTCGCGCAGGACAGCGTACTCCTGTAACGGGACAACAACGACCTGTTCCCCTCCACTCTTGACAACGAAGCCGTCCTCCCGACTGTACTTCTGTAATGAGTTGCGGTTGGCCAGCGTCGCATGAACTTTGCTGCAAGGATAGGCGCCATGTTGGATCTTGTAGTTGCCATCCACCGAGATGACGCTCTCTTCACAGGTGTTCCAAGGCAACTCGGACCGGAACGAGGACGCCAAGTAGGCGAAGCAGTTGGCAAGCAGCGGCACATTGTATAGCGTCATGCACAATTCCGCGCCCACCATTGTCCGTCCCACGCCTTTGGCCATAGCAGAGTCCTTCAAACATTAAAGGACTCTGGCCATAGGGAATCCCCCGAATGCCCCTGGCATAAAACATCCGGAGAACCGTCTTAAGATCTCCAGGTAGAGCATCGGTAAGCCCATGCCGCAAAGCAGGATTCCGTATACCACTACAAATACGAGACCTCCGTTGTGGTAAACGAGGTAGGGTAGCGTGGATACATTGCTGAGTGCGATACACAGGTTCAGGCAGCAGACGAGACAGTCCGATGTGCTGCTCCATCGCTCCCTCTCTGGCGGCATGATTGAACTCTTTGCAGAGTCTTGCTCGTGGAAAAGGATGTAGAGAGACGAACGTTAAATGATGACGGCGCCCTGGGTTCAGCACAGCAAGCACACCACGAATCTTCCGGAGGGGCAAGGCTGTTCGGTGTGCGGTTGCTGGAGTCGGCGAAAAATGGCGGCTGTGAGATGGGGGCTAGGTTCTTTCTCCTCTTTTTCGAGCCAAGTTTCACCAAACCCTTTCCCGTGACAGTGATTATACTGATGATGATGCCGTTGATGAGTTGCACGCAGCCTCAGAGGAAGGATAGAAAGGAATAACATCGACTGCATGCTGTTGGCTTTATCCTCTCCCTCCTCATCGTCATCACCGTTTTTTCTTCCACTGCAGGACGAAGGCCTCCCCAAAGATTTCCAGTCCCTTCTGAAAGAAGACAATGAAGAAACGAGCTACAACGTTTATTGGAAAAGACCGAGTACGTTGTTTTAGGTGGCGCGGAGCAGGCCACGGTGACCATCGACATCAGGTGGTCGGCTCGTCGAGCGGGCTGCTTCCAGTTGGATCCGGATCCTGGGGGGTGCTGTTTCAGGAATAGGGCGAAGCGAAGAGTGGGTACGACAGCTGAAGGTGACGTGGGGGCAGCAGTAGCTCCATGTCATCCGAGGGATGGGCAACGTTTTCGGCGGTGCGGCGACACAGCGATGCGTACGCTGACCCAAACGCTGCTTACGTCCGAGGCATGCTACGGGCGGGGAAGTGTGCTTCGAAAGCTTACCCAAGCACAGCCCACGCAGCTAGAAACGCTGCACTGCGAGTGCCTGCACGCTATCACGGCCCTGCCCAGACACACCAGAATCGATGAACTCTCCCGGTTTTCGAGAGCTTCTCCGCTACGCCAGATAATAGAGGAGCGGTACAAAGGGGACGCAGCGAGGCGGGCTAGCACCAGTGTCGGGGCACGCATCCATCGTGCCATCAACAGCCCGGTGAACGACGAGTCGTCGATTTTGCCACCGCCGAATCCGATCCCCCTTCGGAGGACGAGCTTGTCCACCCCAAAACCTATGTCGATGGTCCGCACGAAGGGCCACCACAGAGAGGAGCGCGGCGCAGCCGCGGCTCCAGCGGACCTGCAAAAAGCTGCCATCTTCGTGGATGTACTCCGCCGTTGATTCGACCACCAACCGCGTTACTGTTCCTTGTGCGGATGGGCCAGCGCGTGCGAAGAGGATTTTTTAGTGTGACGCCCCTTCGAGCACAGTGCGAGGCGAGCTGGAGGCGGTACTGCTCGCGGCGAACCTCATTAAGAGCGCTACCAGACGGAGGAGCACCAGGCAGCCCTTACCGTATAAACACCGAGCAGAAAGGTGACGGCAAGACTCGGCGGAACCCTAGTCGTCGGCTCTGTAAGCCGTCTGCTCGAGACGATTGCGAAGCGACTTCGCACAACGAAACACATTACCGTGCGGTTGAAGTGGGTGCCGGGACACGCTGGTGGCGTCGGGCGAGCGACGATGCAAGAGTTCGCTGCGAACCATTGCACCCAGTTCCCATAGCATGACAGGACCGTGACTTTGCTGACAGCAGAGCCGCTGCCAAGCAGGAGAGCAGGCCGAAGTTCCGCGCCGCAACACCCCATGACCGAAGACCACTGCCACAAGGACTTCGCAGGGGGGCCCAAATCCTCTACGCAAAATAAGAGCCGGGTGTGCTCCTGCGAAGGATGTGCTCGCACAGTGCTGGGCATACGTTCCTCGCCGCTCAAGACACCTAAGGTGTATTGAATGCTCAACAAAACAACCATCACCTAAATGTACCTGAACTAATTCGCTGGTGGTTTTTAAGACCCCGAGCTGAAACAGACGATCCGTGGATGCATTAGGGGGAGGTCCACGGCGGCTGGGTAGATCAAGCGAACCAGGCCATCGATTTTCTTCATTTCGACCTTTGACACATGCATATAAATGAGGCGGTGGATGTAGAAGAGAATATAGGTGGGTCAGTGGTATCGGTTGATTACACGTCGGAGGAGCACGATAATTTGGTCCACATGAGAGCTCAGTGAACTGGAACGATTATGCGGGATGGTGATGCTGATGATTCTGAGGCGTGAGTCTCTGGGGACCGTATAGCCTTGCACCATTACTTCAATATCGGGATTTGTAGGGGCACCTGTACGCGGAAAGAGGGCTAACAGTTCACTCTTGGAAGGGGAGCGCATCGGTGCCTGCTTGGAGAGTGCTCTCAACAGGTCCGTCATTACTTCCTTTTACCTAGAAGTGTGATATCATCCATGTATATGCCAAAGCCAAGGTGCGGGATCTGTTTGAGAGACTGGGAAAGAATGGGAGTCAGGAGGGCGAGATTGAAAAGCAAAAAGGAGAGGACGGCCCCTTGGGGACTACCTCGGCTGGCGCAATTGTATGGGCCGTTAGTGTGTGGGCCCAGGCGTATGGTGGCTGTGCGGTCACCGAGGAAAGCCTTCAAATAGTTATATACCCTCAAGCCGGAGGAAAGGGCTGAGAGCCCGGCTATTATTACCTCGTGAGCGACCATGTCAAAGGCTTTTTAATAGCGGAGCTGCTTAAGCTTGAGTTCCATCCGTGCCTGGCGTCGCTCAAAACTTGACGCAGCAAAGCGGAGAGAACGAAAACGCTAAGCCAAGGAATGTGAGCGAAAGTGGCGAGGAGCTACGGAGCTGACGAGCAGGGGTGGGGAGTACGCGTCGCGGCGCGAATGTTCGGGTGGGGAGGCGCGCGTCGGAGATTGGCTCCGCCTACTGATGGCGTAAGCTCTGACGTGCCAGTGTTAGTTGAGTAAGACGGCGCGCGCTGGGCGACATCAGTGTCTGATCTATTTGTAAGATGAGCAGACCTAAGAAAAGCCAAGTTAAATCTAGTGAAGACCATCAGCTTCGCTGTGTCCTCCGTCTTCGCATCTCGATTGCGAAGGTGGCCGAATTTGTTAAAGATAAATAGCCAGCACTGCTGCATCGTCTACTTTACTGGGAGACTGAATTATTTCATTAGATAGTCCTAATAAAAGATCCTGCGCAGAGAGATTAGGTCTGAATCCGAGCATTTCCTGCGGGAGGGCTTCTGAGTGAATTATGAGGCGGGTGAGTCTGGTTAGGAAGGCGTGTTCAAGCACTTTGCAACGTAGGAGATAAACGACCCGTAGTCCAAGTATGGGGAATGGGTGATAGGAATGGGGGTGGGGATTCATACAGGCCAAAGAATATGAGTTGCAAGGAAGAAAGTTCTCCATCTCCCACTGAATTTGTCTTCTTTCACTGATGGTTCGGAGGTTGTGGCGTAGGATACTGACCCAGCATTCAGAGTTCCAGTTGTAGGCCGCTTTTAGGTGAATAAATGGCCATTTTATGAGGTGTGTCTGGATTCAGCTGATGGAGGTCATTGTGGGAATGGTTCCATGGTCGATAGGACGTGCGGTAATATTCCGATAAGAGGGGGAATAGAACAAATCCAGGTTAGGTAATCGAGTGTGGCAGGTGTACAGGTTTTGCAGAAGGGGCTACGTGGTACATGGTTTGGGTGCGAACCATGTGCGTAATGTTTCTGGAGTGTGGGCTGCATCGGCGAATTTGATGAATATTGCTCTGAATCCAGGAAGTGGAGGTAGGGCCGCCAAGTGTCCTGTGGGGGTCACTGTCTTCAGGCTCTCTTTTTTGTTGTTTTTGTGCCGCATTACTTGCACCAACGGTGGAGAAGTGGGGGATGTCTCAACCTTGGGAGTGGGCGGAGGTTGCATGGGCGGCCTGATTTCCTGAAGAACAGTTCTCATGACTAGCTGAAACCCAGTCAAGGCGAACATGAGTTCCGTTATGGTTAAGGATGTCGGCACGGCGAAGCTTTTCATGAGTTAGTGGGTTCGTGGAAGGGGTTCTAGTTAATGGGTTCTACCTCTCTCTGGCTACCACACCCTACGAAATGACCAACTTACCACCTTTGAATACGAATTCCACGCTAAACTCCGCCCTAACGGTCTGAATCGACCGCACCAGTCCGATGCAAACCTCTATTTAAACGTGTTGATATTTTACTCCCAACGTCTAAACCGGCTGCAAAGATGGGAAAGCACTTTTACCGACGAAAATAATGAACAGAATTGAACTAAGAGAGAGAGAGAAAGAGAGAGAGAGAGAGAACTTTATTCTCTGAACTGCTCTAGTCCGGGCCGTCGTGCTACTGTCTCTTCATTAGGAAACGGCTGGTCCATAGAACTCCCAGAGGTCTGCACTACACCGAATGCAGTGGGCCTCCAGTTGTTCTTTCGTCGACCTGACATCTATGCCAGGATGCGGGTTGAAACAGTCCTCCAGGAAGCGATACGGGAACGCCGGTGTGGTGGTAGGTCTAGACGATGACACTCCCCGTGAAGGTGTCGTGCTGATAAGTAGGAAGGTCAGTTGGGTGTAGGGTTTACGTGGGACGGGAGAGGATGCCTTGTATGTATGGATACTGGATTGAGTGAGAAGAAAGGAGGTTTGTGCTTTCCGGACCACTGATGCGGCTTCACGGGAGAGGGTGAGGTAAGGGACTGGGAAACACTGCCTACTAGCGCGAAGCGCGCAGAGATGCTTTCGGTGTACCTGACGTTCTAACGTCTTCTGATTGCCAGGGTGGTACACATTTGGCCACAGCATGGACGGCCCAGCGCAGAGTTCTCGGGTAAGCGCGGGTGCTCGAGCATTTCCGTCCAAGTTGGCGTTGCCGGGGACCATACCAGCGTTATCTTGTGGAGAGAATGGACACGAAGGGCGCAGTTTAGGGTGTCAAGGGTGTGAGGGGGTGCGGTGTGTCCAGACATATTTCGTAGAGCCTCCTGCGAATCACTAAACACGAAAGTTGGGGTGGCAGGGGGTTCGACTTCGACAGCGTATTCAACGGCGGCTATGGAGCATTCTTCCAGTATTGTACAAGTTGGAGCGAAGTGAACAATGGTGTGCACAGATCTGCTAGCATGTGGCACGAAATACGCTCAATTACTATATTTCGGAAGAAGGACCAAGTAGGGGGTTCCGGAGGAATTGAAGGAAGACTGTCTATTAGGTAGCTTAAGAGGGTGAGAGAGGGAGAAATAACTTTATTGCGCGACTGACAGTTATCCTAGACGTCGGCCCAGAGCCCTTGGGCTCTGGCAGCGTCTTCGGCCAGCTGAATGGCCCACACTTGACCCGCTGGGTCCGAGCTGAGCAATACGGTCTCCCATTGCTCTACACTAGCGACTTTGCGACCTAACGTTGACGCCTGTGGACAGGCCCAAAGCATGTGTGCTAGGTCTGCCCTCTCCTTACACCGGTGACACTTTTCAGAATATTGGCCAGGGTAGCAGTGGCTGTCTGCTACCGGGTTGAAGTACGAGTTTGTTTGCAAAAGTCGCCAAGCCATGGACTGAAATTTGCTGAGTGTAGGGTGAGCTGGGGGGAAGCGGGCCCGCTCTAGCCTGTAGTGATGAGTGATGTCTCTAAAGGACACGAGCCGATTGCTGCCCGAACAGCGAAGCGAATGAGCGCTGTGGTCATCACCAGTTCGGATTGAAAATCCTCGAGCGGCGTCATGCGCGTATTCGTTCCCGACCAAGCCGGTGTGAACAGGTGCCCATATTAGATATATCTTTCCGGACCACTGAACATTGTGAAGTCCAGTCCTGAGAATTGCAGACGCCTCTGGGGAGATGCGCCCCCTTGTGTAATTTATAATGGCAGATTTTGAGTCGCTCACCACGTATTTGATTTTTTCGGAGGCCGTCATTACCAAGACAATGGCCGCCTCTTCGCCCACCTCGGGTTCGATCGTGCGGACCGACCCGGAGCTTATGGAATTACCCTGCCGATTGACTAGCACTAGGGCCATGGCATGGCGACGAGGGTAATCAGCCGCGTTCAGATAAACCACGTCGCCCAAATTGCCGTAACGTTTGCGTAGGGCTTTCGCCCTTGCCTGTCTGCGGTCCAGATTGTGGACCGGGAGTATGTTTTTAGGAATCGGTGGAATAAGAATTTTTTCGCGCACTTCAGGAGCCAAGAGTACCTTGTATGTGCTGGTTCGATCGTACTTCGAGGGTGAGTAGTAGGCCTAGCAACAGTTCTGATTTTTGCGAGGAGCAGCTGAGGCCCCGGGGACCTACGTACCGCTCGACCGCCTTAATGCCCCGTTGTAAGATTTCCTGAATGTGCCCGTAACTGCCTCCGCTGACCCAAAGCGTGACATCGTCCGCACAGAGGCAATGTTTCAGGCCATGGATCCGGGAAGCCCCATCATGGCTACGTTAAAGAGAAATGGGGACAGGACTGAACCCTGCGGAGTCCCCCTGCTCCCAAGCTCGATCACATGTGAGGGGAGTCCCCCTACATCCAGAGAAGCTGTGCGTTCAGAGAGAACGTTACTGACGTAGTTGTATACGCGTTTACCAAGGCCAAGCCCGCCCAGGTTGTCAAGGATTGCGAGTGCCTAACGTTGTAAAATGCCTTAGTTAAATCTAATCCTAATATTGCTCTGGTATCTATGGTGGAACAGCGTTCCCCATTGATGACGTCATGTTTGAGGCAGAGCATTATGTCCTGTGTTGAGAGTTTTGGGCGGAACCCGATCATGGAGTGGCGAAAGAGACTATTTTCTTCCATGCAGTTGGTGATTCGATTTAGGACAAAGTGTTCTAATAGTTTCCCCATGCATAAAGTGAGAATCGTCCGACCTGAAGCCGAGAGCTTTAAGCGTTCGAGCTGCCTTGGAGGTGAGATGCGATCCGTTCCTCGAGGGCATTGTAGATGCCCACATGCACTGCCCTGGGCTAGACGCCTTGTGTAGCGGCATAATGAGGTATCCCCAGTGCCAAACGGTACAGGTCATAGAGGGCGCCTTCAAGGTGGCTTGTCTGGGCCAGTGAGAGGCAAAGGTAGGGCACAGTGTACAGGATGCGAGATGTCGCGAAAGAGTCCACAATGCGGGGAAGCTTCTTTAAAGTTTCTTTAAAGGGTACAAGCGTCCCCGTAGCGTAGCTCGTCTCGACGGTGGAAAAAACGCTTGCAGCTTAACCACAAGCAGCCAGGGAGGCCATGTGGTAGGTCCCTCGAACCCCTTTGGGCGGGGTCTGGGTCCTCTGGGCACCTACCAGTTCAAAGGATACAAGCACCCCCTGTCTCGGCGGGGGATCAAGGGCTTGGACACGCACTACCACTGCGGCAGACGTGGTAGGCTCCTCTGGAGCCGCTGGTCACCCACCAGAATAAAAATGGGGACAGGCGCCCCCCGTACGGGGGATGCAGTGTACTGCAAACCGTTCCACCACGTCGGTTTGTACCATGAGGTACGAGAATGTGGGAGGTACTTCAGTACCGCTGGGCACCAACCAGTAAAAATTGGTACAAGCACCCCCTGCCCAGGGGATCTAGTGCTTGGGAAGTTACCCGACTTTGTCAGGAAATGCCCCGGTGGAAGGGGTCGTAACTTGTGTACCGTAGCGATGGCTCAGAGTTACAGCACTCGCCTCGTATGCGGGAGGTACTGGGTTCGAATCCTGGTACCGCCGGACACCCACCGGTTTCTTTAATGGGTGCAGGCGTCCCTGGTCTAGTGCGGACCCTTGAAAGAGGATTTCACGTCTGGAAAGCTGCCTTTACCCTATCGAGGGGCCTCTGACCCTTGTCCATCTGGCGGGGCCCCCGGCCATCATGCCGCGTTGCGCCATTGCCGGGGGTGAAAGAGTCTGGCGGCTTGTCCTGCCACAGGCGGTTGCGAGTTGAGCGTCCATCATGGCTGTGGAAGACACCATGTGAATTCGTGTTCCTTGGTGGCGCCGGACACCTACCGGTAAAATAGGTACAAGCGACTCCCCGGCCTGGCGCTCGGCCCTTGTGTGGGACTACAACGCTTGGGGAGTTCACCAGTCTTGCACGGGAAATCGCCCCTATCGAAAGGGGCGGCTGCAAAAACGCAGGAACTTATTATTTTTTTTTTGTCGAGGCTTTGAGCCGTCGTCCGCGAGCGGCGTCGGACTGCCCCTGGATATTGTCGGCGAGCTGATTTACTGGAAAAAGCTTAGCACGCGAAGTTATCATCGGACACTAAGGAAGAGCGAGCCGTTCGGGCAGTAAATTTCCGGAAGCGGGACCGCAACCGTCGACAAAGACAGGTTTCGGACAAATAGTATGATAAGCACGGCTACAAGTGAAACCAAGACGTAACCAGGCCAAGCCAAGCTTTCGCTTTAGACATCCATGGTTAGCAGATCTAAGCCGCAGCCATATTCTGATGGTGGCGAAAAGCGAAAACGCCCTTGTGTCGATATTTCGGCGCACGTTTAACATCTTCGGGTGACCAAAATTAATCTCGGACCCTCCACTACAGCGCGCCTCATAGCCCATGTTGGCCAAGGTTGGCGCGGTAAACCCCACAATCAATCATTAATCATATGCGTGCCTGGGAAAAGGGAACTTTTTTAAGCGCGAATGCACTTCTTAAGCGAGCCTGAATCGTCCGCCGCCGTAGTAGCATAGCAACAGCTGCGGGTGCGCGCGCTCCTCGTCTTCCCTGGCAACGGGGGGAGATGGGCGCGCGCTGCCTGGCCGCGTCCCCATGGCTCATTCTTGTTGTTCCTGCTGACATGGCACATACCCACGTGGGGGATCGGCCAGGAATCGGGCGTGAGAAGGGCTAATGCACCCGTTTAAAGGGGTACTGACACGAAATTTCAAAGCTGAGATCCGCTCTTGCAATCAAGTACAACGACAACACAAATAGGCGTCTGTGAATAAATGCGTCTTTCTTTCTTTGTAGTTGTGTGTGTGTGTGTGATCTCTCTTTCGCGAACATTACCGAACCGCGCAAATTCAACTCGTGCATTCGCACTTTCACATTCTTCCCCTCGGGGAAATGCGGGGAATTTTTTATATATATATGACGAACATCTGCCTTCAGGAAACGCTGTACTCCAATGTTGTGGCGTGGGTCTAACTCGGACGATCCTCCGCACGCGGCTGCCGTGTGGACAGCGCCGGCGTGGGAAGGCAGGCAAGAGGCGAGGACAACGGGCGGTAATCCTCTGGGTGCTTTATTCTCCAAACCACCCTCGCGCTCCCGTCTTCGGCGTCATGGACGGGTCCCGCGTCGCTTGAGCGGCCGAGTCGGTTGACTCAGGCGCTGCCGGTGATAAAGCCACCTCACCGGTGACGATGTTCGTCGATGCTAGCTGAGATGAGCCGGTGTCGCCCGGCTCCTGTTCCGGTGGTCGTCGCCTCCCGAGTCCCGCGCGCTCTCCCTGCGCCTCTCTTCTCACCTCCCGAATGACGCCATGTTCACCGCCCTGCCGCCCCATTGGACGGCCGGGTTTCCGCGTGACCCATGACGTACCCTAGATGCGGAGCGAGGGGAACGGCGCCTCCTCTCCGGCCATCGAGGGCTTCCTCGATTGCCCCCTCTCCACAATGTGTACTTCAAGATGGGTCGTCATAGCCGCTGCATGACAACTGCCCTAGGATGACCTCAACGCGATGACCTCAACTAGGCGAAGGCGAGGTCGGAGGTGGTCATGCCGCTTATCACTACTAACCCGTGAAACGAACGACAAGTGAAGAACAAGCATAGATTTGCCCCGCTTCAGTGTGTATCGGAGTTTAATTATAGAGGCTACGACGTCCAGTCATATTTTAGAACTTCTGCGCTCATTTTCTCTGCGTTTACGTAATTTTTATCACGTATTTTAGCGAGAAGCACTGTCCTTCGAAGGCGTAAACTGGTTTTCGGAGAGGCATGTAAGTAAAGTGGCCACCGATAGCCTAAGCGACCAGCGCGAATAATGGCGACTAATCGCGTGAATGATCATAGAAAATCTAGTTTTTCTATAGTTTAATGATCTACGCAAAATACCGTCATTCTGCTCTCGGCGGAGTGATAGTTCAAAATAAAAGCAGGGAAAGGTAAATGTAGACCAGAAGCCCGGGCGTATGCACTGGAAAGACAATCCTGGTTTTATAAAAGCACCGCTTATATCAAAATATTAAGGAGGCATTAATGTCCGCCTCAAGGTCTTATGTCCACCTCAACGCTGACACGAGTTCCACGTGTCAGCATTGCTTGAACGTGCCAGTGGAGGTCGGTTCCGCGCCTGTGTTCGCCGCGTCCAGAAAAGCGGCACCAGTGGTCGCCTCTATGGTACGGTTGGTTGTCCCGACCGTGGTGAGCCCTTCAGGTGCAGTGACCACCGTTGCAGGCTCTACGACGACACTCTCCGACCTCGTAATCACTGTACCAGCGCCGTTGTCTTCCATCTCGCTAGGCCCCGCGGTTAGTGCACCAGGAGCAGGAAGTTCAGGCACACCGCCAGTGACATCTGGCGCCGGCGGTTTTGCTGTCTCGTCCGCTGGCCCTGCGTTTCTCTGGGACAAAAAGGTCTGATAGCGGGAGTAGACGCCCGGGTCCTTTGGTCCGTAACCTTGCTGGGGCTGCAAGGCGGCGTACAGATCGTAATTGTTCTTGGCCAGAGTGTCGAGGGCGAACGCTCCAAAAAGGATGATAATGGCAGCGAAGGCGGCGATTTCAGCGGGGCTCGCCCACTGAGGACTGGTGGAAGCGACAGACTGCATGTGAGCGTCGCCTGTCAGTAGGCCGATGCCCGTAAGAGCGAGGATGACAGGGCAGACGAAGCGCCAGCAGAACGGGAGAAAAACTGGCGGTCGTGCGTCGAACATGAAGACGATGTCGTTGACGAGGCGACCGGCACCGTAGCCGTAAGCAATGAACAGCACTTCCGCTATCCCTACCAGAAACATGAAATTTCCCTTGACGATCCTGTTCACGAACTCCCGAAATCCTTCGCCTTCGTCGAGGATAGCGAGGGGCAGGCCGATCACGAATGCCCCCAAGCAGGCGACGAAAGACGATAGCACGGACCTGTCGCCCACCACAGGGTAGAGATCTCTCAGGCTGTCCAGCATGGCCGCCAGATAACAGAACTGAGTGCCGCATACGGCAACCGTCACCGTGACGTAGAAGGCAACCGCCCAGATGTGCGGGTGGTTGAGTGGCTGGATGATCTCGGGAAAGGTCACGAACAAGTAGTCGACATCTTTGGTGGCCTTGTCAGCAATGGGCACCGCGAAAGAATCCTCCAAGTGGCCATACAAGCTGAAAGCAACGGAGCCGGCAAATAGTCCGAACAGAAGGTCGCAGATGGCTACCTTTAGCGCAGTACCGAAAATTGGCCAGTGGAAGTCGTTGCGGCTGGCGAAGAAGGTAATCACGCCCACGGACAGGTCAAGGCTGAAAAACATGTGGTGAGCCGCTGAGTACCACGTCTCTAGGAGGAAAGCCTTGGATAGGTCTGGCGTGAGAAAAGCGGCTATTCCAGATCTCGCTCCAGTGAGCATAGAGCCGAGCACGCAGAGCAAGGCGAGCAGAGAGAACTGTATGAAGAGCACGACGGTCGACGCCTTTTTCACGAAATAGGTTCCCAAGAAAATGACGAGGAAGCCAAGCGTGCACACGACTACCATGGCACTTACTGTACCTCCCGGATGGTAAGCGGTGTCTTGAGTGACGCCGAAGTGCATCAGGCTCTGGTGGTAGAACAGTTGAGCCGCCGAATCAGTGCCGTTGATGCAGCTGCCACGCAGGTCAGCGTACTCCTCTAGCGGGACAACGACAACCGGATTCTCTCCACCCCCGACAACGACCCCGTCCTTGCCGCTGTAGTTTTGTGACGAGTAGCGGTTGGCCAGCGTAGCATTAACTTTGTTGCATGGATAAGCGCCATGCTGGATCTGGTAGCAGCCATGCTGCTCGACGTCGCTCTCTAGGCAGGTGTTCCAAGGCAACTCGTTCTGGAGCGAGGACGCCAAATAGACGAAGCATTCCGCAATTAGCGGTGCATTGTACAGCGAAAGGCACACGGCAGCGTACACCATTGTCCATCCCACGCCTTTAGCCATAGGGAATCCCCCGAATGCCCCTGGCATGGAACAACCGGAGAACTGTCCTAAGAAGATCTCCAGGTAGAGCATGGGTATGCCCATAGCGCAAAGCAGGATCCCGTACACCGCTATGAATACGAGACCGCCGTTGTGGTAAACGAGGTAGGGTAGCGTGGACACATCGCCGATTCCGATACACAGGTTCAGGCAGCAGACGAAACAGTCCGCTGTGCTGCTCCATAGCTCCCTCACCGGCGGCATGATTGAACTCTTTGCAGCGTCTTGCTCGTAGAAAAGGCTGTAGAGAGACGAACGGTAAATGATGACGGCGCCCTGGGTTCAGCACAGCAGGCACAGCAGGATTCTTCTGGAGGGGCAGAGCTGTTCGGTGCGCGGTTGCTGGAGTCGGTGAAAAATGGCGGCTGTCCGAAGGGGGCTAGGCTCTTTCTCCTCTTTTTCGGGCCGAGTTTCACCAACCACTGCCCAATGACAATTATTATGACGATGATGATGGCGTTGATGAGTTTGGCACGTAGCCCCAAAGGGAGGGCAGGAAAGGGATAATGTCCACTGTGTTCGTTTTTTATTTATGTATTTATTTATTTAGAAATACTGCAGGCAGCATCGCTGCCCAAGCAGGAGAGGGTTACAAAAGTTGATTATACAAAGCATGTTCAAACGCACCAACACTTGCACATTCCGTGATCGATATGGGCAAACAGTTCCATTGTTCTATGGTGTTAGGAAAAAAAGACTTCTGATATATTTGAGTGCGGGTGAAGTATGGTCGTATGGTTTTTCACTGATTGATTATAGATGATCTCTGTGGTTAAGAAAGTAGATAATCTTCGTGTGACAGTCCGGTTTTGTTGTCGTACAATAGATAGAGAAATTTGGGGCGGGTGACCTGCCGGCGGAGTTGAAGTGATGGCAAGTCAAGAGTCTTTATCATAATTGTTGCTGATGATGATGTCCTTCAATCGGACAAAATGAAACAAGCAGCAAGACACTGGATACGCTCAATCTTCGTAATATTGGTGGCATGGAACGGGTCCCAAACTATTGACGCGTACTCGAGGACTGGGCGAATCAAGGTGCGATAAGCTTCTAATCTAATGTTACAAAGAGATCCTTTCAGTTTTCTTCTCAGGAACCAAAGTTTCTTAAAGGCTTTGTTTAGATATTATCAATATGCATATTCCATTTCAGATTATTAGTAATTCTTAAGCCCAATTGTTTGACAGACCTTAAAACTTTGAGAGCACGGTTTTTAATAACATAGGTGTGAATAAGCAGATTTGTTTTTGTTGTAACGACCATCGAAACTGATTTTGAAAAATTAATTTCTATCCCCCTCTTATCACACCAGTCCACGAGTTTACAAACATTTTCATTCAATGCACCTCACAAGAACCACTCTTGATAGTAGAGTAAACAACGCAGTCATCTGCAAACAGTTTGACCTTCATGCTGTAACCAATATCTTTCGCAATATTATTAATGTACACTAGGAACAACAAGGGTCCCAACACTGAGCCCTGTGGCACTCCTGATAAGACACGTAGACTATCTGACCTAACACCATCACATTCAACAAATTGGGTACGGTTTTCAAGGTAAGCTTTGTGGGATAAATGAGGGGTTAAAAGTAGGTTAGTTTACTTTTCCCTGCAATAGCAAAACTGGCGACGAGAGAGACTAACCAGTCTTTGTCTTCTCGTTTCGCCCCGCTAGCAAGCTATCTCCCACCCCGCGGCTGCGCGCTGTGCCGCGCCAGCCGCGGCGGGCCGTGGCTCACCGGAACAAAGGAAGCGACAAGTGTTTTCGCTCATTGACATTTATTACTGAATAACAAACATCCAAAGAGCATGCAGGCTAGCTGGTTGACGGCGAGGATCAAGTTCCTCGCCCGGGCAATTTAAGGGAATCGAGAGGTTCGACTCACCGCGACAACAGTCATCGCCGGGGCGCCGCCTCAGCGCGCTCGCGTTTGCCTCGCTGGGACACCGATGGCAGCCATTGTCGCCCTCCTTTTCGCCCGATCCTCGAAGGAAGGAGGTCGCTAGGCACGTCCTCTCGCCTCGCTTCCCGAGCTCCAACTCCCCCCCGCAGCTCGCATCCCGCGTGCGCTCGCCGGCTTAAAGACACTCCTACGGCGAGGAGGTAGATCCCCCTCGCCGACGTCTTGCCGAGCAAGTTCCTGCGAGGAGTAAGCGGTGTGGCGAAGCCGAACCAAAGGGAACGCGCTAAGGTCGCGTTCCCACATCCCTCCAACCTTAAACGTTTCCGTACCGTTGAAAGATTAGCACACGGGGACATGTGAACGCAATGTTCATCACATTAAACAAAGCATGAAGGTTTGCCCCGCGCAGTAGCCGTCCTTGCTCTCGCCGTCGTCAAACAGGCATCGTCAGCCGCATGCACAATTTTACGCTCAGGTGTCGCAGGTAACACCTCTGAGGTGACGGTGCACACGTTGGCTCGAATAAGCATGCCAAGCATAGATGCAGTTTCGTCGTAGACAGCTGTGCCTAGGGCTGCTTTCGTCAAGACCCGCTGAGAAGGCATCAGCTGGCCCAATGCAACGGGGGCCGCAGAGTTCTCAGCCATAGGTTCGACGTAGCGCAGCACAGCTCAGGCCAACACGAGCATCGTTGCTCGCACTGGCGCTCTTGTCGGTCGGTGGTGATGATCAGCAGGTCCCGTCCAGCCCTGGCCGAAGACAGCAGGCCAGGGTGTCGAAGCGTAGTGCTGAAGCCAGCCCGAGCAAGTGTAGCGACTGCGCTGATAGATGACGTCCGTACAGCTGCTGCTGTCAGCCCGGACGCACCGAGGACGTATCAGCAGGTCCAGGAGCCCCGCGACCGCAAAGTGCGGCCCAGCACCGAAGTGACGCCAAGCCATGAAGCACACGACGGCGCCGCCCGCACCAACACGCCCTCCATGGAGGAAGACGCCAGCCGTAGGGAGCTCCCACGGCGCCGCGTCTAGGCCGCCTCCAAGTAGCTGCCACGCCAGGGCAGCCGCCAGTGGTCCCCAGCTCTCGAACGCTCGCCGACCCGGAGCAGCAGGTGGCATCACAGACATCGCGTAGCAAGCAAGCCTGGGTGACTCAACTCGCATTGCGTATCACATCGGCATTCCCGCAAGCCATGAAGTCAGGCAAGGAAGAAATGCTATTCCTCAGCATCGGCCGCGTGTCACGACGCTAAACAATTGCGGCTGTCAAAAGACGGTTTCCGACAGCGCACAAAAACTCACTTTCTCGAGGCGGAGGAGATTTTTTTCCCCGCTACGTGCAGAACCACTTAAAAAAAGCATTCCGACGACACGCACCCCGTCATTCAGTGGAGAAGAGGGGCCGTTTCCCGTCCGTCTGCTACCGAGCCACGTCCTCCTCGGTCGTGCCCTCTCCCACGCGGTGCCGGCTCCGAAAAGCCTTCGGGCAACACGCATCTTTGACAGCGACCGGCAACCCAGAGGCTTGCTCTACTGCCCCATTCGCACAGCCGTGAAGGAGACATCGGCTTTGTCGTCGGCCCTACCCGCTCGCTGCAATACAAACAGCTTAATGAGCGGCGGCGCCCATCGCGTCTTGCGATGTCGGAACGCCCGGTGCCGAGCCGCAATACCAGACAGCCCTTACGGCACCCGTGGCCCCTGGCCACACGGCTCCCAGAGCCCGACTCCCGGAGTCGATAAAAGAGACAGCAGAGAAAAGAAAATCGGGCCAAACAACTCAGCTTCCGTACTCGCTCACTTCGGGCGTGCAATTACAGCGCGGGCCTTATGCCCTAGCGCGTCATGGGTGCTGGACTTCAGAATTTCAGTGCCTCAATTTGCCGCGGCAGAAACGTCCCGCCTAAACGGCGCACTGAGAAAACTCGGCGCTCACATGTTCTAGCACGATGTAGCAACGTTCACTCCGCTCTCAAGAAAGTACGCTTGCCTCCGCTAGCGATCTGATTCACGCTAGCAGTAACACTTGACAGGTTCGGACAAAGAACTTTTCTCACACCGAACGAAGACATGTTCCATGTTCCGAGAGCCAGCCCCACGTTGATGCGCCAGATGTGGGATTATAGAGGGGTTAAAAGTAGGTTAGTTTACTTTTCCCTGCAATAGCAAAACCGGCGACGAGAGAGACTAACCAGTCTTTGTCTTCTCGTTTCGCCCCGCTAGCAAGCTATCTCCCACCCCGCGGCTGCGCGCTGTGCCGCGCCAGCCGCGGCGGGCCGTGGCTCACCGGAACAAAGGAAGCGACAAGTGTTTTCGCTCATTGACATTTATTACTGAATAACAAACATCCAAAGAGCATGCAGGCTAGCTGGTTGACGGCGAGGATCAAGTTCCTCGCCCGGGCAATTTAAGGGAATCGAGAGGTTCGACTCACCGCGACAACAGTCATCGCCGGGGCGCCGCCTCAGCGCGCTCGCGTTTGCCTCGCTGGGACACCGATGGCAGCCATTGTCGCCCTCCTTTTCGCCCGATCCTCGAAGGAAGGAGGTCGCTAGGCACGTCCTCTCGCCTCGCTTCCCGAGCTCCAACTCCCCCCCGCAGCAGACACTCCTACGGCGAGGAGGTAGATCCCCCTCGCCGACGTCTTGCCGAGCAAGTTCCTGCGAGGAGCAAGCGGTGTGGCGAAGCCGAACCAAAGGGAACGCGCTAAGGTCGCGTTCCCACAGCTTTTATCCAACGAACCATAATGTCGGGCAAACCGATCTCTGAAAGCCTAGCCACAAGTAAATTGTGCGGCACCCGGTCGAAGGCCTTTGACAAATCTAAAAAGATTGCATCTATTTGTTGGTGATTATCGATTGCGGCTGCAAAGTCATGAATAACAGTTACTAGTTGTGTTATTGTAGATACGTTACGCCTAAATCCATGCTGGTACTCAACAAAGAAGTTGTTATCTTCAAGGTGCTTCGATATATGGCTTGCTATTACATGTTGGAGTATTTTGCAGCAGGTACTAATCAATGAAATCGGTCTATTGTTTTTCGCATCTAATAGGTCACCTGATTTGGGTATAGGAATTACCTTCGCCGTCAACCAGTCATGTGGCAAAGCGCTCTGGTTGAGCGACGCCTCAAAAAGTACATAAAGGTAGTGCGACAGTCGTCGAAGAAAGATGTTTGGGATGCCATCAGCGCCACACGATTTCTTTGCATCAAGATTTAAAAGTGCGAATATACCTTATTGGTGTAATATGACATCGGGAATTGGAATGTGTATTGATAATGAGCAAGATTCTTCGATCTGGGTGCCGATGGATGATGCAGGTTGCGAGAAAGACCTGAAAAACGTGGAATTAAATTCGTTCGCAATCTCTTTTGTAGTTTTCACGTTAATCTTGGTAGTGGTCCAGAGGGGGGTCCGGATGTCCTGACCCCTCCCTTAATTATTAAACCTCCAAGAAGATGACCACTCAGGTCGCAGAAAAAGGTGAATTGATGACTTGTTGTATTCCTTGTGTTTTTGCTTTCCCGACATTTCAGTGAATAAATAAGGCTCCTCCTCCTCCTCCTCCTCCTCCTGCTTATCATCATCATCATCACTGATAGGAGCTGACCCCCCTCTCAGAAAAAGCCTGGATCCGCCCCTGGTAGTGACAGTGGTAGTTTTCCCGTTAATCTTGAGTTGCTTGGTCTGCCGCTTAGTGTCTCATAAAAAGCGCCAAAATTTCTGGAGCGATTCCTTCAGGAATGTTGAAAGGGTTTGGCTGTAAAACATAATACGTGCACTACGCAACTTGACGAGCAGGTAATGCTTCAGGGTGCGCAGTCCGGAATTTGGTATCCTCGCTTTGCGCTTTCGAGCGATACGGCGCTTTATTTGAATTATCTCTCGTGTGATCTACGGGTTGTGGTGCCTAACTTTTCTTTTTGCGCAATGAAACATATGAAGAAATACATGACATGACGAGTCTTTTAAATCTGTCCCAGAGATATGAAATGTCATCACCAAGCTGAAACTCATCAAGACTAAAATACAAGCTGTCTAGGATGACTATCGTCTGCCGCCGAAAAATTGGGGAATGTTTGGACAGGATGAATTATTTTCTTTTTTTACGCACATTTAACGACAACTGGATGAGCTTGTGATCTGAAATACAATCGGACGTAGTTACAGAAGAGTTTCCGGGAAAATTAGTAACAGGTCAAGCGTTGATTGCACTGTTTCAGTGATACGAGTGGGAATCTTCGCTAATTGCTCTAAATTGTAAAAAAAGTGCAGAATCAAGGAGCAGACGTGTGCTCTCCGTGTCCTGATTGCCAGAAATAGACATCTGGTTACAATCGATGCATCACCAGTGAATATTAATTTGTCCTTTCGGCGGACCACGCGCTCTAGGTACGTATTTAGAGATGTCATATAACATGATGGGCTTCTGGGTGGCCGGTAAACGGCGCTAAATATTGCAGATAAATCGTGATAATTGATACGACACGAAATGCTTACGTGCTCGGGAATATCTTCGAGTCGAACGCAGTCGACCTCATTTTTTAGAATAAGTGCGACGCCTGCGCCACACCCGTGACGATCTCGTCTAAGTAACTTGTGTGCCGGTGGGATAATTTCAGAGTCTAGGATAATCGATGAGAGCGACGTTCAGGTTACTGCTAGAATGTGGGGATCATGAAGAAATATAAGTTCTTCGAGCTGTTTACATTTGTTGACTAGACTTCTAGCATTCATCAGAATTATTCGCAGCGGTTTGGTCTGGCATCAAGGGGGAGTGGTTGAAGATTTGGACTGACGGGTTGGGATGGCATTAGCTGAGGCGTTGGGCTGACGGAATGGGAGATCACACGATTTACCCTCGTCCCACACATAGGTAGTGTCGTCGACGTGAAGGCGGTCATAGTCCAGTGTTTCTTTACGCCCCTG
Source organism: Haemaphysalis longicornis (assembly GCF_048455015.1). Classification (NCBI taxonomy): domain Eukaryota; kingdom Metazoa; phylum Arthropoda; class Arachnida; order Ixodida; family Ixodidae; genus Haemaphysalis; species Haemaphysalis longicornis. The sequence goes on from NW_027526422.1 coordinate 95,104,958, forward strand.
ATCTTTAAACTGTTTGCCATACTACCACAGGTTTGAGCGTTTAGTCAAAGTATTTTTGCAAACGTCATGGTTAATCGACAATTTTGTTGCTTTCAGTTTAGAGCAGTTTCGAAGCAATGACATTTTTTCATTGTAGTCGAAAAAGTTCTGTATAACAGGACGTGGCTTATCTGCTTTTTCCTCTTACCTACTCTGTGCACCCTTTCGACAGTTTGCGTTACAACTTCCAGTTTTTTCACTGAATATTTTATCGATTACGTGTTATTTTTATGTAATATGCTTCTCATCTGGGATTTCGGGAATGCCAAAGATTATCAGATTGCGGCGTCCACTGCGATCCCCAAGGTCATGTAGTTTTACTTGTTGTTCGTGCACCACCTTTTTCAGAGAACAAACTTCCGCGTTTAAGTTGCTGATTTCTTCTGTATGCTGTGCGATAACTTTAAGCGCGCTATTCAGCTATCATCATCACAATCAGCCTCTTTGCTTCCTCTGCAGTACGAAGGCCTCCCCCAAAGTTTTCCAGTCACACTGAAGAAAGAAGTTATTTAGTGAACAGAAACAGTGATTTCGTCCCATCGGGGGTGATGGGACGAAATCACTGTTATGGGACGAAATCACTGTTTCTTACCATTTCCATACTTTACTAAATAGCAGCCGCTCACAGCTCTGACCATCCGCCGCGGTGGCTCAGTGGCTTTGGCATTGTGCTGCTGAGCCGTAGCACGCGGGTTCGGTACCCGGCCGCGGCGATCGCTTTTCTGGTGAGGCGATAGGCGAAAACTCCCGGGTGTTCGAGATTTCGGCCCACGTTAAAGATCCCCTGTCCGGAGCCCTCTACTACGGCGCGCTTTATCGCCTGTGCAGCGTCGGTACGGTAAACCCCACAATCAATCAATCAATCAATCAATCAATCAATCAATCAATCAATCAATCAATCAATCAATCAATCAATCAATCAATCAATCAATCAATCAATCAATCAATCAATCAATCATTACAGCTCTGGCCAATCCACCGGTGGATACGAAATAGTTCACCAAGGTGGAGAAGAAGGAACACCGAGGCCAGTGGGGTGTGTTTGGGGTGGTGAGGGAAAGGAAAGATAATGTACGAGTACCTCCAATTCCTAGTGGCACTTCCAGTTTCTCAGTGTGAAGAACCAGGGACCCAGTGAAGGACGTGCTAGGCAACCGGTGCCTCTTAATATGGAAGATAGCGAGCTGGAATGAAACTCATCGCAGGCTATTTTGTGTGATAATTTAGGGAAGGTAGCATGGTGCGACTTGATAGGAGCTACGATCATGATTCTAAACATACGCACACCACCAAATGAGATGGTGTAAATGGGACTTGACGTCCAGATTGCAATAAGGGCAATGTTTCTGTCCTTGAGGTTCTAGGACCCATTTCTGAATTGTTTGGGGAGACCAGCCTTCAGCCGCTCGTCATTGTGCGTCCACGACGAAGCGATAACGTATCAGGGAGGCCATCCGATGTTTTGCTTGTCTTGCTTCCTAAAGTCGGAGTTTTAGGAGAGCAATGGGCGTAGAGGTGGTGTCTACAGAAGTGGTGGTTACTGACGTTACAACGTTCGCACGCTAAGACCAATTTTGGTCATTACCCAACCGGGCAGCCCTCTAAGCATCACTAGCAAATCACAGTCCGGGCAGTGGTGGTATGATCAAGAGCAAACAACCTCTCCCGTATGCTGGTGATGATCGAATAGCTGGGTGCTTGCACGGAATTGGATTATGTCGGGGTAACTTGAATCTCTAAATACGCTTTTTAGTGGCACCAGTGCTATCCTTGCAACAGCGTTGAGAAAGAGAAAAACGGGGATGCACCGGTACGCGTCTAAGTAATCCCGCGCACCCAGGAACGCGAGAGCCACACACCTGGATCATCGAGAGAGAGAGAGAGAGAGAGAGAGAGAGAGAGAGAGAGAGAGAGAGAGAGAGAGAGAGAGAGAGTAAACGTGCTATTTGCAAAAAGCAGTGGGGAAGAGTCAAGTCCAAGACCCCTTGAGCTTTCCCAGCTTCAAGAGCCTTCAACACCAGCAGGTGCTGGTCATTGAGGTCGGAGCTGGTCACAGCTCTTTTCCAAAGCTCGTAAGAAGAAATGGAGGGATTTCGGTAATGTAGCGAGGTGTGGGCGCAAATTGTGTGAAGTCTTTCCTTCTTCGATTATCTTCGCCCTGACAACTGCTTCCGCACGATGCCAACCCATAGGCATCATCTACGCAGACTCTAGTCAAATCTTGTCCCACAAATATTTTAGCCCGGCATGGCCTCCCGCTAAGGCTATAATACCAAAAATATTGTAGCGAGGTGTTGGGCGATGTCCCATGGGGCAAACCTACCGGTTTGGGTATGCGCCCAGCGGCTGCGCCGTGAGAAAGAAGTAGTGTCTCGGCCTAAAAGGAAGAGTACCTTTTTTCGCTCTACTTTACGGAACTGGACAGGTTTATAGCTAGTAAATCGACAATTATTGTTGCCGGTGACTTCAATGCTCACCACGTTTCTTGGGGCTTCAACGGACTCTCGTGGTCTAGAGCTCTGACACTGGCTTCAGGAGAATGACCTTTTCCTGTTATAATTCCCGGGCTGTTACATTTTTGCGTGGTGGATCTCGATCGGCCTTGGACTTGACCTTCTCCTGAGGCAATGTACAAGTCGCGTCCTGGGGTACATTACCCTGCGGCTCAAGCAGTGATCATTTCCCTATTGAGTTTACGGTAGGTGTCCCTCTAACTAGAATTGAGGTCAGAAAGCAAAAATTTATTAACGCTCGAGTTTTTCAGGGGGCACTGCGGGATTGCTTTACATCAATGCAGACCACTGAGTCCATTGTAGATGCTCAGCGAACGATGGAGTCTTTGCAAGCAGCAGCCAAAAACGCTGAGTTCACAGTCAATTGTACCGCACAGCAAAAGGTTTTTAACTGGTGGAACTCTGATTGCAGCCGAGATTATTGCCGTAGAAAAGCAGCTCTGAGGACTCTTCTGCACAATCACTGTCCTGTAAATTGGATAAACTATAAGTACATGGCAGCAGTGTTCAAACGTACAGTTGCGAAAGCTAAAATGGATTACATTATAAATCTCAATGACTCTCTTTCGAACCCTAAAAATAAAGCAGCGCTCTATAAGTTCATGGCAAGCAATCGGGCGGTTTCTATCAAGAAGTTACAGTCATCAGAGGTCTTGACTTCTGCTGAAGAGGCCCGGATTCTTGAGCGCTCTGCTAGAGGTCTTGCGGTTCGCTTTTCTTCTCGTTGTAATAACTTCCGTATTATCGGTCCTCCAGAAACGGATGATTTTATGCTAGTCTCATCTTGTGATCTGACGGAGGCCTTGTCCATCACACGTTCTGCGGCACCGGGGCTTGATGGCGTGACTGTTGGTGCTATTAAATTTTTGGCTGAGGAATTCCAACCGGTTCTATTGAATGTGATAAATTCATCCCTCAGGTTTTGTTGGATTCCACTCAACTGGAAAGTGTCCAAGATAATTTTGCTCCAAAAAAAGCCAGGTCAGGGTTTCGATTTAGACAACTTAAGGCCGATTGCTCTGACCTCCAACATGATAAAGTTAATAGAGCGAATACTTTTTAAACGGATGACTTCTTTCATGCAGGACAGGCAAGTAATAAGTCCTGCTCAGATTGGCTTTAGGCGCGGATGTTCTATTTGGAACGCTCATGTGGACTTAGAGGCGAGGATCCGCTTAGCACAAAAAGGGAAACTGGTGTCGGCACTAGTGACCTTAGATGCAGCTAAAGCTTATGACAGTGTCGAGCATGGTATCTTACTTGACAAACTAGCGCGTATAAACTTGCCTACATATCTTTTTGCTTGGATTAGGGAGTTTTTGGCTGATCGGGAATTCTTTTGTACAAACGGAAGGCTATCTTCAGGAAGATTTCCACAAACTAGAGGGGTGCCTCAAGGATCGGTTTTATCGCCTTTACTTTTTAACATCCTTATGAGTGACATTCCTATATTCCCAGATGTAACAACCTACGTTTATGTGGATGATATAGCGTTTTTTGCGGCCGCAATCGACATTCATTCGCTATATGACCGTTTGCAGGCCTATTTATCTGTCTTGGAGACATGGCTTGACAGCATTTATTTAACGTTAAATGTGTCGAAGAGTGCTTTACTTGTCTTCCCGGTTGCAGGAACAATTTCAATTTCTCTCGCTTACAAAAATCAAGTCATTCCGCAGGTGGATTCGCTGAAATATCTTGGTGTTACATACACGTCGGCTCTTGATTGGAAGGCACATATTAACGCATCGGTCACAAAAGCGGAGAGAGCATTTGGTCGCATGAAAAGACTATGTGGGAAGCGAGCAGGAATGCGCCGGGACACACTTTTGCTGTTGTACCGAGCCTACGTCCGGCCAGTCATGGAGTTTGGGTGCGTCTTGTTTTGCAGTTGTCCTATCTACACACTGCGTCCGTTATACCTGTTGGAGAGGCGCATTCTTCGATTTTGTCTTGGCCTTCCCCGGTTCGTTTCGAACCGAGTTCTGTACTTAGAGGCACGCGTTCCTGAACTTAGGGTCCGTTTTCTCTTGCTGACGGTGCAAACTTACCTCCGCATGTACGAAGCCCCCTCTGGGGCTGCCAAGCCTGTATTTATTTGTGAGCCGAGTATATTTTTTACATCTCCGTGGCCTGAACGTATCTCCCCCCAAGTGCTATTCGTTCAATCATGCCTGGATTGTATTTCTGTTAAGTTATATGAGGTCATTCCGGTATCCACAATCGAGCGAGAAACTGAGTTTTACTTTCAAAACCCCTTCCCTTCCGCTGCAAAACTTCTACCACGCTCGATATTAGCCGCTATTTTAAATGAATATTTATCCCAGTATCCTGCTTCTTCTGTGATTTATACTGATGCATCTCAAAATGGCGAGAAAGCTGGAATTGGCATTTTTTCACAATCTTTAGACTGGAGTTATTCGCTGCGAATCCCGGATTACACACCCATTTTTATGGCCGAATTTTTAGCAATAGCTCTCGCTCTATGCAAAGTACCGCAGCATGTATCAAAAATCATCATATTATCTGATTCGATGGCAGTTATATCGGCGTTAACTTCCTCTTCGGACTCTCCATTGTACCGCACACTATTATTTTTTGTTCCCAGGCACGTGAAGGAGGTACGCTTGTCTTGGGTCCCTGGCCATACGGACATCAGGGGCAACGAGCAAGCGGACCATTTAGCTAATCTCGCCGTCACAGCTCCCATTCAATTCGGAATTCCTAATCTGGCTCTATTTGCATCTGCGAGACTAAGACGATATTGGCATTTAGACGCCACCCGTTCCGATTCACTCTTATCATTTGAAGAGTTCCAACATTTAAAGTACGTACGGGTGGAATGTTCATTTTTGTGGCTCTCGGCAATGCGAGGTGACCTTCACCGAGCTGCGCTGCAGGGTTCCAAGGCTTAATTTCTATCTGTTCAGATCGGAACTTTCACCTACAGAACTATGTGTGCGGTGCCAGGTCCCCGAAACAATCGATCATTTTTTCCTCGACTGTCGCCGTTTCTCAACAGGTAGACAACTGTTTTTGAAGGAGCCGATTGAGCGGTTGGGGTTGACTTTATCGATAACACTTATATTATCTATTGGCGCATCAAAGCTGGGATTTGCAAGAAGGGATATATATAATTGCATTCAAAATTTTATCTCTGCCTCAGGTCGTTTGAATTGCTAAGCGGTGCTGATTAATGGGTAATTCGGGTTTCATTCACATCTAAGTTTCCTTTTACAGCCTCTTTCCGGAAATAAGCATTTTGAAGTCCCACGTTTTTAACCGGTTTAGCCCTGGCCAATCCCCCCTTGTGGGTACGTGCCAAAAAATTTGAGGACATCATCATCATCATCATCATCATCATCACCTTTTTTCGCGCGTAGCACCAGCATGTCGGCACGTATTCACGCGATCCTGGACACATACCCATGCCCTGTGCGTGTTTTGTGGGTTCGCCGGGACATGCTTCCTGACCACATAGCGGCGGATCGCGCCTAACGCCGTATACACCTTTCACGGCCGCTACCACTTCTTCCAATGTCCACCCTAGAAGAACTGCTGGTGGAGAAGGAGAGCCTCCGCCGCGCCACGCGTGCTTTACTTCCACCGCGTGGAACTGACCTCCCCAGTGGGCTCGCTCGCTGGGAGGAGGTGCTGCTGCGGAGGCTTCGAGTTGGGGTGGCCTTATCCCCAGCAGTGACCCACGCTTGGCCTGCCCGCTATCATTCACCGTTTGCGGACACCTGTCCCTTTTGTACGGTCCCTGCGTCCGAAGACGACACGAGCCACCTTCTATGGGCCTGCCCTGCCCTGCAAACCTTTCGCCTGCAACACCTCCGAGGCACAGGGCTCCATCCTGGGAGACCCCCTGATCTACAGCGGTGGATCTGGGGCCCTCAGTACCGGTTTCTGCTTACGTTTCTGCGTGACACAAATGTGATGTTGTATATATAACTGTTATGCCGTAAGGCAAACTCTCGCAAAAAAAGTACCTTTTAGAAGACTCTGCTCTGTACCACACACAATATAACAGTTATCCTGTTTCCGCATAAAAATATTGAAGTCGGTCAAGCGGTTCCGATGCACCAGAAGCTTCCATTAAAATCCGTTATCATAACAAGCCGTGGTGGCTCAGTGGGGGCGTTGTGCATCTGAGGCCAAGGACGCGGCTTCGATCCTGGCCACGGTGGCTGCTTTTCTCATGGAGGCGAAAAATTAAAACGCTCATGGGTCGTGATTTCGGCACACGCTAAAGATACACAGGTGGTCAAAATTAGTGCGGGGCCCTCCACTACGGCGCGACTCATAGGCCGGGTGGGGCTTCGGGGTGTTAAACCCCGCAACCAATCAACCATCGTTAATCATACGCATTCCCGACGAAGAGGATTTTTTTTATTACACGATGAACGACTGGCTACGGGAAACGCCGAAATCCAACGTGTACGTCAAGATGGGTCCTCATAGCCGCTGCATGACAGCTAACCGCCCTGGGATGGCCTTAACGCGATGACCTCAACGCGAAGGTGAGGTCAGAGGTTGTCGTACCGCTTATCACTACTAACGGGGGAATGAAAGAAGGACAAGTGAAGGACAAGCATAGATTGACCCCGCTTCAGTGTGCATCGGAGTTTATCTACTACGCAAAATACAGTCGTTCTGTTCTCGCGGAGTAATGGAAATCAAGGCAGGGAAAGATAAATTTACTGCGGTAGCCGGGCCTAGGCATTTCAATGACAGTCGCTGCGCTACAGATTACAGTGTGTGCGTCAAAGTTAATATGATACAGGCATTTCTGTCTGCCTCAAGAATGAAAAGAAAAACTAGATTGTCTATGCTCATTCACGGGATTATTCGCCATCATTCGTGCTGATGGCTTAGGCTAACGGTGGCCACTTTAGTTGCATGCCTGTCCGAAAACCAGTTTACACCTTCAGAGAACAGTACCTCTCGCTAAAATACGTGATAAAAGTTAAGCAAAAGCAGAGAAAATGAGCGCAGAAGTTCAAAAATAACCCTGGACATCATTCGCGCCGCGTTTTTGGACTCGATGCGGAGGATGAACGGAACGTAGAGCTGGTGTCACCGTTGCTCGAGTGTGAGTAGAGTTCGGCTCCGCGCCTATGTTCGTCGCCTTCAGCAAAGTGGCACCAGTGGTCGTCGGTACAGTACGGCTGGTTGCCCCGAGTTCGGAGAGCCTGTCAGGCGCAGCGGCTGCCGTTGCAGGCTCTACGACGACAGTTTCCGACCACCTAATCACTGTAGCTGTGCCTTTCTCTTGCATCTCGTTAGGCCCCGCGGTTAGTGCACGAGGAGCAGGAAGTTCAGACACACCGCCATTGGCATCTGGCGCCGGTGGTTTCGTTGTCTCGTCCGCTGGCCCTGCGTTTCTTTCGCACAAAAAGGTCTGATAGCGGGAGTAGACGACCGGGTCTTTTGGTCCGTAACCTTGCTGGGGTTGCAAGGCGGCGTACAGATCGTAATTGTTCTTGGCCAGAGTGTCGAGGGCGAACGCTCCAAAAAGGATGATAATGGCAGCGAAGGCGGCGATTTCAGCGCTGCTCACCCAGTGAGGACTGGTGGAAGGGGCAGGCTGCCTGCGAGCGTGCCGTGTCAGTAGGCCGATGCCCGTGAGAGCGAGGATGACAGGGCAGACGAAGCGCCAGCAGAACGGGAGAAAAACTGGCGGTCGTGCGTCGAACATGAAGACGATGTCGTTGACGAGGCGACCGGCACCGTAGCCGTAAGCAATAAACAGCATTTCCGCTATCCCTACCAAAAAGATGAAATTTCCCTTGACGAACCTGTTCACGAACTCACGAATTGATTCGCCTTCGATGAGCATAGCGAGGGGCAGGCCGATCACGAATGCCCCCAAGCAGGCGACTAAAGACGATAGCACGGGCCTGTCGCCAACCACGGGATAGAGGTCTCTCAGGCTGTCCAGAATGGCCGCCAGATAACAGAACTGAGTGCCGCATACAACAACCGTCACCATGACGTAGAAGGGAACCACCCAGATGTGCGGCCAGGTGAGCAGCTTGATGGTCTCGGGAATGGTCACGAATAAGTTGTCGACATCTTTGGTGGCCAGGTCAGCAATGGGCATCGCGAAAGAATCCTCCAAGTGGCCATACAAGCTGAACGTGACGAAGCCGGCAAACAGTCCGAAGAGAAGGTCGCAGATGGCTATCCTTAGTGCAGTACCGAAAATTGGCCAGTGGAAGTCGTTGCGGCTGGCGAAGAAGCTAATCACGCCCACGGACAGGTCAAGGCTAAAAAACATGTGGTGAGCAGCTGAGTACCACGTCTCTTGGAGGAAAGCCTTGGATAGATCTGGCGTGAGAAATGCGGCTATTCCAGATCTGGCTCCACTCAGCACTGAGCCGTGCACGCAGAGCAAGGCGAGCAGAGAGAACTGCGTGAATAGCAGGACGTATGACGCCTTTTTCACGGAGTAGGTTCCCAAGAAGATGACGACGATGCCAAGCGTACACACGACTACCATGGCGCTTACTGTTCCTCCCCGCTGGTAAATAGCGTCCTTAGTGAAGCCGAAGAGCATCAGGCTCCGGTGATAGAACAGTTGAGCCGCCGAATAAGTGCCGTTGATGCAGCTGTCACGCAGGTAAGCGTACTCCTCTAACGGGACAACGACGACTGGATTCTCTCCACCCCCGACAACGACCCCGTCCTTACCGCTGTAGTTTTGTGACGAGTAGCGGTTGGCCAGCGTAGCATTAACTTTGTTGCATGGATAAGCGCCATGCTGGATCTGGTAGCAGCCATGCTGCTCGACGTCGCTCTCTAGGCAGGTGTTCCAAGGAAACTCGTTCTGGAGCGAGGACGCCAAGTAGACGAAGCAGTTGGCAAGCAGAGGCGCATTGTAAAGCGTCATGCACAATTCCGCGTACACCATTGTCCATCCCACGCCTTTTGCCATAGGGAATCCCCCGAGTGCCCCTGGCATGGAACAACCGGAGAACTGTCCTAAGAAGACCTCCAGGTAGAGCATGGGTAAGCCCATGGCACAGAGCAGGATCCCGTATACCACTACGAATACCAGACCTCCGTTGTGGTAAACGAGGTAGGGTAGCGTGGACACATTGCTGAGTCCGATACACAGGTTCAGGCAGCAGACGAGACAGTCCGATGTGCTGCTCCATCGCTCCCTCTCCAGTGGCATGATTGAACTCTTTGCAGCGTCTTGCTCGTGGAAAAAGATGTGGAGAGACAAACGGTAAATAATGATGGCGTCCTGGGTTCAGCACAGCAAGCACAGCAGGATTCTTCCGGAGGGGAAGGCTGTTCGGTGGGCGGTTGCTGGAGTCGGCGGAAAATGGCGGCCGTCCGGCGCGGGCTAGGCTCTTTCTCCTCTTTTTTGGGCAGAGTTTATCCAACCACTGCCCCATGAGATTGAATATGATGATGATGATGGTCTTGATGAGTTTTGCACGTAGCCCCAAAGGGAAGACAGGAAAGGGATAACGGCTACTGTGTTCCTTTCGGCGCTATGATCATCGCAATCAGCCTCTTTGCTTCCTCTGCAGGACCAAGGTCTCCCCGAAAGTTTTTCAGTCATGTTGAAGGAAGTAGTTATTTACTGTACAGAAACAGTGATTTCGTCAATCACCCCGCGCCAACTGAGACCATCTGGTTATGTTTTTGTTATTTACCATTTCATTACTTACTAAATAGCAGCCGCGTACACCTGTACAATCTGCCGCGGTGGCTCAGTGACTATGACATTGTACTGCTGAGCCGTAGGACGCGGGTTCGATACCCGACCGCGGCGGCCGCTTTTCTGATGCAGCGATAGGCGAAAACGCCCGTGTGTTCGAGATTTCAGCCCACGTTAAAGATCACCCGATTTCAATATTAATCCGGAACCCTCCAGTACGGTGCGCTTCATCGCCTGTGTCGCACCGGTACGTGAAACACCGTAAGCAATCAGTCAATCATTACAGCTCTGGCCAATCCCCAGATGGATACGAATAGTTCACCAAGGTGAAGAAAAAGAAGGAACACCGAAGCCAGTGGAGAAGAAATACCTTTATTATCAGAGGGGGCATGAATGCCCTGTTGGGGAAGGAGAGGGACAGGAAGGAAGGGAGGGAATAATCGAAAAAGAACGCTGTTCAATGTTCAATCAGTTGAAATGGTGGATAGCATTTTAAGTGCGTGAACATATAGTTCGCAAATTTCGTGAAGAGATAGGTGCAACGTTTTTGACAGGTATCGGTCCAGGTTATTACACCCACTTGTAGAGACCACTGGTTAGCGAGTATTCAATGACTTTCTCTAGCACTGAGGGGTCCTCTCGAACGCGTTGCAAATGCGGTTCTTCATTTGCACGTGAAGAAACGATGCTGGTGCTGGGCTGTTCGGTGGTCATGACTCATTCCGCTTCTTCCTTGTTCCTTTGTTGATCACCAAGGAGTCGCAGTTTTCGTCGTTTTCTCAGTGTTTTCGCGGGGCGGCCCTACGTTTGCGTTGGGTGGCCCCTACCCGCCCTCCCGCGTTGTTGGACGTCTGCTGCCTTCTGGACTTGCCCCATCCTTGACTTGTGGCCAAGATGGCCTCTCCTCAGCCCGCAGCCGTGCACTACCGGCCTCCAGTGCCGAAGTCACAGTGCTTCAAGTTTGATGCGCCGAAAGACGCCTCTGTTGACGACATCATCGATGCCATTGAAGACGTCGTGGGTCCCCACGGCCTGAAGGGTCTCCAACACCAAGGAGGCATGAAGTTTTGTGCCGCGGTCACGTCCGCTGCTGCAGCGAAGTCCCTGAATGAGCGTTCTGCCATCGTCGTGAATGGCATTTCATGCCCAGTCACATGCATCGGACCCCAGATTGTGTACGTAACCGTGTACCGTTTTCAGTGGTACATGCACGACCAAGACTTGGGGGCAGCCCTAGCGCCTTACGGTCGGGTGCTCAGCATTCAGTACCCGAACTTCAATAGTCGGCCGCGCATTGAGAACGGCATGCGCCTCGTCCGCATCGAGATGAAGTCGCCCATCCCGAACTTCCTGTCGGTGCGTGGGTACAAGGTGCAGTGTGAGTACAGGGGCGTGAAGAGAGTTTGCTCTCGTTGTGAGCTTGAAGGTCACAACGGCACGGACTGTAAAACGCCGTGGTGCCGTCGGTGCGAGACATTCGGCCACGAGTTCAACTCGTGCTCGGCCCGATGTCGCCGTTGTCGGGGAAATCACGCCACAGCCGACTGCCTCCGTCCACGTTCTTACGCGCAGGCGGCGAGCGACTTTCCTGAACTGCCCCGAAATACCAGCGAGACCCCTCAGGCGACTTTGACCCCCCTACAGGCCCTACCTGCCGATATCCCCTGTAGCCCTGCGCAATCGTCCAACGATGACACTTCGCAGGACAAAGCTGCAGTTGATGAGACGCCGATGGAAGAATCACCCTCCTTGCCGTATCCGGACAAGGACACGTCATCATCTGAGGAGCAGACTAGCCAGCCCAGTGCAGCGACGGAGAGCAGCTCATCCTCTGATGCTTCCTTTTCGCTGCCAAGCTCTTCGGATATCGAAACAGAGGAAAGTGGCTCTACTGACTTTCATACAGCCCCCGCACCACTGAAGTCAGTGGATTCTGCTCGTGCGACCAAGCTTCCCCGTGGACCTCGCTGCCGTGGTCTCCGTGCCCCATCCAACGAGGACGACGTGAAGCCCATTCGTCGTGAGGCGGCAAAACCCTACCATCGCGATGTGACAGCAGCTGACCATCATGGCGCCTCCCCTAGACCCTCCGAGGATGCCTCCCTCCCGACCGACCCAGCACCCTTGAGCGAACCGGACTGTTCAACGCAAGGCAAGGACCCGCGTCTGGTCACCCCAATTAATCAGGTGTGGGACTTGCTAGGCGCCTCACGAGTGGACAGCAAGCGGCTGTTATCGATGCCAACGCCCTCAGATGACACGGCAGACCCCAGTAAGAAACTGTGTCTGCCCGCCTCCAACGCTAGTCCTGATTTGTAAATGAAGGTAGCATCAATGGATTTCGTTGCCAGTCTAGCCATCCTTCATTGTCAGATGGCCGTGTTATTCTTGCTTGCCCACGGGGTTTTATGCTGGCGAAATGGGAAGCAGTGGTTGAAACGATTGCCAGCACGAAATCCCATTGATGCTCCTTTCATTGCCATTTTGATGTTCGATTTTGTTTTGGGTTCGACGGCCATTTTGGTCGCCTTTCCTCCTCAGTACACACATCATGTGACAGCGTTCTTTTTTGCACACGGCCTCTGCCAGCTCCCTCGGTTGCTCCGTTCCGGCATCACGTGCATGTCGTGGGCGCGCCCCACGCTAGGAGCTTGTTTAGCGTTGGGCACGCGAGACGCAGGAAGGCTGCGCCTCACGAGGCCGTATGCTTCGCCTTTTTTTAAAGGTATAACGAGGCCAGCTGAGCTCGTGAACCGCGTCGCTGATTTCTGAGGAGGAGTAAGGGATTGACAACGAAAAAAGGCCCTAATTTTACTAAATCCTTTAATGCAAGTGCATTTACTTTCTTTAAATGCTCAAGGCTTCCGCAGCCTTGACAAGCAGAGAGAGATCATGCATTTTGCGCGAGCAATGAAAGTTGATATTCTTTTTTTGCAAGAGTGCAATTTTCGCACCCCGCATGATGTTAAATTATTTAAACAGCGTTTTTCAGTTCACGCCTTTTTTTCGCTAAACGACTCTATGGCCTCAGGCGTTGGTGTTGTCTTTTTGAGTGCTTACCTTCGCGACAAAGCACATGTAACTTTTGGCTTTGACGGCCGGGTAATTGCCATTGATTTTTACCTGTTCTCACGCCGGGTGAGGGCAGTTAATTTGTATGCGCCTGCACCGCGCCATCTTTCCGCCAGTTTCTTTCGTTCGCTAGACATGTTTTTGTTGGATGCCTACCCAACTTTTCTAGTGGGCGATTTTAACTGTGTTGTTGACCCCGAGCGAGACGTTAGAGGGCCAGGCCGAGGAAGGCCGTATAGAGGTGCGAGCGCGTTGCGCGACCTGATGGATCAGTTTCGCCTCTGCGATGCGTGGGTTCATCTACACGGAGACGTGTTTGTTGCTACATGGTCTGGGGGTCGATCGGCCAGTCGTTTAGACAAATTTCTTTTTCCGCCCGAGTTAAGTGGCTTGGTAGAGAGTTGCGAAGTGTTGTCCTTCCCAGAGGAGGTGCCCAGAATTTCAGATCACGTGCCAGTTTCGGTGAAACTAAAATCCCATACAGGTGATCCTAACCCCAATTTGTGGCGAATGGATCAATGCTTGCTTACTGATGCCGTTAGCGTGGCAGGAATTAGGGCTTCTCTAGTGGAGGAAAGGGACACTCATCAAGGGGAAGCCGACTGGGACTGCTTGAAAGCTGGATGGCGTACACTTCTTACCCAAGCAGGGCGTGAGCGCAAGATTCGCATCACGCGTGATCTAAACGAAACCCTCAGGAGGTTACGAATAGTTAAGAGCGCAGATACTGTAACGTTTGCTATGCGAGACTACATGGATCTGCTAAAAGCGCGATACGAGCGCCTTTTGCGGCAGTCGTCACGCGCAGCAAGCAAAGCATTCGTTTTGGGGCGCCCAGTTTCAGATCCGTCTGTCTTAAGGCACGTTAAAGCAGGCTCAATAGATCAGGCATCGCGTGTTCATGTACCATACGTACAATCACCGAATGGTGAACGGAGTACGAATAATGAGCATATCTGCAGGACGTTTGCCCAGTACTTCCAAGAATTTTTCAGTTCAGAGAAGGCTTACCTTGATGAGAACAGCTTCAAAAATCACGTACGGAACTTTTGCGGGGCACTGCCCACCGTCCCTAGCCACTTGCACGAGCGTCTCTGTGCCCCTGTCACGGCGGAGGAGCTATGGAAAGTACTGAAAGATATGCGTGACTCCTCCGCTCCTGGTCCTGACGGAATCCCGGCGGGGTTTTACAAAGTGTTTTTCCCGGTCCTCAAAGAGCAGATGCTAGGAATGGTGAACGCATTCTTGGCCGAAGGAAGGAAACCCGACTCGTTTCGCGCGGGGAGGGTAGTTCTAGTAGCTAAGCCCGGCGGCGATCCTTCAGAACCGCATGCCTACCGGCCGATAACTCTGCTGAATGCGGACTACAAGTTGGTAGCGTCTGTGCTGGTTAAACGCATCGGCATGGCGCTCCCGGAAATAGTTAGCTTAGCGCAGACGTGCAGCGTCCCCGGCCGCACTATATTCTCGGCGCTGACACTAACTAGAGACCTTTTCACCTTCGCCACGCGGACGGGCATCTCCGGCTGTTTTGTCTCGGTCGATCAGGCGAAATCCTTCGATCGGGTCGAGCACCAGTACTTGCTCGCCGTCCTGGAAAACTTCGGCTTTCCTCGGGACTGCGTGGCAAGGTTGGGGGCACTGTACACGGACGTGACATCGCAGCTTTTTGTGAACGGGCAGCTCACTGAACCCTTCCTCGTGACTCGTGGAATAAGACAGGGTTGCCCGCTGTCGCCCCTCCTCTTCGCCCTATGCCTTGATCCGCTTTTGCGTCGAATAATTGACTCCCCTGCGATACGCGGCTTCCCGTTGCCTGGCCAGGGCCAGGTCAAGGTCTCGGCGTACGCGGACGACGTTTCCCTGTTCTTAAGAGACGAAGACAGTTACGCAGCGTTTTTACGGCTTTTCACAGAGTACAGCGAGCTGTCTGGTGCCCAGCTGAACAGGGGGAAATGCAAGGCGCTCCGCTTTGGCGCGTTCGCGTCGGACCTGCCTGGCGGCATTGAATCGGTTGCCCGAGTGAAAGTGTTGGGGGTTGTCTTTCGCGCGTCGGGCGAAGTGGCGAATGAGACATGGAGGCAGTTGAAAGGAAAGGCGGAGGCGCGGCTAGCAGTAGCTGCATCCTTCGACCTTTGTTTGCAGGAGCGCAGCTATGTGATAAAAGCCTGCGTGTCGGCAGCCTACTACTACGTAGCGAGGGTGGCGCGGCCACCACGGCATGTACTCAGGAAACTGGGAACTATGCTCGGCTCCTTTTTCTGGGGTGGGAAAACTGAAAAAGTGGCCCGCACTTGCTTGCGACTTCCAAGCAGCATGGGCGGTTTCAGTATCCCCTGTTTAGAAACAATGAGTAGTCTCCTCGCAATAAGGAACTTGCTCAACCTAGCTAGTGATGAGGAATACCCGGGGCGAAAGCTCTGTGAGTTCTTCCTTGGCACTGACCGAGCATTGTTTTTCGATGGTGTGCGGGTAGGACCCTCAGCCGAGCAGCCACCCCCGTTTTATAAGCACGTCATAAAGTCGTTCAGAAATTTGAGAACGCAACTCCCTGACATTGACGTCTTCAACACACCGCCGAGTAATATTTGCGAAACCCTCGCAGTGACGCAGCTCACTCAGGACCAGCTCCGAAAGAGCAGGGCGGTAAGGTGGAAGCAGCTGACGGCCTCATTTTTACCGGCCGACGTCAGAGATTTCAGCTGGCAACGCGGCTGGGGGGTCCTGCCCACGGCAGACCGCATCGCAAAATGGGGTGTGGCACCCTCCAACAGGTGCCCACAGTGCGGGCAGCGTGAAACCCTGCAGCACGCGATTTTCGATTGCAAGGTTGCTAAGACCTACTGGAAATTGTTAGCTCGGATGTTTGGACACAAACTCGACGCACGCACAAAGTCGCGCGACGCATTTGTTCTGTTTTTACTGTGCGTTGGTGCCCAGATCATCTGGAAAAGGCGCGGCTTTGCGGCTCTCAGAGCGCGGCCGCAAAAGTACATGTTTCCAATGCTTCGGAAAATGCGCTCGCGTCTATTCGATCACCTGGAGGCTGAGCTCGCCGCGCTGGGGGAAGAGCAGTTCCTTCAGCGGTGGTCCACTCGGTTTATCCGTGTGGTAAACAAACAAATAGAAGTGTCTATTCTACCCTATTGACTGTTGTATTGATCTTGGCGTATTGTCGTGAACTTTCGAGGATGTGATCTACAGTGATCTTTCAGAGTAATTGTGCTTCTAATAGTGTGTGTACTAGTGAACTATGGAGAACTGTGGAGTGAACTGTGTGTGTAGTGAGTAGTGTAGTAAGTGAAGTGATAGATGCAGTGTGTATGGTTTAGGCGACCCGTGTAGTATTTAGCACAACGGGTCTTTGTATCGGCGATTAATAAATTTTCTTGAAGAGGTCCAATTGTGGCTCGAGACAGGTCTTGAAGTGTGCACAGTGCCGTATCAAATGATACAGGTTAGGGATGCACTTCTCGCCACAATACTGGCAGCGTTGGATGTGCGAGCTGGCTCCGTGTGTCCATTTATGTAGTACATAAAAAGTTAGGGCCGTTTTAGCATAAATGTCATTAGGTACAGCCTCCCCGAGCGTGTGAGCGTCTTGAGTGAGCCCAGAACACCCACCGGGGTGCTTTCTTGAGGCCTCTTGCGACTCTCTGCCTTGAATTTCCTCAGGTAAAGCTACCAATCTGGTCATGGTAGGTGTTGCAATGGGGCACTTGAAACCGCTGGAGGTGTGTCGAGTCTCTCCTGGGCGGCGGTGTGAGCCGCGTGGTTGCCATGTGCCCCAGGCGCGTGTCCCGGGTCCAGACGATGTGGAATGCGATTCCTTCTAGTTGGAGGTCTCGGATGGCATGTATTATATTTGTGGCCGTATAATTAGTTGAAAATGTTCGGTTCAATGCTTTAGGGGCGACGTGAGAATCCGTAATGATTCAAAATTTCCTGGCTGAGAGTGAGTCGCAATTGTCGCGGATGGAACGGGAAGCTCCCAGGACAACCATAGGTTCAGTTTCTTTAGCTAGGCCATATGTATTGGAGATCTTCCGGGAACCATTTAGCAAGGGGGCGTCCGAAGATGTCCATGCAATGGCAGCCTCATTGCCGCGCATGGCGGCGTCCGTGAAAATGTCGACTTCGTTCTCCATATTCTCGTAATGGATAGTGCGAACTTATAACTGCGTGCTCTTACCTTCCACAGAGGTATAGGGCGACGTCGAGGGATGCCAATCGCAGGGCGCTCCCAGGGCGGAAGGGGCCATGGGTAACGAGTGGGGTCGAATTTACTGTCCATATAGTCCCATGAGCCGATAGCCTTGCCTTGGGGCGACTGCTCAAGATGTTCTTTAAAACGTAGCTTGGTCTGTTCGATCAGTGTATCAAGAGAGGGAAGGGGTACAGTTTGGTGAAGAATGTCTACGGGGGTGAATTGAGGAAGGCCACTAATTGTAAGGAGAAGGTGCCGATTTAATATATGGAGATTTTTCACGTGAGCTGGACGAAGATTATATACCGAAAAGCCGTAAGTGAGGTGCACGTGTGCTATTGCACGGCCAAGCATTGTAGAAGCGAGCTGACGGGCACCACCAAACTTTTTGGACAGGCGGAGGATGGCATGCAAGGTGTTGCGCCAAGTGGCTTTCAGATGAAGGATCCATTTACGGGGGCTATTGCAACTGCTAATGGGCAGGCCGAGGAGACGAATGGTGTCGGTATGTGAATCCAGCTGCGTATTCCCGATCTGGATGGAAATGACCAGATATGAATTTCTGCCATTTTTACCGTCAACACTGAGTAGCTCTGTTTTAGTGGGTGATAACCGAAAATGTAATTGGGAAAGGGAGCGTTCAAGGCTCAATATGGCAGCCTGGAGTTTCGTTTTCATGGGATCTTTAGAGGGATAGTCTTTAGCTTCTGTCCAGGCCACTACGTCGTCAGCATAAATGGGAAACCAAGCAGCAGTGTCGTCTTGTTCAAGTGTTCGTGCCACCCGATTCATGGCAAGGTTAAACAAAATTGGAACTAAGAAGGAGCCTTGTGGAACACCGTGATCTAAATAGAAAGTGGTCGACTGGTGTATGAAAGCATTTAGTCGAATTTGCCGGGGCTGAGGGAAATTTCGTACCAAATTTTGAGCGTTTCAACTGGAGAACGCACTTGCCAATTCGTGGAATATGCCCGATCGAGTAACATTATCGAAAGCTTTGTGAATGTCCAGTGCAATCACATGATCTGGCAAATCCATGCGAGCAGTTCTGTAATGACGCGACGTAGAAGCCATAGGTAGTCTTGAGTGCTCCGAGCGGGGTGGAACTATCTTGAGCACTCAAGGTGGTGCATTATTCTATTGTTTATCATTCTCTCAATCATTTTACTTAGGACTGGAGTTAATGCTACTGGGCGCAAGTTCTGGGGGGTATTAGGTCCTTACCAGGCTTAGGTATTGGATGAATTATGGTACTTTTAAGATGGTCAGGGACCGTCCCTGACGTACAATGATCGTTCACAAGGTTAAGCAGAACGTCCAGGGCATGCGGGAGAAGATTTCGCAGATCCTGCCATTTGACATGATCATTCCCTGGAGCTGATTTTGAGCGGCCCTGTGAGATGGCTGTCTGAAGCTCTCCCATAGTGAAGAGAGAATCTAGCTCTTGAAGGGGATTGATAACGTCATTAACGGGAAGGTCAGGGAGAACCGATGGATCCTTCACAGCATGAGGGAAGAAGGCGTGAATGAGATCATCTTCTACTTGATGGTAATCTTGCGCTAGAGAGAGAGAGAGAGAGAAATAACTTTATTCACATAAAGGGTTAGGGCGCGGTGGGCACGATCCGAAGGGTCGCGACGACTTCAGCCGCTCGAGTCACGAGCTCCTTCTGGAGCTGGCGGTCCGAGCGGCCCAACGCCTCCATCCACTGGTCAGGAGAATTAATTGGAGGGAATGGGTCCTCATTACAAGCCCACATTTGGTGTTGGACCGTGGCTTTTTCACCGCAGCGGGGGCAGAGCGAGGATGGGTAGAGGGAGGGGTGGACATGATGGAGGACGGCTCTGCACGGTAGAGATTCCGTGTGGAGTTGACGCCAGAGGCGTTCCTCCTCCAGAGTGAGGGATGAGTGAGCGGGTGGTAGCTTGCGGCGGGAGAGGCGATAATGCTGTGTGACCTCTCGGAATGTGAGGAGACTGTCCCTGGTCGATCTGGCTCCGTGGAGGGAAGAGTCCACATCGTACGCCCGGGAGACAAGTGCTCGGGCTGCCGTGTGGGCCGTCTCTATCCCTCCATTGCCCGTGTGAGCCGGGAACCATTGGAGTTCGACCGCGTCGGATGGCGAATTTAGACCGAGAATTTTGTGTGCCTGGGCAGAAATGAGCCCTTTGGCGAAATTTTGGACGGCCGTTTTCGAATCCGAAAATACAATTTCAGGGGTGGGCCTTTGGGTTATTGCTAGTGCGATTGCCGCCTCTTCCGCGACATGCGGGTGACGGGTGTGAATGGTGAGGGTTGCAAGAGGAGGAGATGACGTGGAGTGAATTACAGCGATGGCGAATGCATCTTTATGCCGATATTCTGCGGCATCGACATAGAGTGTCGCTCGGGAAGGGGGAAATTTTTTATCCAGTGTCGTGGCTCGATGAATCCGCCTGTCAATATGAAATTTTTGGTGCATGTTTTTGGGAATCGGTCGAACGATGATATGATTTCTGATTGATGATTTGATGCAGCACACAGACTCGGGGCTTTGAGCTGGTCCGATCCCTAGTTTCTGCAAGAGGTGTCTGCCCGCGGAGCAGCGCCCTAGGCGGTTGACTTGGCCAGTGCTGTGGCCTTCGATTAGTTCTGCTGCCGTATTGTATGTCCCTGTTGCCTCTAATCTGGCAGTGGATGCGTTCGGTGGTAACTGCAAGGCGGCTCGGTAGACTTTGCGGATGAGACCATCTACTTTCTTCATTTCGCTGTCGTTGAGGGGAAGATAGGGAAGAGCATACGTTAGTCGGCTAATAACAAACGCTTGTACAAGTCTCAAGCGGTCTTGTTCTTTCAGGCCGTGCCCTCGGGCAACGATCCTACGGAGCAGGCCAATTATTTGGGTAATATGGGCCGAGAACTTTTTGATTACCTCCGTATTTCTCCGATTACTCTGTAGCAGTAGGCCTAGAATTTTGAGGTTCTTGACCCGCGGTACAGGCTTTCCGTCCACTGAAATATGAATGGAAGCCTCTCGCGAAGGTCCAGATCTTTTTGCTGGGAAGACAAGCATCTCTGATTTGGTGGGAGAGCATTGCAGGCCCGCTACTCGGGCTCCTTGCACGACGGCTGTAGCGCCAGCTTGCAGGGTTTCTTCTATGTATGCATCACTTCCTCGAGTGACCCATAGGGTTATATCGTCTGCATACATGCTGTATTGAAGACCGGGCACTTGATCCAGAGCACAGGCTATGTGTGACACTGCTAGATTAAACAGTAAGGGGGATATGACCGACCCCTGCGGTGTGCCGCATGACGGTAGTTGTATTTCAGGAGACTGCAAGTCACCCAGTGTCAGCGTGGCTGTTCTGTGAGATAGGAAGGCGCGAACATAGTTGTACGTCCGTACGCCTGGCCCTATGCGTTCTACGCCTGCCAGGATGGCTGAGTGAGATACCTTATCAAATGCTTTTGTCAGGTCCAAGGCTAAAATGGCTGCGGAGTCACGTGAGGGAGGCTCCTTCAGCAAATCCCAGCATAGCCTCAGGTGGACATCGTTTGTCGCAAGCCCTGCCCTGAAGCCATACATGTTGGGTGACAGCAATTCTTTTTCTTCTATAAGCCTGTTTATTCGTGCCATAATTATTTGTTCCATTATTTTTCCAATACATGACGTTAGCGATATCGGCCTGAGATTTTCTGTCGAAAGCTGTTTGCCCGGCTTAGGGATCAGAGTAACATTCGCATGACGGAACTCTCGAGGAAGAGTGCCCTCTTTCCAATGCTTGTTAAAGGTGCACTGACACAAAAATTTTGCATCTTGTTTTTTTTTGTTGCGATAAGTGGCTAGTGACCTACTTATAACCTGTAGAAACCTCATTTGCTTCAGCGCGCGACGGTTGTTTAATTAGAGGCATTTTCAATGCGGCCAGTCGCAGTTTCGGTTACAGCGAGTGCCGCGAAACGATGGATTTTGTGGATTTTGTGTGAGCAAAGCTGACCACGTGACCGTCGGAGGGATATCACAGAGCAGAGCCGCCGTAGCACTGTCGAATCCGCATCGACGGCAGTTTCTGCGAATGCCCTCACGTACTGATCTCGTGAGGCGCTTAATTAAAAAGCGACCGTGGATGTGACGCAGGCGCTGCGAGTGCAAATGCTACCGCGGCTAAAGAACGACGCGCGACGCTCGAGCTCGAGACGGTGGGTGGCAAGACGCGCGCTGGGAGCAGCCGGCCGGTCTGCCTACAGGTCCGCCTACAGATGTGTTCGGCTCAGCACTGCGGCGGATATTCGAGTGCCGCTCTCGTAAGCGGTGCACATGACAATTTTTAATGCAACCCGCCATCGCATCATTAACTCCTTTCTCATATAAGCCACCATGGTCGGGACTTGGGGACAATTTCGTGCAGGGGTAACAAGCTATCACTCGAGCTACCTGCGTCGGCCTGGGCCACTTCGCGGCCGTGGCCGCCGCCTGAACAGCGACCGTGCGGCTAGCTCAGCGAGCTTTTCGTGCCTCCGGCGCGTTTTCGCATCCAATGGTGATAAACAGTAATAGAAACAGAGTGCCTGGAATCGCTGTAGAACTTTGGTCGCGGCCAGCTGCCCGATTAGCTGACGAAATCACGTCGCCTCCGCCGCCAACGATCGGGTCGTTCGTTCTCGAGAGCAGAAGCTTCGCCCTCCGGCCCTCCGATTGGAGCGGCGAGCCGGGCGAGCCGGCGAAAAAAGCCGGTAGTGCGGAAGCGGCAAACACAAACTCGTGACGTATTTGGATGTTGTTTATTTACAATTGCGCGTGGTCCTCTGCTGGCTGCTCGGTTGCGTTTCGCACACTTCAAATTTGATTTTAAATATGTTCTAGGCTGTATTCGCCGCTGATATTTTGCAGATGATGTATATGTGTTCCCACCAATCAATCTCCGAAGTTATCTCGCCTTCAAAATTTTGTGTCAGTGCCCCTTTAAGGCCTTTGAGGGCTTCCCACATATGCTGCAATTTAGAGTCGACGTGTGGCGTCGGTATTTCGGGATCTAATTCTTTTTGGTGATTCCGTACATCGCCCAGGAGCTGTTCCGTCCATTGAGCTAGGTCAAGCGTTGGGGAGGAAGGCAGGTCCCCAGCTTGTCGTGCGTCCCGGAAAGCGTGCCAGTCTGTGATGAAAGTCTGCATACGCTTTGGTGGTGTGGGGTGTTTGAGTGTCGTGGGTAGCTGTATTATGTGACGATCACTGCCGAGGGTGTAGTCTACCCTACTCCATTCTGCATGGCCCACTCTATAGGTAAGGGTGAGGTCCGGGGTGGTGTCCCGTTGTACACTCGTTCCCTCCCTAGTTGGTAGATCCGGTGGAGTTTCGAGTGTCAGCTTCTGAGATTGAATCAGATCCCAGAGCAGCCTGCCCTTTTTGCTGTCCCTACGATAACCCCATGCAGTGTGTGGAGCGTTAAAGTCTCCAGTAATGATGAGGGGTGAGCCTGAAGCGGCTTGTTTAGCGGCCAGGATTAATGACCGAAAATTATGTGTGTGTTGCTTGGGGCTACTGTAAATGTTTAGTAAATGAATAACCTGTTCTGTCCTACGCTTCGGGTAGACCGTTACAAAGTCATGGGGGATGCAGCAGCTATCAAAGTGTGTGTGTTGTGCTGATATGTTTCGCTGTACTAGAACTGCAGTGTCGTGTTGTGTTTGCAAGGACTGATAACCTAGACATCTGACACGCTTTCCGGGTTCCTGCAGCGAAATTATATCGGGGGGATTCTCAACCTCTTCTAGCAATAGCTGCAGTTCCGCTCGTTTCCGAGCGAAGCCCCGACAGTTCCACTGCCAGATCACGAGTCCCTTAGAGGCCTTCATCGGTGATACCATTAATTGGGACGTTTTGGGGAATTATTTGTGCGGCCAGATCTCTGACACTGGACAGCATCTCCCGAGTAATGTTCTCAAATCGGGCCTGCATTTCGGCCTGGGCGCTCAGGATGCTGTGTACAGTTTGACTGTTTGGGTGTATTCAAGCTTTTGCTCGGCTAGCACCCTTTCTATACCCTGCAGGCGCTCCTCCGAGGGGAACTCGGGGAAGAGATGACTCTTCCCATTGGGTGGGTTTGGTGCTCTCCGCTTGGGCGGGGGCTCCTCTCGCTGCTTAGTTCGTAACTGCGTGATCTCCTTTTTGAGGGCGGCATTCTCAGCTCGTAGCGCGGCTATCTCGAGGCGCATGGCTTGCAATTCGCGTGCTATGTCAGATGAGAGGGGAGGGGTGGGTCGGATGGAGTTGGGTGATGAGAGGGGGGATGATGGAATGCAGGTGGGGGTCCTGACCAAGTGAGTAGAGGCGTTGGGACCGCTCACCTGTTGCTGTGGTGGTCTGCCGTCTTGTTGGAGGGCGGACTTGTAGCTGTTATTGAGTCCCGTGCCGTGCTGGTTTCGGGGTGGGTGCTGCCCCGCCTTGTGCTCGTTGCCCTCGGGAAGCTTGTTTCGGTCCTTGGTGTTGCGGGCCTGGCGCTCCAGGTGGTCGGTGCGGGTTCCGTGATGGAGTCCAGGGAAATCGGCGGGCCGGTCGTACGGAGCCTTGAGCAATTTTTCTTGTTCCGAGACCACCTGGGCATACGAGGGGGCTCGCTTGCGTGGTTGAAAGCGTCTTGGGCAGTAGACGGAGCCCGTGGGGTGAGGGCCCTCGCACACTATACACCGCGGG
The DNA here is from genome assembly GCF_048455015.1 of Haemaphysalis longicornis. Lineage (NCBI taxonomy): Eukaryota > Metazoa > Arthropoda > Arachnida > Ixodida > Ixodidae > Haemaphysalis > Haemaphysalis longicornis. The sequence goes on from NW_027526422.1 coordinate 95,129,141, forward strand.
GTGCATGGGTGGCCATCAGAGGGATTCGTTGTGCCGCAGCTGGAGCATCTCTTGGGCTCTGTTATGTTCGGGCACACATCTTGCCGGTGCCCGGCTTGCCAGCACACCGCGCATGCCTCCGTCTTGCGGCGAAAGGGCTTGCACCGGTACGTCGCTGCCCTGTATCTCACCCAGAAGGGTACCCGGTGGCCGTCGAACAAGATTTGTACCATGTTAGAACTATTCAAACGTTTGGCATCAAGGATTGGTAAGTCCGAGTTGTAATCAAAAATGCTGTCGCGCACTTGTTCCGGGGTGTCTTCCTGTGGAATGTTGAAGATGATTCCCATGCTGGTATTCGCTGGAGCGGACACGTGAGCGGCTATTTCATATTGCTGACGGCGAAGCACGAGACATTTAATCCCGGCGTATCTGGTGGCACGGGATTCGGAAGGTGTGCTAATAAGCAGGTAATTAGCCACATGGTGTATCCGGATTTGGTCCTCACGGTTGGGCGCCACTCCCGCTTGGGCCAGGATGGCGTCGGCTAATGTGGCTTGCGCTATAGACGAGAGCGCAAGTCCTCCTCGAAGGCGCAGGACAATTTTTACATCAGAAGATGGCAGAGGCGAAGCCGGCGGCGGGCGACGCGGGGAACGATTCTTGTTTTGCTTTGGCGCACGTGCAGAGCTCGAAGTGTTAGTGCCTGCAGTCGATGCACGTGCTTGATCGCGCAGGGCGTGTTGCCGGTGGCGAATCGTAGCCCACCCGGGCTGCTGCAGCTCCTCGGGGTCGATGTCCTCCCCTTCCACGATGCTTTCCATCCCGGGTATTGGCTCGCGCGGCCACTTGCAGATGTTGTGCCGGCGGCGATGGCGACTTCCCTAGGCCTGGTAGGCCTAGCGAAGCTGGTGGCGTGGCAAATCTATGAATCGCTGTAGCTGACCGTTGGCGTGGTCCACGGCTGCGATGTTGGTGTCCTCGGTGTCCGTGTGACTTGCCGGTTGTCGTGGTGCACAAAATGGCAACGTCCAAATAAATTAAACAGCAAGAAAGGGGTCCAAAAACGGAGCCGACGAGAAGTGAGTTCGCATCGTGCGGCCCCCTAGCGGCCTTCCCTCTTGCGCTAGGCACATGTTATCAACGATGGGCAGCTTTTTCTTGGCGCGGCCATTCAGGCTACGGAAAACACGCCATAGACGAGAGAGACCCGATTCATGGCCGAGTTGCTGACAGAGATCGTGCCAATGTTCGCATTGAAGGTTGACCTGATATTTTCTAATGATGTTATAATGGTGTTTGAGCTGCATTAAATGATGATGTTGCTTGCCACCCGTGCAATAGCGATCGGTAAGGCGCTCTGCTTTTTTGAGAAAACAAAACATGTGCGCGTCCGCTTGCCCGACATTCACCGTACACGTGACGGACTCCATCGCAATGTTGCGAACTTAGTTAATGGATCTAACAAAATCAGCAAAGTCAAAGCAGGATTCAGCAGAAAAAATTTCTCTAAATGAAGAGCAATTGACGTGGTTCACAGTGTGACGCGGGTACGAAGTTTCTTACTGTCGATATAGAGGAGGATGGGATAGTGATAACTACCCTAACTGCAGTTAAGCGTCTTTCACGTTCGGACGGTGCTAGAAGTGGGTGTCAATTTGTTTAGGATGAAGGCCTATGCGGGTATAGACGCCAGCTTCAATACGTAGGTGTAAGGGGCTACATTCAAGTGCCTGTTCGAGGAGCCTGCCGCGCGGATGAGTGCACGAGTAGCCCCAAAGAGCGTTCGGGGCGTTGAAGACTCCTCCCACTAGGATAAGTACTGTAAAATGTAGTGAACCAAGATATGGAATCCAATCATAAGCTTTCGAATGGACAGAATCTTTGCAATAGGGATAGTATACGCACACCAGAAGCATTGGATTGTCCCCAGGTGGAACCACTCTTACGATGGCAACTTCGCGATGAATTTACTGGCCTTATCCCACTTGTGCTGCACTGCCTGACATGAATTATGGACAAAAACAGCCGCTAAGCCCGTAAAAATTGGTTGTCCAGTACAATTGCGTGTGTATGTTGGAATAGTCGGAGCTACAAACGTGTTATAATTCGAGATCTTACAAGGTGCGCGGGTTTCCTGCAAAAGAAGAGCGAGAGGCTTGAAGGTGGCTATCTGTGATTTTTAAAGCGGTCCTGTGTGAAGGAAGCTATGGGAATTTTATTGTATGACGAGCCGATTAATCGAAGATGCGGGTTGCATTTTGGGGACTTAAGTATTCTTTTTTCGTTTAGTTTCGTTAGATGGCGGCGTCGGTGGCTGCATTGTTTGAAACAGATCACCAACCTGCGTGGCGATATGAGTGGTGTCATCCTTGAGGGAGGTTACTTGCACTTGGAGATCGACAATTTCGTTGGAGGCCTTCTGTCAGTCTTTGTTCTTTTCAAACTTCAGGCGAGCGTCCCACTGTGCTTGGTAACGTAATCCTGAGTGGAAGTTTTCGTGCTTGACCTGTTCTCTTCTGCACTTTTGCGTCTTGCACGGGATCGGCTGCGATGCTTTGAGACGGGGCGGACCGTGTCCGGCGAGGGTGACTGACGATGCGTCAATGCCCTACGAAGGGCTGCCATTTCTTTGTGCAGAGCCGCCATCTCTGTGTGCAGTTCAGAGAGACTGTGGCGAAGCTGAGCATTTTCGATGACCAATGGATGATTTTCGGTAACTTGTATTGGGTTCCCGCTAGCGTAGATGCCGATGTGACCCCTTGATCCTTTGCCGGAGGGGATTGCTTGATGGCGGACGTCGAACTTGTGTTACGTTCTTCTTTCTTGGGGACACGGCTGGGGCACACCTTGCTAACGGGGAGGTGGCCGTTCTCGTTGCATACGACACAGTACGTTGTCGAGTCACATTCAGCATCTGCGTTGTACGTTCGTCCACACTCACCACACACGCTCGGAGAGAGGCAATATTTAGACATGTGGCCAAGGCAGTGACCGTTGAAGCATACGAGTCCTTTAGGTCGATATTCTGCTACCCGTACTAATCCAATGTAGTACTTGACGGTTCGTGGCAGACTTGATGAGTGGAAGGTCAGAATAGCCCGGTCGGATTTTCCAATCTTTTGCCCTTTTAAAATTTCGGCGTGCTCACATTGCACCCAGCTGTGAATGGTCTCATCGCTCCCAGGTGGATCATCCTGAAGTACACCACGCATCGTGTTCTTGTTGGATGGGATCGGCTTAATGGCTACTTCTATTGTTCCAGTGTGGCCGTTGTGAAAGACGAGTACTTCCGATTCTTAGTGGCACTTCCACTTTCTCAGCGTGAAGGACTAGGGACCAAGTGAAGGACGTGCTAGGCAATCGACGCCTCTTTATGGGGAAGATAGCGAGCTCGAGAGAAACTCACCGCTGCCTACTTCGTCTGATACTTTAGGGAAGGTAGCACGGTGTGACTTAATAGGAGCTGTGATCATGCTTCTAAACATACACATACCACCAAATGAGATGGCGTAAATCGGACTAGACGTCCAGATTGCGATAAGGACAACGTTTATGTTGTTGAGGTAGGTGCGCGGGCCCGTTTCTGAATTGTATGAGGAGACCACCCTTCAGCCGCTCCTCATTGTGCGCCCACGACGAAGCGATAACGTATCAGGAAGGCCATCCGATATTTTGGTTCTCGTGCCTCCTAAAGTCGGAATTGTAGGAGAGCCCGGGCGTAGGCGGCGAAGACAACGTGGACTTCCGTTGAGAGAAACGAGCGATACTCTCTTGCGCTGCGTCGTGGGCAAGCCGTTTCTGAGTGTTGGTGTTCTCATTTCCCAGGGGTTCGAGACCTTCGTGGGTGGAGACGTGGACAGAAGAAAATTCAACGTCGTACCCCACAGGTTCAAGCAGAGCCATGAAAGTCTTTCTGCCAGATTAACTTGATTCTCGGAAACCTGTTTCTCAATGTTAAACTACTGTTTCAGGGATTCGAACAGCGACGTAGCAACGACGCCCTGTCAGTGCTTTGGCACGCCGAGAGGTCGATGTAGGGGTGGAGTGTAGCTTAAAGGGGGCTTAATGAAATTTCGCATTAGCTTAAAGAATATACGTTTCGTAGCACTCCCTTTGTTCGTAGAGTAGCGATGCATTATTTGCTAAAAAATAAATAAACAAAGCTAGAACTTCTCCTTCCCGTTTCTCTAAATTCTTTTACGTGACGTACCCACTGCGTCACAAAGTAGGAGCGAGGCACCGGTGCGGCTTAGAGCGTATACGGTTGGCGCTAGGCGCTCTCAGGCTGGCAACGGTAGCTTGTACATCTCCAAGCCATGGCCGATCCCGACAACGTTTCTCTAGCTGAGAAGGCTGGCTTGGACTTTTATGATTTTCCCCGGCAGAATGAGAAATGCCTTAAATGCTCGAACGGCCGCTGGACCAGCCTATACTAGCCTGAGTAGCCATCCAGCCATCTAGGCATCCAGCCGGCTGCGAGTGAAGCCTCTTTGGAAGCGACAAGCGCCGTATCGAATATTAAGCGCGGCGTCCCGGCTCGCACAGTTCAGGCAGGAGCTGTTAACTTGTCGTCCCAGTTGTTGTGGGTGCTTGCTCGCCCGTTATAAGGCAAGCCAGTCATCCCCATTTTGTCATCTGTGCAATTGAAGAAAGGCGGATCCCGCTGATGAACCAAACCGGCGCCGATGATGGGCGTTGAAGTAGGCGCAGGTTCTCGCTCACAGCCTCACGAGAAGGGGCCAAGGCTGTGGTGAGCGTCCTGTTGCGGAGCTCCAGTGTAAAGACGTAAGGACTGTGGCAACCTCCACAATTTTAATAGGGTCTGGGCCGAATTAGCAGAGGAGAGGCAGGAATCAGGATTCAAGACGGCGCCGGCTTAATCTCGTGCACTCGTCGCTGGCGATGCTGCAGACTGACGCTCACCGTCGTCGTCGTCAAAGCTGGCAGTTCACCTGATACTCGCAAAGCCACTTACGCAGCCACTGCTCATGACGCCCAGCCGTTCGGCTTTGACTACACTAGGTACACCGTTCTTCCTCATTATACGACGCAATTGTCTTGAAGGAAAAACAAGTTTATTGGAGCGCACTTGTGCTCCCCTGATAACTCCAAGAATACACAGGCGGCGAAGCTGCATTCAACAAAGTGACGTGCGCAGGCGAGTGGCGGTGAATCGAATACCGCGGCGGCTGCACAGAGAGTATTCATATTTTGGCGCGGTTGTTTCTCTAAACGTCGAATTAGAAGGAGAACACTGTATATCAAAGAAGATTACTCTAGGCTAGTGACGCCTAAGGGCGAAACACTCTCCCTAGGAAAATAACATAGCCCGTGCGGCAGAGAACACAGCCGGGCACCGCCGGATGGTAACATGAAAACAGAAGTACACGAACAGAATGCATAGTTCATGGATATATATATATATATGTCCCAAGGCGCACAGGACGTCGACACCTGCTTTCCTGTTTCTGGCGTCTTCTGCCTTGTTAAACAACTGCTAGTAGCAAAAATGGTGCATTTATGTTCTTCCACCCCTCTATTCATACAGGCTAACTTGTTTCTACCTTTTAGTGCCCCTTTAAGTATCGCCAATGGCCCAGTTTCGACCAGCCAAGGGGACGTGCGCATCGTGGCAGTATCGCGCAGCTCCAGTATAGACATCTAAACATTCAGTTTTAGTGGAAGAGCTCGATGCTGCGCTAGCTGCGTGCTGGCGTGCATCTTAACAGGACAAGACGGAGTGCCTTACGTCGCCCTGTGCAGCCCAGGCCAAAGAGAAAGCCACACTCTTTTCTGACGGCTGAACCGCTTTTGACAAGATAGTATGGTCCCTGAGGACTACAAATTTAACCGCCTAGTTCCAGTTCTTGAACTAGGCAAATGCCTCCTCGACCTGGCGTTATATCCCCTTTAGCACTAGCAAGTTTCACAATAAAATTTATAGAAAGTGTGGTTTTAGTACGTATGTCTGTAGTGGTACTTCGAGCCCGACAAAATCTAGCTAAACGCTATGGCTCGATTCCGACGCGGCCGTTCTTCAATGGGGTTCAGGGCAGGGGTTCAGCATGAGAAATCACTCAAGCATTTGTTTTCAGCTATCTCGATATAAAAGGAGCTTGTGATAACGTTAAACAAGATGTCAATCTGGAAGGCCTTCAAAATACGCGAATCCATGGCCGGGCATCTTGATGGATACAAAGCTTTTTTTGGTTGGTGACAAATTTATTGATGGTCCTGCAGAGCTCTGGCCAACCTGGACTTGGGTCTCTCATGCGGGGACGTCGAGGCGTTGCCTCTCCGCCGCCTCCTGCGCTCGCTGGACGGCCCAGAGTTGATCTACGTGAACGGGCCTTCGCAAGAAGCGGCCCACCGCTGCGGAAGGGTTCCGGAGCTAGCACCTTTCAGGTTTTTGTTACAGTCCCAGAGTAAGTGAGTTGAAGTGGCTATCTCAGTGACTACCGGCGTATAGTCTGTGATATTGTGCCGGATTAAGGTAAATGCGCGCCTGCAGTTGTCTAAAAGTCACCACTTATGCCCTGTCCAGCTTGTCGCTGGGCGGAGGGTAGGTGTGGCGGCTAGGGCACAGGGTCTCGGTGATTTCGTTGTAGCTCGCCAGGCAGTCTTTGGTGCTGTCTCACGGACGACGGTCGCCGGCGTGATTCGCGAGCACATGCACCTTGGCGTGTTCCGTCTCGTTTCGGTTGCGATGTTTATCCGATACTTCACCCATGTGCGCCGGCAACCACTGAATTCTGGTTTGAAATTATAGCTCCCGGTGGAATTGGTGATCGCGTAGGACTCGGGCCGCTCATCGTGACATCTATCCTTTGGCGAAGTTTCTGACCGTTTGTCTTGGGTCTCAGGGAACCGTCATGCACTTTGAATCCACGAGAGCGGGTGCCACAGCCACTTTCTCCGCTTCTCCAGGGGCGCTCGCACGCTACACTTGCCGAAGTTCTCGTTGTGCCCCTCTAATCGACAACCGTTTCCGCGAATCGCGAGCGTTCCGCGTGTTCCGCGGCGTCAACTAACCGTGTCCCCGCCTCTCATCCGTGGGTGTGGAGTAGGGTCCTGGCCCTGACCACTCTTCTGCCCCGGTTGTATTCCGGGAATACGTTCCGTGGAATCGGGTAAACTCCTAGCCTTTGTCTGGTCGTGTCCGGAACGGCTACTTCCTCGCCCTGCTGAGTATGGTAGTGGATGCCGAGACTTTCCGTGACGTATCGTCGTACTCTTATGCCCGCTAGCCTTTACAGTTCAAAGCTTTCTCTCCAGACGGTTTTTCGTCGATTCGTCGGACGGCCTAACGCCGTTTCCCTGTTTTAGGTAGCGTTCCTCAAGGAAGTGTACTTTGCCCTACCTTATTTAACCGCACGTTGGTTGGACTCACTCAAGACGCAGCAACCAGTGCTCCCCCCTCCCCCCCACCTATGCTGTTGAGATTTGCATCTTTGCATGAGATTTTTCACGGCCTCTGTTTCGGGCCCGGCGTCAGAACGCCGCGACGCTCCCAGGTTTGTTCTTGCGTCGACAAAGCCATGAAATAACTCCTGAAAGTGCACTGGTGTACTCTTGCTGCACCACTGGGTTGCTTTTACCAGCAAAGCAATGCCTCAGTATACAATTTCTTTGAATGGACACCCCATTTGCTGCGTCAAAAGTAAGCGGTTTCTGGGAGTAATAATCGATTCGGGTGTATTTCAGACCTACCGAATTTCCTCCTGAAGGAAAGGCTCACCACTGTGGTTCAACTATTCAAGTTTCTCGCGGAAAGACAAAGGGTGTCTCCATTCACTTGATGTTATCTGTTTCTCAATATTTTGCATTAACACCCGCTCGCAATGAAGAACACGTGTAAACCCGACTTGCAGGGAATCTAGGCCATACAAGCCCAGGGTCTGCGGACATACACGGTCTTCCGCGTTGCACTTTATCTGCGGCCACCATCTATATTGCAAGGAATCATCTCATCACCCCCTACGCGACAGTGGAGACACTTCGGAAACAATTAGACGTCTTACTCCCCTGTCTTCAACAAGACCACGGGTATCTTTTTATGAGGTGGTTGCCGCCCACAGTGGGAGCCTGCCATCGAGATGCGCACCTCCGGCACGGCCATCGTCCCCACTTTTATTCCGTTTACAGCCACAAGCGCACCAGGCCATCCCGGGGATGCAAAGAACCCTTGTGGTCTTCGACAGTTCTCCCCACTGGTTCTACACGAGGCGTACAGAGAACCGGTCCATGTCTAAACAGATAGATAAGTAACCATCTCCAGTTCTAGTGGGGCTGTAGCAATACGAGACAAATCTATCGGGATACATTTTGAACTTGCCAGCTTGACGACGTCAACCACTTCTGAACTGACAGCTATTATGGGGGCTCCATTTATTTTTAAAGCACTAATCACCAGAAATATGGCCGGTGCTCTGCGAATCCAGGCCCGCTATTTAGTGCCTTCAGTCTGCGCTTCGCGGCGGCCCATATAAACAACTCGTGCCTACAATCCGGTGTACATATAACCTTCTAGTCAGGCATAAGCATGTTATTTTTTTCAGTGGCTCCCAGTAAAGCTTGTAATGTAGCGCATGGGCTTGCAATGTAGCGCTGCCCCCCTCACCCAACGGCTTCTGTCAATGAAAGGAGATAGCTCTGGTACGACAGTTTCCTAGAGACATTCCTCGCTGCAAAGCTGGACGAATCAAGGTCTCTCTGAATGGCCTCAATCGTTACGGCGTACTGCCAACCTTTCGTTGACACGTCTCCGGCCACTTTAATGTTTCTGCATGGGGACAAACCACGACGTTTCAGAAGGTCAGGCTGGGAACGTGGACCAGCTTCCAGAGCCCATTAACCATCGTGTACCTTATGTAACAGCTGAGCACCAGTGCCGCAGGACAGCTTAACCTTGAAGGGCTGACTTACGTAGCTGTCCTGGTGTGGCATGTATATGCCAGCATCCTTGCTCAGAACGACGCCTAGGTACGACACCTAAGCAACAGCGTACAATGTTCAGTGCCCCCCCCCCCTCACCCCCGCACAAATTAAGGTTCATACCTGACCGCCCCTTTGCCTTGCGAGCTGCATCACCGCATATTTACTGCGTGGCCTTGAAATGGAGTCCCAGCAGTTGTTTGACAGTTCGGCTTCTGTCAACAGCACAAGGCCATCAGCAAAAGCCAGTCCAGGCAAGCGGTCCTCTCCGGATAAACCTATGCTGTACTTCACGCTTAAGCCCATGCCAGACTGTATTAGCTTTCTCCCCATATGAGAGACGTAGAGGCGTTTGAGCATTGAGATAGCGGGCACTGTGGGGACGCTCTGAGCTTCAACTACCGCGAAAAGCTCCTCGCGCACGTGAGTGGTAGTCGACAGTGCCACCTGTCAGCTTTCCCAGTGGGACCACTTGCGGAGTTATAGGCGTACCACAACTTCGGTCAATGACGTTGCTTTTCCAAATTCAGACGGGCACAATGATATAGATAGTATTCGTTGAAAAGTTTAGCGGTCAATTTCTTCGCTTGGCAACACTGGAAACGGCCACAGACATGGCCGATGCGCCACGAACATGGACAAGTACCGCCATCCCGCGGAGCCCGACGTAACGAGTGACGGCGCACTCACACGGTTGCATGGAGGAGAAGAGGGGTGCCTTACCTGGGGGCCGTGCGCACAACGTCGCCTAGCAACAGACGCTTGGCCACAGATATGGCGGCGCACTCGCATGGTTGCCTGCATGCATTCCACGCCATTGAATACCGGCCATAGGCGGACTTCTCAGCTTACGCAACACTTAGAACTGCGGGTAAGCAATTATTGGTTCCCTAGGGTCTATTTCGGACCACATACCTGTTGATTGAAAAGCGAGCAAGCCATTCATTGTTGCGCGAAAGAGGTTTGTATACACATGCTAACCGCCAGAGGTGACGGCTTCGCAGCGTGCGTTGGTATGGCTGCCACGGTTGCTATGAATTACTTTACTGCACGCTGGGAAGTGGCGCGTAATTTGAAATCAGTGTGATTAAATGCGCAACAGGCCCTTCTGTAGACACCACCTCCGATACAGGTGTCTGCAAGTCGTTGCTGTGGGTGCAACGGTTGCTTGCACGCACTGCTGCGAGGAACGAGTTTTTTTTTCTCTTCATCTTATACGACACTACTGTCTGCGCTGCGCCAATCTGCCCCTACACCGCAACTTAGTGTCGGGGTAAGGGTAGATTACCCTCACGTTAACGCGTTCTCGCGCTGACAGCAATTTTGGTCATTACCCAACCGGGCAGCCCTCTAAGCATCACTAGCTAATCACAGCCCGTGTAGTGGTGGTATGATCAAGAGCAAATAACCTGTCCTGTATGCAGGGGATGATCGAATAGCTGGGCGCTTGCACGGAATTGGATTATGTCGGAGTAACTTGAGTCAGTAAATAGGCTTTTTAGTGGCACCAGGGCTATGCTTGCAACAGCGTTGAGAAAGGTAAAAAAGGGGATGCAGCTGTACGCGTCTAAGTAATCGCGCGCAGCCAGGAACGCGAGAGCCACACACCCAGATCCTCGAGAGAGATTGAGAGAGAGAGAGAGAGAGAGTAAACGTGTTTATTGCGAAAAGCAATGGGGAAGAGTCCTCAGTCCAAGACCCCTTGAGCTTTCCCAGCTTCAAGAGCCTTCAACACCAGCAGGTGCTGGTCATTGAAGTCGGCGCTGGCCAGAGCTCTCTCCCAAAGCTCGTAAGAAATGGGGGAATTTCGCGAATGTAGTGGGGCGTGTGCGCATATTGTGTGAAGTCCTTCCTGGTTCGATCAACTTCGCCCTGACAACGCCTTCGGCATGATATGAACACAGTCTGCATGCATCGGCTACGCAGACTTTAGTCTCATCTTGTCCCACAAATATTTTAGCCCGGCATGGCCTCCCGCTAAGGCTATAATACCAAAAATATTGTAACGAGTTGTTGGGCGATGTTCCATGGGGCAAACCTGCGGTTTGGGTATGCGCCATGTGGCTGCACCGTGAGTAAGTAGTAGTGTCTTGACCTAAAAGAAAGAGGACAACGACGATGCCCGGATACTTCTACCTGTGCCAACAGTAAACCACTCTCCTCTGTCTCAAACGCAATATAACAGTTATCCTGTTTCCCCGCAAGGGATTCCGTCCAGGCGTTCCGATGCAGCAGAAGCTTCCTGTAAAATTCATTAATCATAACCCGCCGTATTGGCTCAGTGGCGGGCGTTGCGCTGCTGAGGTCAAGGACGCGGCTTCGACCCTGGTCGCGGTGGTTGCTTTTCTGAAATGAAATGATGAAAACGCTGTGGGGATCCTGACGCCCAGGCCATTGCGCGATCACTGGGTTTGTGCCATCACGCGGCGCTTTTCCCCTCTCTCCCCCGAAATTCCGGCTCGTCTTGGCGCCTCTGTGTAGAGCCGAGCCGTCTCTCAAACTCTTGCGTGAGGTGAAGCCTGCAGAGACCGTTGCGGCGATAAAACACTGTCACGCAGCGGGCGCTCCGCCCTGGTAGCGGAGCTAACCTCACCTCATTGGTCCGTTTGAACGAGGCCCGAACCCGACTATCGCCGGGAGGCGAACGCGCGCCCTGCGCGGGGGTCCGTTCGGGGAGACGCTTCCAGGACGCCGAAGGCGTTGGCCGAAGGTATGTGACGCTTTCTTTACCAGCCGGCGGCAACTCTGTTGCGCCGGCGAAAGCCCACCAGCCCCTCCGGCTGCGGCCCCTGCCCAAGGCTGCTCCTGTTGTCCCTACGCTTGCATATAGTAAGGCCGTACCTAACACTCGACGATCACGCCGTGCGGTACGCGCCTGTGAGCGAATGGGCCCCGTCTCCATCGCTGCTGCGAGCCGATCCGGCCAGCACGGCGATGCGCGCGCGCACAACGTGCGTGCACCCCGGAATTTGCCCTGACAGAAGAGCCCACTGGCTCTGCGCCGACGAAACGTGCGCACTTGCGCGTGGCGCCCCATCGCCCCCTTCACCCAACGGGAAGTACGTACCGGTACTGTAAATTATGTAATTGGGTCTGTAAAATATGTGACTAGAATGTTAGTATAAAATAAACGTCTTCCCTCCGTACCCTGGGCATATTCCTTTGTCGCCCCCTTCTCCACCTGCCCAACAGAGGCGGTGTTAAGTTGGCGCGACGGCGTTTCAGTATCGTGAGAGGCGGTGTTAAGTTGGCGCGACGGCGTTTCAGTATCGTGAGCGTGCTCAACTAGCCCGAACCCACGGTGGTTCCTCGCAGTGTGCATGAATGCCTGCCTTGTACAATGATAGGATTATGCATATTGTGAGGTAGAGAGACCACAACGCTCATGGGTCGTGATTTCGGCGCACGTTGAGATCCCCACGAGGACAAAAATTAGTGCGGGGCCCTCCACTACGGCGCGACTCATAGGCCGGGTGGGGCTTCGGGGTGTTAAATCCCGCAACCAATCACCCATCGTTAATCATACGCGTTCCCGACGAAGAGGATTTTTTAAATGCAGAGCATTTCAGTAACTCATGATGTCACCCGCGTTGACGTCCGTAGTCCGCATCGCTCCCCCTACACTATATAAAAAAAATAATACTTGCCGGCGCCAGGTTTCGAACCCACGACTCTGCGGGCGGGACGCAAGGTAAATGGTACTCCACCCACTGCGCCACAAAGCCGACACAGAATGGAAGGTTACGAACACGCCTTATATCATTCTCAAGCAGCATGCCGAAGCTACCTACGCGGAAGAATATCAAGACCAGCTGCAAGAATCCTTCTCCAGCGACCCCCTCAACGCAAGATCAGTCTGGTTTGGGCGCCTGCCCACTCGTCCCTTCGCGGCAATGTCTTGGCCCACACGACAGCCCGAGAATTAGCCTACCGGGCACCGCGAGACGACTGGCTTCAAGCGACTCATCCCCTAGTAACATACCAAGGCATCACACAGCACTACAAGCTGAGTAGGCAAGAGTATCCTCCTGCCCACCCGTCACTCACCAAGGAACAGGAGCATAAACTCAGGCTTTTGCAAACAAACACGTTCCCACACCTATCTAAACTTCACGCCATCAACCCCACCCTCTACAGCGCCACATGCTCACACTGCGGTGAGATCTGTACCCTCTACCACATGGTCTGGGCCTGCCAGAAAAACCCAAATGTTCGCCCAATTCCTAACCTTCTTATGAGCAGTGGGAGAGAGAACTGGCCAGCTCCAGCAGCGACACTCAGCTTCGGCTGGTGGAACGTGCGGAAAAGGCAGCAAGCTCCAACGGAATCCTGAAATGAGGAATCCGACCACGTGTTCCCCCCCTTTTTTTTTCGCAAAATAAAGTTTACTCTCTCTCTCTCTCTTGACTCATTCAACCGTCGGCCACAGGTGCGCCCTCTCCCCCGCGTCCTCCTCGCCTTCTCTCCGCTCGCAACGCCCTCTCTCGCCGCGTTGGGTTCGGGCGCACAACAGGTGGGGACGTGCGCAACACCCTCTCTCGCCGCGTTGGGTTCGCGCTGAGCAAGTCGGTTCGCGCGCAAGAACAGGTGGGGGCGCTCGCATCGCGCTCTCTCGCCGCGGTCGGTTCGCGCTTGAACCACATATGTCGTTCGCGCGCGCTCCGGTCCCTAACATCTGTGGCGTGATCGTGACGTCAACGTCACGCGTTCGTGTGGTGGCGTCATTTCGGCGCTATAACACTCTCTCGCGAGGGGCATTGGATTGGATTCGATTGGATTGGCTTGGCTTGGATTGGATTTGGATTGGATTAAAGTGGATTGTGTTTAATTGTGTTGCGTCATAGCCGCGCCACGTTGCGTGATAGCCTCTCCACGTTGCGTCATAGCCGCGGCAGGGGGTTCACGGCACGTTTCACGTTTCACCATCGACTTCATCGACAATGTCTACGCTGGAAGACAACAATTACCACAACAACAACCAATACGTAATCCATACGACTTGCAGGCGCGCCCCCAGCGGAAATGCTTGCATTTGATCGTGCCCCTCGCGAGGGGGATGTTTTTACGAAAGGCTCTTTACCCGCAATACCAGTCACCCTTTTTTATTACACGATGAACGACTGGCTACGGGAAACGCCGAAATACAACGTGTACGTCAACATGGGTCCTCATAGCCGCTGCATGACAGCTAACCGCCCTGGGATGGCCTTAACGCGATGACCTCAACGCGAAGGCGAGGTCAGAGGTGGTCGTGCCGCTTATCACTACTAACGGGGGAATGAAGGAAGGACAAGTGAAGGACAAGCATAGATTGACCCCCGCTTCAGTGTGCATCGGAGTTTAATGATCTACTACGCAAAATACAGTCGTTCTGTTCTCGCGGAGTAATGGAAATCAAGGCAGAGAAAGATAAATTTACAGCGGGAGCCGAGCCTATAGGCACTTCAATGATAGTCGCTGCGCTACAGATTACAGTGTGTGCCCTCACTCAAGGAGGGCTTGCGTCAAAGTTAATATGATACAGGCATTTCTGTCTGCTCAAGAATGAAAAGAAAAACTAAATTGTCTATGCTCATTCACGGGATTGTTCGCCATCATTCGCGCTGGTCGGTGGCCACTTTGTTGCATGCCTCTCCGAAAACCAGTTCACACCTTCGGAGAACAGTACTTCACGCTAAAATACGTGATAAAAAAAGTTCTAAGTAAACGCAGAGAAAATGAGCGCAGAAGTCCAAAATAAGCCCAAACATCGTTCGCGCCGTGTTTTTGGACTAGATGCGGCGGATGAACGGGACGTAGAGCGGGTGTCAGCGTTGCTCGAGCGTGGTAGTGGAGCACGGCTCCGCGCCTATGTTCGTCGCCTTCAGCAAAGTGGCACCAGTGGTTGCCGCTATGGTACGGCTGGTTGGCCCGAGTGTGGAGAGTCCTTCAGGTGCAGTGACCACCGTTGTAGGCTCTACGACGACACTGTCCGACCTCGTAATCGGTGTACCAGCGCCGTTCTCTTCCATCTCGCTAGGCCCCGCGGTTAGTGCACGAGGACCAGGAAGTTCAGGCACACCGCCAGTGACATCTGGCACCGGCGGTTTTGTTGTCTCGTCCGCTGGCCCTGCGTTTCTTTCGGACAAAAAGGTCTGGTAGCGGCAGTAGACGAGGGGGTCTTTTGGTCCGTAACCTTGCTGGGGTTGCAAGGCGGCGTACAGATCGTAATTGTTCTTGGCCAGAGTGTCGAGGGCGAACGCTCCAAAAAGGATGATAATGGCAGCGAAGGCGGCGATTTCAGCGGGGCTCGCCCACTGAGGACTGGTGGAAGGGGAAGATTGCCTGTGAGCGCAGCCTGTCAGTACGCCGATGCCCGTGAGAGCGATGATGGCAGGGCAGAAGAAGCGCCAGCAGAACGGGAGAAAAACTGGCGGTGGTGCGTCGAACATGAAGACGAAGTCGTTGGCGAGGCGACCGGCACCATAGCCGTAAGCAATAAACAGCACTTCCGCTATCCCTACTAGAAATACGAAATTTCCCTTTATGACCCTGTTCACGAACTCACGAATTCCTTCGGCTTCGTCGAGGATAGCGAGGGGCAGGCCGATCACAAATGCCCCCAAGCAGGCGACGAAAGAAGATAGCACGGGCCTGTCGCCAACCACGGGATAGAGGTCTCTCACGCTGTCCAGAATGGCCGCCAGATAACAGAACTGAGAGCCGCATACGGCAACCGTTACCATGACGTAGAAGGCAACCGCCCAGATGTGCGGCCTGGTGAGCGGCTGGATGGTCTCGGGAAAGGTTACGAACAAGTAGTCGACATCTTGGGTGGCCAGGTCAGCAATGGGCACCGCGAAAGAATCCTCCAAGTGGCCATACAAGCTGAACGCGATGGAGCCGGCAAATAGTCCAAACAGAAGATCGCAGATGGCTACCTTTAGCACAGTACCGAAAATTGGCCAGTGGAAGTCGTTGCGGCTCGCGAAGAAGGTAAGCACGCCCACGGACAGGTCAAGGCTGAAAAACATGTGGTGAGCAGCTGAGTACCACGTCTCTAGGAGGAAAGCCTTGGATAGGTCTGGCGTGAGAAAAGCGGCTATTCCAGATCTCGCTCCAGAGAGCACTGAGCCGAGCACGCAGAAAAAGGCGAGCAGAGAGAACTGTATGAAGAGCACGACGGTCGACGCCTTTTTCACGGAATAGGTTCCCAAGAAGATGAAGAGGAAGCCAAGCGTGCACACGACTACCATGGCACTTACTGTTCCTCCCGGATGGTAAGCGGTGTCTTGAGTGACGCCGAAGTGCATCAGGCTCTGGTGGTAGAACAGTTGAGCCGCCGAATAAGTGCCGTTGATGCAGCTGTCACGCAGGTCAGTGTACTCCTCTAACGGGACGACGACCAGATTCTCTCCACCCCCGACAACGATCCCGTCCTTGCCGCTGTAGTTTTGTGACGAGTAGCGGTTGGCCAGCGTAGCATTAACTTTGTTGCATGGATAAGAACCATACTGGATCTGGTAGCAGCCATGCTGTTCGACGTCGCTCTCTAGGCAGGTGTTCCAAGGCAACTCGTTCTGGAGCGAAGACGCTAAATAGACGAAGCATTCAGCAAGCAGCGGCGCATTGTAGAGCGTAAGGCACAGATCAGCGTATACCATTGTCCATCCCACGCCTTTGGCCATAGGGAATCCCCCGAATGCCCCTGGCATGGAACTTCCGGAGAACTGTCCTAAGAAGACCTCCAGGTAGAGCATGGGCAAGCCCATGGCGCAAAGCAGGATTCCGTATACCACTACGAATACGAGACCTCCGTTGTGGTAAACGAGGTAGGGTAGCGTGGATACATTGCTGAGTGCGATACACAGGTTCAGGCAGCAGACGAGACAGTCCGATGTGCTGCTCCATCGCTCCCTCTCTGGCGGCATGATTGAACTCTTTGCAGCGTCTTGCTCGTGGAAAAAGATGTAGAGAGACGAACGTTAAATGATGAAGGCGCCCTGGGCTCAGCACAGCAAGCACAGCAGGAATCTTCCGGAGGGGCAAGGCTGTTCGGTGTGCGGTTGCTGGAGTCGGCGAAAAATGGCGGCCGTCCGAAGGGGCTCTTTCTCCTCTTTTTCGGGCCGAGTTTCACCAACCACTGCCCAATGACATTGATTATGATGATGGCGTTCATGAGTTTGCCACGTAGCCCAAAATGGAGGACAAGAAAGGGATAACGGCTACTGTGTTCCTTTAGGCGATATCATCATCACAATCAGCCTCTTTGCTTCCTGTGCAGGGCGAAGGCCTCCCCCAAAGTTTTCCAGTCACGTTGAAGAAAGAAGTTATTTAGTGGACAGAAACAGTGATTTTGTCCCATCACCCCCGCCCCAACGGAGGCAACCTGGTTAGTTTTGTTTTTTTCAATTTCCATACTTTACTACATAGCAGCCGCTTGCAGCTCTGGCCATCCGCTGCGGTGGCTCAGTGACTTTGGCATTGTGCTGCTGAGCCGTAGGACGCGGGTTCGGTACCCGGCCGCGGTGTCACAAACTCCTCCCCCGGATATTTGCGTCCGCTTGCAAATACAAAAGAAGGGCGCGAGACAACAGTTATTTATATTTTAGCAGGGTGGCCGGCCCGTGAGTTTTCACGTGTGCCGAGATTGCTGGAGTGAATGAAATCACAACGGAGATGCTCGACTGCGTTTTTACTATATAGTTTACTACACGAACAAAATATTACAGGGCAACGCCCGACACAAGAAAAAGAAGCCTTCACAATGCCATCGGCGTTTTGCGCGCAGGCACTAATCGACCGTACACTAAGCGCACGCGCGCGCTAACTAGATAGTAACACAACAAAGGACAACCAAATGCACAAGGTGGCCACTACGGCGGCACTCGATCCACCGTGGCCTACGCCTTAACCTTCGACCTCGAAAACATAACTCAGACAGCTGTACGTGACGCGCGAAACACTCTAGAGGGAACACTTGTTACACCTCAGTAACGCAACTACAAAAAAATACTAACAAGTTCGCAACCCGCATAACACTCTATGGGACAAACATCGTTAACCCCCGTCAACAGCACTCACTATAAGAAACATCTAACAGCTCTGCAAGCTGTACACGACACTCGAAATGTCCTCAGAATCATTACCCTCACCAACAACACTACTACAAACAAGACACCACAAAACCAACTCTCAGCTCGTTAGCTACAAGTGGCGCTAGAAAAAAAACCCGGAAGGACGCGGTATCTTAATCCGAGGCAACAAACAAAATACGGCGGGAGGGGCCTTGTAAAAGAAAGTCTCTAAGAGGCAAGGAGAACACGCTGGTTCACCGACGGAAAGTCACGACGAGGTGGAGCCGACCTCGCCGGGCAGCCGCTTACGTGTTTCGGGGCTCCGGGGTGCAGAAGCTGGTCGGCCATGGGACTCGCGGCGACGGGCGAACTCGAGCGCTGAGCCGAGGCGTGGACCGATCCGTGGCGAGCCTACCGATGTACTTCCGCTAAAGCGCGTCACCCCCGGACCCTTTCCCGCGTAGCACGTTCACGAATCTCCAGCCGACTGCCCCAAGCGACCGCTTGCGTCCGCTTAAATAACCTCCGCCGGCCGTCCCGTACACCCACTCCTAAGTCTTCCCCATTGTTCCTCTGTTCCCTCCTCTCGGGGCCCTCGGCAACTCGCCACGATCGTACGCGCGCATCCGAGCTAGCGATCGTGACGTCACCCTCCGCACCTGCGCGCTGGAATGCGGTAGCTCGCATTGTCCTCGAAGCTGGCAGGGTGAAACAAAGAACGTGAGCACAAAGCCGAAGGGGAGACCCCAAATTCCTCAGCCAGGCGCAAAATGGCCGACTCCGTCCGGGAGGCCGTCGTGTCGGCCGCCCGAATATAGAAAATGGAGGGCCTGGCCTGCAGTTTGTGACACGCGGCGATCGCTTTTCTGGTGAGGCGATAGGCGAAAACGCCCGGGTGTTCGAGATTTCGGCCCACGTTGAAGATCCCTTGTCCGGAGCCCTCTACAACGGCGCGCTTCATCGCCTGTGTAGCGCCGGTACGATAAACCCCGCAATCAATCAATCATTACAGCTCTGGCCAATCCCCGGTGGATACGAAATAGTTCACCAAGGTGAAGAAGAAAAGCGCCGTAGCCAATGGGGTGTGTTTGGAGTGGTGAGGGAAGGGGGAGTAATGTACGAGCACTTCCAATCCTTAGTTGCACTTCCAGTTTCTCAGCGTGAAGGACGTGCTAGGCCACGGGCACCTTTAATAAGAAAAACAGTGAGCTCGAGAGAACGCAGACCACTTTGTCTGATACTTAAAGGAAGGTGGCATGGTGTGACTTGATAGGAGCTATGATCATGCTTCTAAAAATATACACACCACCAAATCAGATGGTGTAAATGGGACTTGACGTCCAGATTGCTATAAGGACAACGTTTCTGTCCTTGAGGTCGGCGGGCCCATTTCTGAATTGTTTGGGGAGACCAGCCTTCAGCCGCTCCTCATTGTGCGTCCACGACGAAGCGATGACGTATCAGGGAGGCCATCGGATATTTTGATTGTCTTGCCTCCTAAAGTCGGAGTTGTAGGAGAGCCCGGGCGTAGGCGGCGAAGACAACGAGGACTTCGGTTGAGAGAAACGTGCGATACTCTCCTGCGCTGCGTCGTGGGCAAGCCGCTTCTGAGTGTTCGTTTCCTCATTGCCTGGCGTTCGAGACCTTCGTGGGTGGAGACGTGGACAGAAGAAAATTCAACGTCGTATCACACTGGTTCAACCACAGCCATAAAAGCCTTTCTTCCGGGAACTTGGTTCTCTGAAACCTTTCTCAGTTAAAACACTGTCAAAGGGGTTCGAACAACGACGTAGCAACAAGGCGCTGTCAGTTCTTTGGCGCGCCATCAGAAACGCCGAGAGGTCAACATAGGGGTGGAGTTTTGCTTAAAGGGGGCTTAATGAAATTTCGCATTGGCTTAAAGATTATATACGTTTCGTAGCACTCACTTTGTTGGTAGAGAAGCGATGCATTATTTGCTGAGCAATAAATAAAGCTGGAACGTCTCCTTCCCGTTTCTTTAAATTTTTTTCGTGACTTAGTTACTGCGTGACAAAGTAGGAGCGAGGTGCTCTCACGCTGGCAACGGTAGCTTGTACGTCTCCAAGCCATGGCAGACCGCGACACCGTTTCTGTAGCTCAGGAGGCTCGCTTGGACTTTTATGATTTTTCCCCGGCAGAATTAGAAATGCTTTAAAATGCTCGAACATCCGGTTGACCAGCCTATACTAGCCACTAGCCTGCGTAGCTTCCCAGACCCCATCCAGCCGGCTGCGAGTGAAGCCTCTGGAATGTCAAGCGCGGCGTCCCGGCTCGCACAGTACAGCCATGGCAGGAGCTGTTAACTCACCTTATCTGGCGCCATCTCACATTATCAACTCTCGCGCGAACTTAGCGTGCAATGAGCACTCTCTTCACGGAAGCTGTGTCGAGTAGTCGTCGTGTCGAGTAGTCGGCGCCTTCGTCATCACTTGCGTCGGTTTGTTCAGTGACATAAGCGACAATAGCGCGTTGCCGGTTGCCCGTGAGGTCGACGCGGAAATTTTAAAACAGCCGCGACGAACGAGTGACTCCAGAGAATGCTTCACGCACCATGGTGTTTTAGATGCGACGCTGAGAGCATCTCTTGTCGGCGGCCCTGTCCTTCCTGCGTGCGTCCGTCCGTCGTCGTCGTCGGCGTCCGCACTCTCCTCCGCTCACCCCCTCTCCTCTCCGATAGCGAACACTCTCTCGCGAGGGGCATTGGATTGGATTCGATTGGATTGGCTTGGATTTGGATTAAAGTGGATTGTGTTGCGTCATAGCCGCGGCAGACGCACTGGCGCCGGCGCGTGCCCAGGTGAGAGCGAACACTCTCTCTCAACATCTGCGGGTGTGCGGCCCAGCGCGCTCTCACTCCGCCGGTGGGCGGTGCTGCGCATGTGCAGTACTCTCTCTCCGCGGTCTCCTCTCCTTCGGGCGCGCTGCGCATATAACCGGTGTGCCGCTCTCCGGCGGCCTTTCGGTCGACGGTCGCTCTCCGCTTGCGCTTGAACCCCCCCTCAGCGTCGCGTCACACCAGGGTTCCCGCGAGGGGTGGTGGGCGTCATTTTTTTTGGGGGGGGGGGGGACTTATATTAGTTCGTTATAACCATTGACAGGACAGTTTTACTTCGTGACAACGAGGTTTCAGATGCATGGTTCCCTATTGAGATTTCAAGGGGAATTTCATTTACTTCGTTATATCCCGTTACGTTATCACGAGCTTTGAGTGCAGACATGTATACTTCATCAAATTCACGTTTCCACAACTGGCCTGCAGTCACCACCATAAATTACACAGAAGAGTACAAGTGGTTTATTTGAGAGAGAGAGAGATGACTTTATTTGATGCCCGAGATGGGTACTGACGGGTAGACGACTTGGACGGTCTCCCTCCCTCATCCATCAGCCAGGATTCCTTGGATCCTCGCAGCGGCTTCGGCCATCCGGACTGCTGTCAGTTGTGCCTCTGGTGTGGAGCTGAGCGCAACAGTCTCCCATTGGTCTACAGTCTTAATTTTGTAGCTTCAAAGTGAATCTACATCGAATTTGCTATTATAGCCGGTCGTATTTTTTTGGAGCTCATGGCAGGACCATATCATGTGGTGCAGGTCGGCTTGAGTGCAGAGGTTTGAGTAAAGGTCTGGGTAGCAGCGGTTGAGGGAAACAGGGCTCGGAAAAGTGTTCGTCTGCAACCATCGCCATGTGACTGCCTCTTTCCTGGAGTGTGGTGGGCAGGTGGATATTTACATCTGGATAACCTGTAGTGATTTATTATGTCCCTGTATGTGACTAGCCTGTCTTTGTGAGATCTAATAACGTGTGCTTGTTCTTGGCTTTCCTTAATTTTTTTTTAACAGGAGTATTTTATTTTTGTTTTTGTAAACTCCCACTCTTTGCTCAAGTCATGGTTTTTCCTCCACCTGAGAGTCATAGTTACTCCTCCCATTATCCTGCACCGTAATTTTTCCTTCTATTTGCACACAAAATATCTTCCATGCCATTTTTGTTGGCTTGATGCTCGACACATTATATTCAGCATCCCTTACTTTGCAAAAAAGGGGCGACATCACCTGACGGGTAGCCATAGCCACGCAAAGAACTTAAAGGAGCCATGAAGACAAAATACAAGTTGGGTTTATTAGAAAGCCTGCTTAGTCCTGATAAAAATGATACCAATATCATTGTAATCTTGAACAAATAACGGAGATATTAAAGAAAACGTGTGAAGCAGTCGCGACCCCCTAGCCAATTTCCCGCAACTTTTCTATGATGCCACGGAACCTTGTTTGTGCGATTGGCGGCCGTCAAACTGACCTGTCGCGACGAGATATGACTGGACGTCTGTAATGGGGCCTCTAGTTCCATTTGACCGCATCACTTGAATGCTAACGTGCAGTTAACGCACTGAAAATTGTGTTTTATTGCTGGCCCCTATGACGTCATTCTTGCTCATAACATGTCACTGTGGCGCAAAATTTGAAAGTTTGTAAATACTTTGTTTTTTTAGTTAAAAAAACATCTTTTGTGGCTGTAATGGAGCTGAGTGAGATACTGAATCCTAGTTTTTTCAAATTAAACAAAGTTGTATTTTCTCTTCATGGCTCCTTTAACTGGACCCTTAACAATTGAGACAAGTGGCGACAGCCAGCAAATATTTTTTGTGCTATGCATACCTGGTAGATAGAAAAATGGAGCGACGCCAATTTGATACCTTCGTTGTATGTCACTGTCGACTGAGCAGCTGCTCGCTGTTGCACTGGAAACACCGACGCCCACTTGCTCCTCATTGAGGTCTTTCACCTTCCAAAGAAGCCTTCCAGAGTCCTTAGCTGTTTGCTTCCCCCAATGGTTATTTTCCATTCTAAAATTGTAGTAGTTGAAGTGCCATTGATTTCTGCATCTATGCTACCCTCCTTTTCATTTGTTGGCGAATTCGTTCGTGTATGTTGGCAAAAACCCCTGCACCCCGTTTCTTTTCATTTGCTTTGTCCTATCTTTTTAAACCTAGCACGATTCTGCTCCTCCGCATCAAGTGATCACTAACCTCCATCTTATCTAACACCTGTGTGCTAACAAAAGACCTGGATCGGCACTAAGGATGAAGTCGAATATTTCACTTCTCCATCCGAGCTTTTCTATGCGCATTTCCGATTCTTGTGTTTGCAGAAGTATTCAGTATCATTAGGTTACTTCAACCCACTGATTCAACAAGTGGTGATGTGGTGGGTCTATCATCACGACGCTCTTTCCTTGACCTAGCGCAATGCTTCCTCCTTTCCTTACCAGCTAAAATCCCACCCTTGAATATCCTAATCAAGTGCTGAGTGCACTTGACCAAAATGGTAATCAAAACCTCCACGATCACTTCAACCGGCTTCTACAAGGCCTTTTGAAGATTAATGTCAGCATATTTAGTGGCGAGCGATTCTTGTAAGCAATCGGCACAGACCTGCATTCGCCTACATTGGATCGAAAAGTTTCCAAAGTCAGGCTAATTTCGTCCAATGGCACTGCGATTCTGCCGCACAGCTGCAGATTGTTGGTGACGCATTATTTCGTGTAAAGCCCCGAAAGTCGAACACTCCTGCATTTGAAAGCACCCAGACAGGCCACATAACGCACTGGCACAAAAAAGGGAACTAGAGGTAGCAACAGCGGTACGAGGCTTGCTTCAAAATATTTAATTCAGAACTTCAACACACAACATCACTACTTAAAAACTGTCATCCGAACACAGGCTTGTAACCATCTATGTAAAAAGCAAGGGAGTACAGATCACTTCCAAATGCTGGTGTCGGTCACAATAGCAGCACGCGAAACAAGAGCTAAACACCTGCCAACATCCTTGGTAAAACACGCGGCACTGAGAAGTGAAAAATTGCCACCAGAGAGTCTCATTTGGGCGGCCACAATGCACGATTCATAGCTGCACGGCACTATCCCTGCCCATAGCGAACTAGCTGCTCATTAACCACAAGGCACTGCGAGGCAAACAGTCAGTATTGCAACAAGCCAAACACACCAGCAAGTTCACGTCACCACAACTTCGATAAACACGGCTCAGTAATCTTGTAAACAGCATCCGACAGTGTTCGAAAGCGTGAATCAGGGGCAAAAACAATGTCGGTAACATTTCATTAGAAATACTTTCTCTTTGTTGTGTCAAGCCCTGAGCACCTTCGAATCTGGTTCCTTTTAACATGAACTGAATACATTTGGGTTTGACGACAGACAACAGTAGACACAAGCCATGCTGCCTGTCTGGTGTCAAGCAGAGAATGCTAACAACAATACGTAGTTGGTGTGTCCATGTTAAACCAAATTTGTCCCCCACTCCTGAACCAATTGACGAGATTGTCACGAAGCTAAACAGTTTTAGAGCTACATAAAGAATGCCGGCTTTAGCAATAATAATGACCCATTTAACAAGAAAATAGTGGTCAGCAGTGCTGGATAATCAATGGTGAAATTTCTTAGGGCACAGAGTAAGGAGCCCACCCAGCAGATCACCAATTCACAACAAGTTGTCTTGTTGCCACTGAGAAAAGCTTTGCGGGGCAACGTTAAAAACACCAGTTGGGGCAACATTAAAAACACCAGTCTAAATACTTTGCACTGCTCTCTATAAATGTAATGATTTAGCAATATTTAAATAGAATTTGTGCATCTTCACGGACTGTAAAACAAGTTGGCGGAAAAACAGGAACACAAGGTCGGTTCCACCGAAGCAACTAGTAAGCGGGCCAGCCATTGAAAACTACGTGAAAATTTACATTCAGCTTTCCGTACAGAGTACGTATTTCGTTGGGTATCTTGGCTGAACAATTTTCGTCCCACCAAATACAAGCAGTTCAATTTAGGAACCAAAGCCCATGCCCACGCGGAGAAAAATGAGGCAGCTTCTACGAATACGTTACGCATTGGCGAGCCAAATATGTATCAATTTCACCTTTATGATGCCAAATGAAACAACTTCAAATTTCTCCTAAAACATAAAGCTCAATAGTTCCATGTTTAACAAGGCCAACAAAGAATAGTGGAGAACAGGCAGCTAACAGAACAGTTGGTTCAACGGGCATTTTTTTAACATAGATCGACAAACGCAAGCTTCTGAGAGCTTGTCCGATGAAATAAAACACTCAGACATGCGCGACTGAGGTCTAAATTGCTGCAAGAGACACCTTGATTGATGTGCTTCACAACGTAAAAAAAAAAGGGGGGGGGGGGTGCCTATGTATGTCATTCTCTGCTTTACTGTGTTCTCGTCTATCAGCGCTGTACTTTTTTTTCAGTGAAGTGACAAATTAACTTGCACAGGAAAGGGTTTCGTTCATTGCATCATAACATTTTCTGCACACACCCAAAGCAGCTTTATTTTCAGTACTCAACATTTCTAACTTTCAAAGTGTTCAGGTCTCTCTACATGTGCCTTGTTAAAGGAAGCAAAACTCGTACTCGCATTCTCTCCGTTAACTTACAAGGCTCACATGCACACACGCTTTAAAGCTCACCCAAAGTTCATTGAATGACAGGCTAAAAGAAGCAGCTTCCCGTATCTACAAATGCGGCAGCCTGGAAGGTAACGACGCCAACTACTGTGCGTTAACTAAAAGGAAAGCCCACAGGAAAAACATTCCACAGGGCAAACATTCCACTTCGTTGAGAAAACTACGCCGTAAAAACGCGAAATCAGTATTTCGGCACCACACTAAAGAATAAATTCGTTGTGCGCACGTCACGTTTCACATAAGAGTCCACAGTGAACATATCCAAGCACCGCTCAGAACAGATCGTTGTGTAAAGCCCATTAGAAACTGTGCTTGAGCTACAGCACCTAATACATAACACTATTACAGGCTACCCCCCAATCTGAGGGTTTTTCATCAAGTGTGAAACGTCCAGCAATGCAAGATCTTCCCTAGTGGGATAAAGAAACATGGGGCGGTATACATACCCGACCCCTATAGAAGGAAACAGTGCTTTTTAAAAAGGCACCACTATAACCACTGTGAAACAAACTTGACAGAGCCTGAAACATCCCATTATCTTCGGCAGCAGCAGCTATGCAATTAAAACGGTCGGTAGAGTCTGGTAGTTGGCTACAAAAAAACTTGGCTCCCGAAAGCAGGGGAAGTGATGGCCAACAGTCGTCGATTGGTCCAACTCTGCCCACGACAAACATTGCGCACTGTGTCCCGCTTTTTGGGAGCAGTCTGATAACTGTTTTTGAAGACTCCATGCATCACAATGTCAACTACCAGAGCATTCTAATGCCACCATTCCAAGGATCCCTCCAGGGTTCAACAATTGTCAACCAAAGCAAGGACCAAAGCAAGGACCTCTGTACAATGTGGACTCCCGAGTTTGCTGAAACTAGGGCATAAGCCACCAGTTCAAGGTTACTTCTGCAAGCTTGATGACGGCCTGCTTTCGTATGCTTGGAAGTTTTGACAGGAGGCACGCTCACTGGCACCTGTTTCACTGAAATGAACAGCAAGCTTCTTTCAAAGCAGATAGAGGGAGAGAGAGTATTCAGATCACTATACACTGCTGCCCACGATTTGTCCATGCACACTGCAATGTGGGTACACGTTTGCAACCTTAAAACAGAACAGCTTACGCCAGGGTGGACGCACGGGCTAGGAAAACAGGCAAGAGAGGAAACTAGGCAGCTATTCGAGTGCGACCGATTTCTCAGAAGGTTTCGCTGGGGTCACAGTCGGCGCTCGAATGGCCGAACATCTCACAGACGTCGCAGTACGGCCGGCTCGAGCGCCTTGGCGACCCATGGTGGCTGTGGGTGGACACCTCGTCCTCTATGCTGCACTGGATCGGGCAGTCAGCTGTGTCGTGCACGTCAAAGCGGTCGCAGATGTCGCAAAAGAGGCGAGGTGGCACGGGGCCCTTGATGCCGTTTCTGGAAAAAGGGGACAAGCAGGTTTTTAAAAAAATTGTACGAGCACAAATGGCAGCACGATTCCATTCTATACACAGTCCGTTTTGACACTAGTTACCATTGGACCAAAATGTTTACAGCAGGAATGAAGAAGAGACATAAATAACCGCGGTTCTAAGGGGGAAATTTTCAGCTTGGTCCTTGCTTCAGCCCCAACTACTGTTTTAGCAACAGGACAGCACAGAACAAGAGCGAACAGATGCGAACAGATGCAGTGCCCACCTGCTTCTCTCATCATACATCCGAGTCCTTGGAGTGTCTTGTCATTATGCAGCACTTAGCTCCTTCACTTTATATTTTAAGATTATTCAAAGTGGGCCTCTGAGTGTTAGCAAAGCTGTTGCGCTAAGTGTTTTGCGAAAGAATAATTTACCCCTTTCTAAAAAAAGTGACACCCCTGCACGACGGCACTGGTGTTTTACTTATTGCTTAGTTGTTTACACTGCACAGAATGTTGCTACAAACAGAACATCTTTTCAGACAGGTTTAAAAAGCACAGCAGGATGCAGCATCTCAGAAAGCTGGGATGCTCTTTACAACTGTTAATTGTTCCGACCCAGTTATTAACGTCCACCAGACACACACAGATAAAAAAAAGAAAAAAGAAAGATGGATCCAATTACTGACTACGAAAATGCTCGACGCGGAACACTCACTATATAAACACCCAGCTCCAATTATGTGTAAGCCAATTTAGTTTGGCTGCTCATTATTAAAAAAAAACAACAGGCAATCGGCAGTGAAGTGAACCAGGCAAAAACTGCCAAAGTTTGCGACGGATAAAAAGAAAAAAAAAGTCATTGCAATTAAGCTGCAAGCTTCTCTTCCTCCACTCTCTGAAGCAGCAAGAACCCCCCCAAGATTTCTACCCTCCATCCGGGTCCACTTACAGGCCAAGGTCGACGTCATCGTCAAGGGTGGGGCCAGCTTCGAGGGTCTCTATACGCCTCTTGAGATCATCGTTTTTCCTCTGCATGTCCACGATGATGGTGTTGAGGAAGTCCACCTGGGGGCAGGGCACATTGACCGATGTCAGCTATTGCTCTCGCTTAAAACAACCCTCAGCGTATGCCTCAGAGGACGCTTCACATGAAGGCAGGGCTTTTCTACATAGACAGTTGCCTTGAATCACTGACCCGAGCACCATGACTGACGCTACTAAACCATGCCACCGTTTTCCACATGACGCAATTAACCAGAGTTTTCGTGTGCCTACGTTCACTGTAGATGTCTACGATTACAAAATTTTGGGCTGGGAATTGAATGTGAATAATAAAAAATTTCTGCAAATAAACATGAATGCTCTCATACTTGACTGTATGTGCCTAAACACACCTAAGCAAATAACATAAGTAGCAATCATAATTATAATAATATGGAGAGTTAAGAACGTTACACACTTGTGTGTTCGTGTCTAAGTGCTGGATAGTTTATTTTTCAACACACACACAGACGGGAACCCACCTGCATCTGAAGGTTGTCCCTCTCCTCTTTCAGGGCCGAGTCATCACCACTGCTCTCTGCAAAAAGTGGCAAGAGAACCTCAGGCATCATGTGAAATGTGCAGGCCGAGCATCAGCAGCTGTCACCATGCAACAAAAAATGCAAGCAGTTCCACTCAACGCGAAACCTGTCGGAAGTGAGGAGCAGTGATTCACCAGAGGGGCTGTGGCGCCCTCTCGACTAGTTTCGGTATCAGCCTGGCGTTGATACCGAAATTAGTCGAGAGGGCGCCACAACCCTTGAAAAGGTCAATAAAGAGACACTAGATTGAGGTTTCATTAGTTTTGGGTAATTAGTGCGCTAATTCATGATTTTTTTTTCCTTATTTTATATTATTGCGTACTTTATTTCCGGCCTAGCAACAGTAACGTCCATGGCAATAGCGCACCACAAAGATCACCCCCAACACTTTGTATATGAGTAATGTGTGTCTGATAGACGTCTGCTTCGTAATAAGCGGGACCCAAGTTCAATTCCGACCAGAGAAGTGGTTTTCTTTTCACAGCCACCGTTTGGGTGAGTGATGCCGTGACCCCGAAGCAGCTAAAATGACAAACCGGACCCCTAAGGTGCCCCGCACTTAAAATTCGGAGGAACTAGAATATGATGACAAATGACAGCTGTACCCAAACGGAAACACTGCTGCCCAATTCCTGCAAGCTTTCCGATTAAGTTGCTGGGCAGCAGCAAAGATGCTACCCCAAACAATGCAAGCAACATCAGCTCACACATAGGATTTGCGAGCTAAGTGATCCGTTTTGTACTGGGGGAAGAGGGGAGGTGCCACGGTTGCACAGGACAACATTCCCCTTCTGTTTCGGCAGTTTATTCGCTCGGACTCGTAGATCAACAGTGCCAGATGATAGTGAAGCAGAAGCTACCCAAGTTTGCCAGCCATGCAGTTCAAATTAAGAATATGCAAACACGCTGCATTCATCATACGCTGCTCAAATGTTCCACCGATTTGTTCAGTTTACCTGAAAAATTCCTTCGGGGACTTACGTCTGCTTAGGTGCTCAGAAGGTGAAAGCAGCTTGGTGATGCTTATCGCAGACTTCTTTGCTGCCACCTCATCTTCACGTGTATTTTCTCACTTCCGTTCCCTTTGTCTTTTGGCACAAATTACTCGAACAGGCAGATAAGCCGCAACTTCACGTCACATCTCCTCCAGAATCGAAGTTGTCCGTGGCTGTCATACACCTGTTCTACTCACGTGCAACCACATTCACCTGTCACGCTACATGACACCAGTGTCACACGCACCAGGCCAACACTTGTTCCGCGACTGCCAAAGTGCTGCTGATGCGCGGTGGTAACGCGCCTCCTACTCCACAGGCTTGGATTCAATTCCCATACGAACTCAAACACATTTTTTAATGCTCACAAATGTGTTTTTTAACAAAAATGACGTCGACGCCAGTTTTTCGCACCATAGGGTACGTGAGAGCCCACCGAGTTCAGAAGGGGCTAATTCGCTGCCCAAGGGGTTCTCACCGCCATTTCCGAGTTTGTGTAGTGCCGCCGTGCTCGTGGTGCTGGTCTCTGCAGCAGCGGTAGGGGAGGCCTTGCTGGCCGCAGCGGCCATTGCAGCCCTGAGCTCGGCCACCTGTGCCTCGAGCAGGCGCTTGTCTTCCAGGGCCACTTGAAGCTGGTCCCGGTATGACTGGCTCTGCTCGAGCTCACGCTCCAGCTGGGACAGCTGCGAAAGATGGGGAAGGGGAGCGGAAACTGTGCTTATTAATAGGCTTGTGCGGATGTTCGGGCGCTTCGAACATTTGAACGAATATTACAGTATTTGAATTCACTTCGACCCAAATTTAAAATTTCAGACATTGCGAAGTATTTGGGGTGAACAAATATCAAAACTGCTTTCAAGTACAATGAGGAGTTTTGGTTTCTTTAGGCAAGCCACAGTGCCATTGACATCAGGCCTACATCTTGACTACATGTGGAGCCAAGACAAGCTAAGCCACATTTAGAGCATTGTTGTAGCCATCTTACGTGCGCACGTTCGTCAAAATACTCAAGGTTCCCGTTTCATTGCTTCAAACAATGAAATGGTAACGGAACAATTTGTTTGGTTACCGTGTGGCACGTGTGCAGTGAGCAGGTGTTGACTGCACTCCGCGCTTGAACTTCAGTGGACATCATTTGCTTCAATCAGTCAAGTGGCATAGCCAATGTGTCCAGGGGTTTTCTATGAAGGTCCCGCCAGGCCCGGAAGCTCAGTGTCTCAGTGACAGGAAGCTCAGTGACACCTGACAACTATTCGAATTCGCTTTAGAAGTATTCAGCCCCAAGGGCTATTTGCTTCGAACTAAAATTTCGCTATTCGCACGAGCCTACTTATCAACACACACATCACGCGCTTCCAAGCACACGTGATCTCCCGCAAGCGGTTCGACACGCGCACTTCCTTTCCCATGATTCAGTGCCAGAATGGTTTCATACTGATACTATGTGCCAGGGGGAAATTGGACCGCTGCAGTTGTGCGCCGGAATTGCAGCTGGAATGGTTCGTTCGTTACTCGACCTAGCTCGCAACATGCCTTCTTGTGGCCTCTGATGACACGGGCAACAGCAGGGATAACTTTTTTTTTTTTTCTCGCTCCCCTTGCATAAAACTTTTGAAAATTCTTGACAAAGTTTTTTTATTACTTATTACCTGCACTTCTATAATGACCAAATAACTTTAGTCTTTCAAAAACAATCGTGGTTTACGTATCCACCGGAAACTTTGGAGCTTGTCGGTGAGCCACACCAAGTAAAGATGGCTTGCTTCTCCACGGCAAACAATGGCACCTTAACTGAAGCGTGGACCCCTCAGGCACTAGTGCCAGGTTTTCCTCTAGTATGAATAAAACTCTATGGGTGCCAACTTAATTCAGTTCGTGTGGTTTCTGAATTCCAAAGAGAACGTGAAGACAACGTGCATCATCTCACTGAAAGACTGCTTCGTCGGAACACTTACACCAGTTTGAACACAAACTTCAATCAAACAAGTTGTAGATTATTGAGGAAAATAGAGTAAACGAGTCACCAGCTACTTTCCACACTCTATTTGTAACGCAATGAGTATATTTTGCATGACTGAATGGCTGATTACATCCAAATTAACTGATTATTTATGTCACTTTGTAGTACATATTGCTAACAGAGCTCACATTCTTCAAAACGAAAAAAGCACCCCTATTTTGTGGCAATAAGGAAATTAAAAACGATTATAATGAAATGACGTGAGAGGACTGAACATATACCACAAACAGCTTTGCAAGCTGAAGTGATGTTGCACCACCTCTCGAGTGGCTCAAAAAAGATAAATAAATCACTACTGTAACATTTTCACGAGGCACTGAAGGTTGAGGTGAACTCAATTTGTCCCATCTTGGTTACTCACATTGTCCAAAGCAAGAACAACGTTCATGGCTATGCCAGTACATGGCAAGGGGTTATTATTATTACATGCTGGGATGCCCTGCCACGTTTTACTACGTTTGATGAGTGGTCCCAACCTTTTGGTTTCTTCGTGATGCCGCAGAGTCAGTGTACTAACTGCCTGTCTTTGGGTCAGAGGGCTTTTGCCACACCATATAATGGCATAGTGAACAGGTAATTTGCAATTATGCCCTTTTAAACACTAATTTTCGAGCAATGGCAGCACATTCCCTGTAGAAAAAAATTATAGCGTGACCTCTCAATCTTTTGAACAAAGCGAAGTTATACGTTGTCTTTATGAATCCTTTAAGGTTCAGGGGCTACCTGCTATTGAAATGTGGTCTGAGAGTCCCCTGGATTAATTCAGGCCACCTGGTATTTCTTTATTGCATGCTAGGCATCATGGAGTGTGTTAGGGTTTCTACACTTTGTCTCAGAACATTTCTACATGCATCTCTGAACACGGAGCAAGAATTATTGAGGAGGCGAAAGAGGACTTGCTCCGGCGGTGCGATAAAGTCACGGTGCCGGGCACTGTGCCGACACGCCCTCTGTCGCGAGGCACCAAAGGGAAAAGGCTCGCTCGCCAGTTCAGGGTCAGTCAGTGCATAACTGGCTGCCGCCGTGGGGAGACGATGCCAACGAATCCCTCGCGCCACTGGACTTCCATTGAAGTCGGTTTGCGGCGGAAGAAATCATCACGTTTCAAACATTTTTCGCGGGACGAAGGGGCTTCGATATTTTCAGAACGCGAAACCTACAGTAAAAAAAAAAAAAAAAAAACATGTGGTTCAGAATCTAGGTATGATTAGTTCCAACGAATGATGGTTCTTATCCTCTATGGCATTAGTTCATATTTAGACTGTCCTAACTTTGCTGCCTTGCCTGTGCAACAAGAAAAGTGCGTGCAAATCTGAGCAGCCGCTCGCGAGAGGCGAGAGCGGCGCGAATGAACCACTTGTAACGCGAAGGTGGCGTCAGTAGACGTCGTCTGCTCCGGGATTCCGTCTAGTGCTTCATTTCAAATGCGGTACGGCTTGTAACTAGGGCAGTGTTTATTAATAACTGCTGCTAAAATGCCCAGCACTTCTGTTTATTGATTTTACAGAAATAAATCTGACAATTTTTACAATGTATTCGATGATGCGTCGCGTCCGTAGAAGAACATGTAAACTATGGCAACGCGCTTGATGCGATGGCCATCTGTTGTGCTGCTCCGCAAGCTGCATTTCCTCCTCACCAGGCAGTAACATAAACGCGCAGCCCAACCGCGCTGTCCCAGCCCATCAGATTCGCCTCCTCAAATACTTCTTTCTCCGTGTCTCGGAACACTCTACATTTCGGTCTCTACATTTCCTGCAACACTCTACAACACTCTACATTTCCTGCCTAAGAAAAACAGTTAATTTTTTTCTTTACTATAGCAATTTGTTGAATAATGTATCATAAAACAGACAATATCAATTGATTTATTACAGACTGCAACTTTCAGGATAAAATGTCCACATATATGTGTGTACCACCAATGCCACCTGTATAACGTTGCCTGTTGTGTTGGCCAAAAAACGACTAAACAGCCACTTTCCCGTTGCTCTGTCCTCTTTCCCCTGCTTCAGCCTCCACGTGTGATCCTGTCTCAAGCAGTGACCTGCTTGGCAGCGCCACTTTGCAGAAACTATAAGAAACAATTTCCAGGATTTATCCAAGGTGGTGGTCCTACGGGTCCAGGTTTTGTTAGTGCCTGCCCATCCAATGTGTGTCAAACTCGATTGCTCGCTTCCGTGCACCAAACCACGGATCAGCGACCAAACTAGGCACCCACACTGCTCCCACGGGAAAGCAGGCGATGCGACGGGCACTCACACCCAGGTATAGAGGGAGATGAAGAGAGCAAGGGAAGGGGGGCGGGTAGAGCGCGAGACCACCCACCTCGTGGCGCATCTGGCCCAGCTTGCGCTGGTCTTCGTCCGCTCTTCCCTTGGCCTGCTCGAGCAGCGTCTTCAGCTCTTCCCGTGTCTCGGCCAGCTGGTGCTCCCTGGACCGAGGGGAGGGAGCGCGGCCAATGCATGCGCCGCTCACACCGCAGCCGCTAAGCACACACACACACGCATGGCCACATCGAAAGCATGTGGGATTAGAGCCTGCTCTCGGCTAAGGCCTGCGCTGCTGCCGCGTGCGCAGTATTAGGAGCCCTCGATCACCACGGCACTGTGTACGCAGCCTGTAGTCTTACCCAAGAGGGGCTAATGGCAGCGAGGCAACACATTTCTTTTAACAAACTTCACGACAATAAAATCACACATTATGTCTTCCCATGCTATCCATTTGTCAGCAGAATGACAATACGACACGAAAGGAGACTATGCCACCAGCCTTTTTTTTTTTTTTTTGCAACATGAATGGCGAGTTTTGCCATGACCCACAAGCTGCTAGTAAAACCCTTCAATTTATCAAGTTTTTTTTTTTTTTTTAAGCAGTAATAGGGAGACAACTTGTCACGGTCTCTCGCAACAGTGCCGTGGGCTTGGCCTGAGGTGGCTTGCTGCGTAGCCAATAAGCTCAGGCAGTGCAGGCGGTCATGGAGACCGCCCACAAACTGCGGCATCAGCTGTGCATGAACTGAGGAAGGAAGCTTGTGGTGCAAAAGTCACACGTAATGCGCAAGTTATGTAAAATGGTGACATTAACGCGGCGGACAAGTGCATACACTGAGGATGCCGCCTGGGTGAGACAGTGTTGCATGGGCCTCTGGCCAAAAAGACAGTGCAGGTGTCTTGTTAGTATTGGTGATCTTTGGCCCAACACAGTTACCCTGCAGCTACTCAAGAGCATATGTTCTACCTGAAATAAATTGAAAGAAAGATAACTTACATTGTAGACAGAGTATTAACTATAATGTTGAAACAATATGGAAAAGGAAAGTATTACAATCCCCAGTGACCTAGTGGTGACCGAGTGGTAACCCAGTGGTGACGTAGTGGTGACCCAGTGGTAAACAAGTGCTAAACCTAGTGGTAACAACTCAGGGAGTGGGGTCCAGTGGTTGTTTTGTGACCGGTAAATGATACAAAGAAGTAGGGAGGCAAATTTCACACCGCTGCCATTTATTGTGCAGCCCAACATTCTCATAACGTGACAAAAGAATTTGTGCCAGCTTCCAACAAAACACGCGAGAACAGAAATTTCTGCTTCAGCACTTCGAACGCAGTTTGGTATGCACTCAAAAGGGAAGAACAGACCTCCAGCACCCCTGACTGCCTCCTCTTCTGAATGCCACAGCAAACCTTACTGGGCCCGTAAAACAATGCAGCTGCATCAAGCCAGTTAAACACCGGCGGGCTCTGTACACCTCAAAGTCACGCCAGAGAAAAAGCCATTGAGACAGTTTAAGCTCACTCTTAAAGCACACTTGTTGCTGTATTGGCCAAATTTTTAAAATTCTGGTATGGTACTCCAACTTGCTTATGCAGCAAACTTGTTATGAGTCATATGCAGACCTGCTGAGGCAATTCAAATCAGCATCCTTCGTCTCGACCCAGTACAAACTGGCTTCATGCAGCAGCTAGAGATAAACACGCGCAGTTCGCTAAAGCTGACCCAAACTACTCAGAGAGCTCGCACTTTCCGAGAATGCCGCCAAAACATCTGTACTTGCTTGGTCAGTTGCTTTAATGCAAGGATATGTGTAAAAAGACAAGGCAATTCACTTTGCTCACTACGCAGTTAGCAATAGTATTATTCAGTTCTGCTGTTCTTTGCGTGTTCATGCTGTACAACTGTAGAGATCCATCCAGAGGTGGCAAGAAAGCAATACGTAACATCAGACTCCTGATACCCAAAATGGCACATTCGTGGACTCTCCTATCACTCTCACTCGCCCAAAAGAAATGCACTGACCTGACCATCAAAAAACATACTAGGGACGACATCGCTAAACGCGCGGAAGTCGCTTTGCCTCAGAAGTAGGCACAATATAGCTGAGAGGATACCACACCAACATGTCGCGGTTTCGCGCCCTCAAATTGGCCTAAAACGTCACCACGATCAAAAGATTTTGCAAAAACAAAGCGAGAGTTCTGAGAAGCCAGCTAATGACAAACGAACAGCCTGCACACAAAAACAAAACACCGCGCACCTTTGTAAAGCGCGTCACATTAACGCGAATCGGAGTAAGGAAAACCCCCAGGGTGGAGCTAAGTAAGTAATGTGCAAGGCAGCAACTGACGTCCACCCAGTATAGCAACGCCATTATGCGAGAAGGCCAGCCATAGCCCAATTTTCAGCTATCCCCCCAATTGAGAAGATTAAATAAATAGACAGACAAAATGGTGTTAAAGTTAGGCTGGATTCCGTAAAGTGGACGCACTGTTCTCGGTGACAGTTTTCAACAAAAATCAACCAGCCCACAGATGAGTTTTAACCATCAGTATTGCAATGAATTCGTTACAGCCCCAACCTCGAAAAGACAGCAGTGGACACCGTGAGTTTCTTCATTGGCTGATGTTAAGCAATGACAGGATTGTCAGAACCTTGCATAAATCTCTCAATGCAAAGGAACAAACTGCCAAGCCCTCAATCGGGCATGCTAGCGTGACCTCAGACCACTGGACTACCAAAAATGTCTCTCTTAGGGGTTCCGCTATCCAAATTATTCGGACACCTGACCGACAAAACATGGCACAAGTAGTATGTTTCGGCAATTCGGAGCTCCACCCTGGGGGTTTTCCACGCACCGATTCGCCTAAGCTCCATTGCTCTGGATAACCGAGTTGCCGAAACGCCTGCTGTGCCGCCATGTCTTTGCGTCCTTAAAAATCACAGCTTGCACCAAGTTACAATTACAGAAGCCTTGCGTTCAAGCCTAACGGTTTAAACTTGCATCACGAGGTTTGCATTTCAGGCTTTTTCTCCTGCAGCTGCACTCAAAGGGACGACAATTACTGCCTTGCAAATGTAGCACTATGGAAACCCGCTTACTTTGTAATGTATTTGGGGGGAAGAAAAAAACAGAGATAAATTGTTAAGCTGACAGCACGCTTCAAACACATCGTCTGCTATATCGGAGGAGTAGCCCAACATGCATAGGCAAAAAACATGACCGTATAAAAACTTTGGCTCCGCAAAATGAGAAACAAAATGTCTCTCGATGCATGATAGCCCACATGATGCGAGTGACCTAAACATTTGTTCATTAGAGAGTCACTTTAGCAGCGTCAATCATGAGCAGCTCCTTTCGGTGGTTTGTCAAAAATGCAGAAAAGAAATGCTTCATCACACATCAATCACAGTGTAATAAAGGTTAGAGAAAAGAAAGAAAAGCAATTTTTGGCAATTTCCAAATGTCCCTTTCTCTCCCCAACGTTCCCCTTTTGATCCTTGATGCTTCTGGATACGTGTAACAGATGCAATGCATAAAGTTCACTCTAGAAGGGTGCTACTGGCAACAACGAAGCACAGATATTTCTTACAGCGCTGAACTTGGCAATGTTTCTTTTGTCCTTTGCTGTATGGACCCTGCACGGCTCCCAAAAACGCTTTGATTCTTAAGGGCAGCAGTTTAAAGGAACATTAACAGCTCCTCGTTCTAACTGAAAGGTCAAAGCTTTTGAAGCTCTTCCAGATACCAGATACAAACTAAGCCTGCCAGATGCATTTACCTTATTCATCCTCGGGCGTTCGTAAAAACACCTCCACAAGCACTACCGATTCCGATTTCATGATTTGATACGTCACAAACCGTTTTATGGAAAAACACATGGTGTGACAGTACCGGTTTTCATGCTTTCGGCATTTTTTGCATTACTATTAAGCGACTTCGCATTCTCGTTGCCAAGATGTAACGGTGCAGAAGTATTTGTTGTCACCCTTTAGTGTCCCTTTAATTCCTCATCTCTGCTATGCCCCACACCACCCAATACAACCGTGAACAAGAGCTAAAGAGAGTGCCAAGTCCAGCTCCTAAGGGAAGCACGTTACGAGCAGACATCTAGCCATGGTGCCACAGCACTAGACTATTTCAACCGCTTTTAAACGAATGTTTGCCGCAAACAGAGAAACACTTTAATAAAAAAAAAGTGCCATGTTATTTTCAATCCAAGCTTGGGTACCAACATAAAACATATCTAAAATGCAGGCATTGGCCACTCTAAAGCAAGGTAAATGCAGACTGGTTTTAAGATACCTTGGGGGAGGGAAGAAAAAAAAAACATTCGTTAATTAAGTGTACAAGCTCGGACGTACTGATACAGACGCCAAATGAAGCGATAGCCTAGCATGACTCCAGCTCAGCCCCTCCTTCAAAGCAATCACAACACCTAAACTGCACAAAAAATGTGCTCAGTGCTAGCTGCTTATCCAGAAACAGACCAGGAAAAATATATCACACCCCACAGCCCACAAAAGGTACAAACACTTGCGAGACACAACCGAAACTTCATGCAACAGTGCAAGAGTGGAGGAGAGAGAGAGAGAGAGAATGCATCGGAGGAGGAATTTGAAGGAACATGAGCCGCGAGGAAGGAGTTGTTCCGTCAGTTAGCAAATGCAACAGTGCGCAGACTGCGTGAGCGTAGCACGTGGCATGATCAACGCATGATGTAGGCAACGCAGAAGAGTGCAAAGGCCGCGAGGCCCCAGATGGCATTCCACAGGGGTTGGACGCTTACCGTGGGTAGGAGAGAGTTCAGTTACCACGTGAAGCAAGGAGAGAGAGAGAGAGAGAGAAGGAGAGAGAGATAAGGAAGAGGGAGAAGAAGAAGAGAAACGGTGGGTCAAGAGAGCCCCACGTTAGCAGCGGTTCGGTCTCCCACAAGGAGGCAAACTGTCCCCCACCCTTTTTTTGAGACTTTGCTCATGCGCAACACAGTGGAAAACTACACATGCTTGACAAGAAGAAGAAGAGGAAAGAAAAAAGGTAAATTGCTTGCGCTTCCAGGGCAATCTCACGGTACTAGCTCTAAATGCATTCTACATGCGTTCACAGCCACACTAGAGTGCAGTTGGATCCTACACAAAGGAAAGGCATGGAAGGTATTTTTCCTTTTCACAACTGTACTCCTAGTTATGAACACAGACACACCAGCCCATTGTTGTTGTCGCACAACTTGGTTGGCCCTACAAGAGTTAAAAACTAACAACAAAAAAGAACATGCGACCAGCAAGTCCAATTTGCATTGTTTTCCGCATGCTAAGTTGTCGCAATATTAAAGCTATATGCGCAGCAGGACAAACATGGGTAAAGTGGGTACTAACTACAACTGACTTAGAAACTTCGCCACATACTTTTCCCCATGTTTGAAAAAATCGTAAATTTTTGCTCAACAGCCTCGATACATATTGAGATGTTTTGACAATACATAGTATACTTCATCTGCTGTTGTGATTTCTCAATGCAACAGGCCACAATAACTAAAAAATTAAAACTAAAATGAACAGCTTTTTTCTGTACTTAGTGGGTACAGTGGTGCAAGGAAATGATGATCAGTAAAATATACAGGCGAAATACTGCATCCACTTCTATACTGCAATTACAGGACAATGATTGGTAGAAAATAGTGGTTGAGGTCCTAGCTTTATTTTGGTCTCTTCGCAGCAGACAGACATCCCTTCTAACGAAGCAAACTATCACAGGGGGGGATTACGAAGCGATGTCGGCATCCAGCCCCTTCGCTGCTGTACTAACAAAAAGTACTGCTTCTAACCGCACATGCAACTACAAATTGACTTCTCGGGATCTTTTGCTAAAGTGAGAGGAAAGTACGGAGGGGATTCTTGTAACGCTTAGCAGGCCAGCCTAATTTGGGTAGAAGTGGACAACAAGTGCAAAAACAAAATGACCTTTTATTGGCAGCTGCTGAGTGCTAATAGTCAGAATATTCTATAGACTCTGTATGGGTGAAGCCTTGGTAAAAGCCGCAACACACTTCTCACGTGACAATATTTCTGCCACGCATTTTCATTGCCCAAATGAAATCACCGGGAATAGGCCCCCCAACTGCCACTGAATAACCAAAGTGCTTAAAATGGGGGACACAATTATGACGAGTCTTGTACTCGCTCTCTCCCATCTCGCATTTCTCTCTGAGTTTTCGGATTTCTCCGCGCTCTCCTTCCTCCACGTGGCAGTGCATGTGCACGTGCACGTGCACAACGCACACACACACCACACACATGCTCAGGGCATCACATGGTGCAAAAACTGCGCAAGGATCTCCAAATAGGGACAGAAAAGGGACACCGAGACAGGCGCTTCTTTGCCCTTCTTCCCTGTACTTGCTTTGTTTGTGTGCCATGTGTACACCCAAGGCCAAGTGGCCCAGCTTTGTAATTTACTGCAAGCCAGCTTTCCCACATGGCAGCATTGAGTTCAAGGCTCGAATGATTCCGATATTTCTTTGAGGATGTACTGAAGTGAGGAGGATTGCAGGTGTTGTCATCCCCACTCTAAAAATGTGTCAAGCTGCCAATGCTCAGCACTCGAGAGAGGTACACCTCCCTTGAGTGCTGAGAGGAGGCCAGATAACCATTTCAACCACACCACTATTTCAACTTTGGAAGGAGACGAGGTACAGACTGGGTACCTCACTTCACCTCACTTCCCTCTTCCTTTCTCAAGCTGCTTAGTTTATCCGAAATGAGACCATAAGAATTACATGGCGTGCTTGTTGCTACGGCACTTCTCCTTCTACGGCGCCCATTCTCCCAGACGCCAAAAAATGGCAAATGGCAAATAAAAAATTGAGCCAAATCCATGTGCACGATTTTGAAGTACCCTGCAGCAGCACCTGATGAGAAAGAGTTGAAATAAACACCACGTCTGTGTTTCTAAATGGCCTTCACTTGAGTGCCCATAAACGAGGGATGCTTGAAAGGCAAGCTGAACATGTTGCTTGGTTCATGCACATTTTGGTAGTAGCGTGGCACTGCTTACAGCGCACATTTTCGCGGCACCCCTAGCATACATTATAAGCAATCTACACTGTATAATGGCCAGATTTTTTGGTTTCATCGATTTCATTTCAAATGGGCTGCGCTGTGACTGCTTTCTTACCGCTTGGACATAAACATATCGCAACCATTGCCTACTGAAAAGTCAAACCGGGTGATGTAACAAGATAAATCATCTGCACCCATTAAGTGCTAAAAAATGGCTTGAAAGTGTGAAAGTTTTTACAGAGACAGCCCAAGTCAGTGCCGCTTGCCTTTATTAGGATTACAAAGGCTTGCCTGCCGTGGGGACTTGAGACTTAAGGTGGGTACCGATAACAGACTTTTCAAATAAGCGCAGTTCTGTATCATTCGTAACTACAAATATTAGCAATACAAACTTGTAATTGAATTATTCAATGAGTTATCATTCGCACATCCCTATAGTAACAGCAGTGAAACATGTGCGAAATTTTTCTTGCACTGATGCCCCAGAGTGAAGTGTAGCTGAAAACAAATGCAATGAAGAGACTTTTTTATATATACTGAATTCAACGTATTGCACGCTCTGAAAAAGTGCCAGTGAGAAAACTTCCTCTATTATACTGTGAACAACACGGGCTTGACTTCTGCTTCTGTGTTTCTACCTATGCCAATGCAAACTTTTTTTCTCTTGGTGTTACTCTGCCCCCTTGACTTTCTGCTATGTGTACTCGTAGAGAGATGAGCACAGGTTGTCGTCCTCTCCCTTAGTTGTTCCTGTGGCTTACCTGTTTTGCAGGTTCTCAAGTTGGCTCTTGAGGGCCTTGATCTCAGCTGCGCTGCCATCATCAGCCTGGAAGGGGACGGAGAAGGCGATGCGGGCAGTGTAAAAGTAGCCATGAATGCAAGGGCTGCTTTACCTTGCAAAAGGCCTTGCAATCCTAAACCATAACAGTTTTTGCCGCGAGATTAGACATACCCCGCACAAAAGTGGAACAAAGTTACTTGCAAGTTTATAATAGACTGTTCAAACAGAAGACAAACAGGTATTTTGAACATGTTCTTTAAACTACAAAATGTTTCTGAACTACACAGCAAATAGATGAAATAAAAATTAAAGCGGTTCCACTCAACGTGAAAGCTGTCGAAGTGCAGGGAGCAGTGATTCGCCAGAGGGGCTTGATAACGTCTTGAGTAGTTTCAGTATCAACCTGGCGTTGATATCGAAAGTAGCCAAGAGAGGGCACTGGAGCCCCTCAAAAGGCCTACAAAAAAACACTGGATTGAGCTTTCATTAATCTGGGGTAATTAATGCATTAATTAACGGTGTTTTCCTTAATTTATATGATTATGTACTTATTTCTGACCTAGGAATGCAGCCTCCACGGCAACGGTGCAGTGCAACGCAAGGATCACCCCCAACACTTTGCAAGTGAGTAATGCGTGCTTCTGTGGGTCAGCTTCATATTGCGAGTGACCCAGGTTCGATCCCGACCAGGGGAAGTGGGTATCTTTTTGAAGCCTCTGTTTGGGTGTGAGACGCCGTGACTAAAGTAGCTAGACATTCCGAGCCCAGAGGAGCTACAATGACAAGCTGCGCCCCAAAAGCGCTCTGCACTTGGAAAGCAGCCCGATTGTCTGCAGCAGTGAAGGAACAAGCAATACTGCAGAGAACCAATTCAAATGAGCTACGTTGTGGTGTCAGAAAGGGCAAAATGCAGGAAAAAAAACTGGCAAGCTCATAAAAGACTGTCAAAACAAATCACAAACAGGAACTCCACAAAGAGACTTTCAACCACAAAATGTTTTTAAAGCACAGAGCAAACACGAAAAAGCAGCTTGATTGTCAGGAGCAGTAAAGAAATAAGTTGTACTGCAGTTAATAGACGCATCTGGACTGTGTTCTGTTGTCAGAAAGAACAAAATAGGTGGACAGATGTCAAAAAGAGTGGCATGCAGGGAGAGCAATGTTGATTTGGGCAAATACATAATGAACTGTAAGCATGAACGAGCCACGGGCAATTCCCAATCATTAAGCCCCAGATGTCCGATCACTGTCCACGGATATGCTTCACCCGAAACTGACTATCAGCCCAGGAGGGGCAGTATACCTTCTGGTGTTCGGCACTGGCCTGCGACAGCTGTGCCTCTAGTTGGGTGTTGCGTTCTGCCAGGCTCTGCTTGGCTTGCTCAGCCTCCGACAGAAGCTGCCGCAATTCGTTGACCACGTTCAGCTGACTCTCCCTGCACCGTTCAAAAAAAAGAAAAAGAAAAAGCTGGTTGAAAGAAGTGCATTCGTAACTCCAGAGGTCTCACAAGTACTTATATTATCCATATTTTTAAGCATCTTGTGCTAAATATGGCTGCTCGATGAAATGCAGGAACCGTTGCCAGCAAACTTGGGCTCAAAATCTTTTTTTTCTTTTTTCTTTTCTTTTGCCGGTGAATGTATTCAGTGGTTTACTCATTTCGCGGTACTGCAGGGCCAATTTCTTAGAAACTGAAGATGCAGCTTGGAATTGTGGCCCCAAGACACACTTGAAAGAATGTTTAGGTTTGAAAGTTGTTCTTTAATGTATTATCAAGAAAGAAAGAACAATCCTAAATTAGTGAAATCTTGTGCCCTGCTTCCAAAATTAAATTTTTTTTTATAGATTTGTAAGTGTTCTTTGCACATTAAACTGAAAGTGTTTGTGCCCGAAAATATTCTGTACGGTTTGCAGTCAAGTTTTTACACTTGCTTTCTTTATGATCAAAACATTCATACTAGTTGCACGGCTCCTTTTGAATATGATGCACATCCAGTCCCCCTTGTTTGCATTAGAAAACCACACACTAAAACGACATGCACGCTAATTCTAGGCATGAAATGAAAACTCCCAACGACGGTGCACTGCCACCACTGTTCCCATTACAGGCTGTGTACAGTTAGTGCTTTTGAGCTCGTGCCATTGTTAATTAAATTACATACAGCACTCTACCTGCTTCCAGGACAAACAAATCTTTCTTTCCCAAGAAAAATTTGTGCTTAGAAAACGGGGTGGTGCATTTAATGAGCAAAGTCAGCCTTATGCCAGGTCCGTCTCAACTTTTGACCTCCACTTTCTGGCTGTTGCTGCAAGCCTCACACTTCTGTAGTGTGTAAATCGATATCCCGTTAGTGTGGTGACCATGCCAGAATCCAAAAGAAAGTTATCCACGCTAAGATCTGTATTGTGGCTTGCGAGAGGGACATTGCAAGTGCGGCAGTCGTGTTGGAAGAGTGATGGAGAAATGTGGGAGAGAACCGTGTGGTTAAACTACCGGTCAGTAGCCAGCGCCCGATACGAGACCGTTGGTTACTGACAGTAGGGTGGGGACTCGTTTGAAATTGGGAACCACTTTCACAGCAGCAAATGTGTTTTTTAACATGCCAAGTTTCGTCTTTGTGACCAGCTCTCTTTCACCATTCAAAGTGTCAAACACCACATGCAGAGGTGGAAAATGCCCCAGCCTGTCAGATAACGGCAGCTCAGTCTAGAAGTAGCAACCGGAGAGCTTTTCAGCAGAGCTAGAAAAAAGGCCTACATGAGTTGGCAAATATTTGAATTATTTGATGTTTTAACACGCACAAAACAACAAACAAGAAAAAATTACTTCCCAGCTCGTTACTGGGCCTACCTTTTCACTAAACACAACTTTTTAGGGGCTGGGGCTGTTGGCATCCTCTTCTCATGTAGTCACGGTTCTACAACACCGAGAAACTCGCTTACGCTTCGCGCTAGATCGTAACGCATACCAAAAAAACACTGGAACACTCGTTTTGCGCCTCGTGCTGGAGCGCTTCGTAATGCGTACTAAAAAAACAAAAAACAAAAAAACAGCAGAACACTCGTTTATGCCTCGCGCTAGACAGCTCCGTGCTTCAAAAGCAAGAGACTTTTACAGCAAAGCTGTATACCTCTACCCCCCCAACGGTTTCATCTCCGTTGGTAAAAACGCCAAGGTGCCAAGAATACACTTATACACTGCATGCTTTGCCCCTCCCAAGGTTTCACGTTACTGGAGACGGCCCTGGATTTTTTTCTTGGTTGAAAATGGGGCTCGCACTCATTTTCGGACCGGTTATACTGAGCGGTCTTTCTTAACTCTTTCGCTACCGCAGAAAATTGACCAATTTTGGGGGGTCCAAGAAAACATTTTTTTTTCTGCTAAAAAATTAT
This sequence comes from Haemaphysalis longicornis, assembly GCF_048455015.1. Lineage (NCBI taxonomy): Eukaryota > Metazoa > Arthropoda > Arachnida > Ixodida > Ixodidae > Haemaphysalis > Haemaphysalis longicornis. Next base: position 95,174,119 of record NW_027526422.1, read on the forward strand.
TTAGGCACTAATTGCAGGAGCACAAAATGCAGATTATTTAACGGCCTTTCCAATAACACCAGTTTTTTAAAGGTTTTCATATATCATAGTTGTGAAAAAAAATATCAAAATCAAAAGTTTTGTCAAGTTGTCGAAAAAAATGATAAAAAAGGAGTTGTGTATATCAAACCACCGGTAGTAGAAAAAAATAAGAATATACATTTTGCAGGGAAACATTTCAAAAACACACCCTAAAAAAAATGTCGACTTGCGCGGAACAGTTTTTCAGATATAAAAAAAAAATGTTAGCACGCACGGTGCTCGTGTCATGCGGTGAAGCCCAACCTCTAATTCAAACTGTGCAATTTTGGGTGGTTCCTTGGAATAAATCTGGCGGTTTGACGTTATCAGAGGCACCAATTTGCCCCCACATAACGTAAAAACATCTTGTCAATGGCTGACTTTGCATTTACAGCGAGCACAATATTTGGGACAAGCACGCGATGCAGAAAAAAACATGCATGAAGTTGAAAACGGAACGCCGTGGCTGATGTTTGTTGTCGTTCACGGTCAGTTATCTCTCAAAACATAAAGCTGAGCTTTATTATCATCTTCTTACTCGCAATTGTAGCCTTGCTCGCAAAAATTAGGTACGATGAGCTAGAATCGTCCCCTGCGATCTTTGGCCGAGTAGCAGTCGCGCGCTAAAAAAGATCAGCACAACGAGCCTCCTCTATTGCAGCGCCACCTAACATTTTTCAAATGAAACAGTACAAAAACTTATCAGAGACTCCGTCCGAATAGACAGTTCAACTAAGCAGCAACATTAGACACCCGGATATACCCTCGCATGAAAACGAAACTGGAAGGCGAACAGCTGGCAGTGTAAGGCCGGTTTGAAGCGCTGTCCTCTGCGGAACAGATATCTGGCGACTGGGTGTGACCTTTTGACTTGCATCTGAAGTTCTTATCGCAGAAATCGGGTTAGGGTGGGGGGAAATGAGGAGCGGCGTGCTTTGTTCGAGGATCAGTCGCGGACGCTTCAGGCGCCATGGCAGTTAGCCTTGAAGTTGGGTAACTGCGTAGTTGCGCTAAATATGAATTTCGCGATGCAGAAACGAAACCGAAACTGTTGTAAACTGTTTGGGAATGGTCCTGGGGTAAGTAGAACTACCAGAGTACTTAGGACAACTTGCGCAAAGGCAATAAAACTGCCTAAAATCATAAAGTAGCTTTGCAACCAGGCACTGCTTGACATTTTCAGCCGATTTCTGGGATTATTACTGTCAGAGCGTGAACCTGACGATTGAAAATCGTTTGCTAGTTCCCCATTCACGCCCTAATAGCAAAAAACAAGCGCTGGTGCAGAGTAATTACCAGTTGCACGCATTCTTCGTTGGTAGCCTTGAGGCGCGATGACCACGCCCCTTTTCCACAACCAGGTGATTCAATGCGTGTCAAAAATCACGTTTCCGTTGCAAAAATAAAAACAAAACTGATTTTGAAAGGCCATTTTCTGATCTAACTCAGAACAGCTTTACTTGTTCGAGAAACGCCTGGAACGCTATGAAAAGGCGCTCCCAAAAGTATCGATCAAATTGATCGATTTTGATAGGCGCGGTAGCGAAAGAGTTAACCCTTTTGGTCCTGGTGGCGTCAACTGATGCGATCACATTGTAGTTCCTCTAGCGCATAGAAAACGAAACTAAATCTGCTAGTTTTTTGGGGAATTGTCCTTCAATGATGCTTATTGCTATATATATCACTGTTGTTTCATTTTAGTGGAGCTACTTGCCACAAAAAAAGAAAAAGTTCCGGTGAAGTCGAAATTACGACACCGAGGCTGAAAAAAATGGCGGCTACAGTTTTATTCCCGAGCTTGTAAATCTATAAATACGTGCACTGCGAGGCTGAAGTTTTGTTTGTAGGTACGTGTAGTCATAACGTTTAGGAAAATGTGCAAAAGTGATGTCCTTGCTCCACACAAAATTTTTAATTGCCAGATGTCATAATTATTTGCCTCTTTAATAAATCTGTTATTACTTCAACTTCCCGCTCTATTCTTCGTTTGTGGGCTTATGGGACCCTAAAATTTAGGAAAACACACAGAAAACACTGTTTTGCTTGAAATTAAAAAAAACCAGGGCCGAAAGGGCTAATTAGGAGAGGGGTGGGGGGGCAAGGGGGGTATCATAGCGGGCATAGTGGTGTCAACAGCAGTACATTTCCTGGCGGAGCTCCTGCACGGCATGGGCCTCCTTGTCGCGCGTATCGGCCAGCTGCCGCGTCAGCTCCTCCCGGTGGGCGTCGAACTCCCCCCGGAGCCGCTCCATCTCTGCCCGTGCGGCCAGCAGCTGGCGCTCACGCTCCGAGGCCTCCGAGCTCAAGTCCCGGCTCTGGGCGTCGCGCAGCTGACGCTCCTCGGACAGCGACTGTCGCGCCTGCACGGGTGAAAGCAGCGCAGGGGCACAGCTGTTGGCATGAGAACCTAGCGTTTCACTGGCGGAGGAGGCAAGTGCGACAGAGATTTCACTTGCACCATATCGATCCAAGAAAATTTTTCCTTTTGCACACCAAAGCTGCTAGACAATTGAAGCGAAAGTGACGGGACGGCTGCTGAACCACTTCAACCTCCTCCTCCCATGATTAGCTCCTCCATTCCGAGCAGCAGAGTCATGTCCATATTTATCCACACAACGTGAATTTCTCATTGACAAACACATTCTCTCGTGCAGACACTGCATAAAAAGGCTCACCAGGATGTGCAAAGTTTCACATGTGCTGTTCATTTTTACTAGGGTGGCAATTTTCATGCTGTTTGCTACAGCCTTCTTCAATTAATTGGTCAACACGGTATCGCAAATGTGAGGGATGTAATTGTTTTGCACTAGCTAGAAATGTTCTTTAGGCAGAAGTAAAAGAGGAGTAATCAGAAAGACATATCTTGTCCGCTTAAAAATACCTACTAGTTAAGCAGGGATTAATCTCTACAAACCTTAATCCCAACAAAATTCCCACAAATCTCTACAAACCAAGACTTTCACTGCAAAAAAAAAAAAAAAAAAACTATAAAACATTTTCCCTAACAAATAAAGCAAGCGGCAAAAGACAATGCAACCCATATTACAATAGCAAGCGTTCTTTAAGATATGGATTATGTGTCCTTTGTCAGCTATTATAACCAACGGTCTAAGTGTGAACTGAAGGTGATGCCAACCCTTGTTGTCGTAGAGCTGGCTGTACTGATACCCAACAAGAAAACTGCGGGCCTCTCTCCAATTATCAGTCTCAAGCTTGCCAAGCTGAGACCAGAAAATGTATACCAGGCCCTGCACTTGCACACATTCGGGCAACTGAAAGTTGCCATGCAGCACAGGCATCAACACTCGGTTATGCTGGGCCAGTGGATCCCTTCCGGTGTGTCCCCCCAGACTGCAGTAAGAGGACAGCTGATCATTGCGCACCTGGTCGAGTTCCTGGGCCAGCCTCTGGGCCTGCTGCTCTGCCGCAGCCAGCTTGTCCTGCCACAGCCGCGACTGGCTCTCCAGGGCCGCCTGGGCCTCGTTCCCGGACTGCTCCAGGCTCCGGCAGCGCTGCGCCCGCTCCTCCAGCTTGCCCTCCTGTTAGACGGGGGGAACAGGGGGTCATCATTGGCCTGCTGGTGCCCACCACTGCAGGATGGAGGCCCCTGCCACGTTCCCCCAGCCACTCCTGCCTTGCGATGCCCTAGCCCACCCTTTGCCTCTGAAGTTTATGTTATGACTTCCTCTCTCCATCGAAATAACGGACTCCTTCTACTTCTAGACCCATCTCTTGGTAGCCACTCTGTTACCCTGATGGGTTGCCAGTGCTCCATCTCACATGCCCAGCCCAAGTCCACCCCTTCCTCTAATCTGAAGCTATCTTGCCTTCCCCGAGTTTGTTTCTTTAATTGGCATGCTGGCTTCCTATCCCCAAGCGTTACTCCCATCCCTTTTCTTTGCATTCCTACTGTCAACATCGTTCTTTTTGACCCCACAATAAACAAGTAGGATTTCAGAATGGCTAACCAGGGCAGCATTCATAGTATTTAACCTTTAACCCTTTCAGGGTCACGGACGTACATGTACGTCCTTTGCAAACACCTTCAGAATGGTCAATAGCGCACATGTACGTCATCGCTTGTATGTTTAAAAGGCGCGCCTTTTTTGCCAACTTCTCTTGCTTGGCATGTGCTGCCACAATGCAGAAATACGTCAAGTTATTTTGTTGCACCGATGGCTCTTCTTTTCATTTTTCTATGATTTACTTCAGCGGCACGCCGGCTATCGCTTGCGCATCCGGTAACGAGGGGGCGCACTGGGTATCGCCCACCTAAGGCCCCTTACGCCCACCGGGCACCTCTCGCTTCTTGCACCTGCCACAGACCAAGGGTGCCGGCGAAACTGATGAGGCTCTTCCTCCTTTTCTTTTTTTTAATTTTTAAGGAGCGGTGCACCGTCTATCACTCATGCATCCAGCCGCGCGCGCGCAGGCGCAGCGGCTTGTTTTGGTATTGTCCTCCAAGCAATTCCCGCTTTTTGCGCCCACGAAACTGATGTCTATCTGATGTTGATTCACTCAAAAGGTGCCGGCTTGTTCCTCTCTCGTTTTTATTTAGAATTGTTCTTGTGTTACTCATAAATAAACCACATGTATGTAACAACACAAACGATTTTTTTGTCACCTTATGGTCACTCTAAAAAAGTTACGATCAGTTTTTTTCGAAATAGATTCATGCGAAGAATTTAAATCAGCAATAAAAAAAAATTGACCCTGGGGGGTCGCATTTGACGAAAAAATTCGACCCTCAAAGGGTTAAGCAACCCTACTTATTTGCCTGCTCTGAACGTGCGGCTGTAGTCATAGGAAGCAGCAGCACTACCTTCAGGCGGTGCTTTGGTTCATACAGTGTAGCCAGCACGACCAATCAAGTGGACAGGCTTTGGAATCAGGGGAATACTGTAGGAAGCTATGCATTTGATACTGAGAAAAGAAACTGATAAGTGAAGCCATAGAGCAGTTGTTGGATGAGGGAACAACAACAAAAGGAGCAACCAGGAAGCAGCAACTTTGGTGTCCGAGCTGCTTGGCAGCACACAACTCTTGGACAAACCTGCCACTAGTAATTTCTTTTTTCCTCGTGTCAAAGTTGCACTGCAGAGTTCGGATGCAGTGCTCGGTATGCAGAGCTGGGATATGGCACTTGAACACCAGTTTGATGAAACGAACAAGACTGATGCGTGTTTGTCCATCTAAGCAAGACAGGACAAGCACAGCTCTCTTGAGATGTTAACACAAACGCTGAAGGTAGTACACCGTTGTCTATAAGCGTGACATCAGCAGCAGCGGGTGCTCACAAGGTCAGCCAGTTTCTGCTGCAGGGCGGCGATCTCGCGGGTGTGCTCGGCCGTAGTGCGCTCAGCCGAGGACTCGTGCTTCTCGGTGAGCTGGGCCAGCTCGTGCCGGGCCTTGTCGCTCTCCTGGGTCAGCGAACGCACCTGGGCCTCCAGGCTCTCCACCAGCCTGCATTGGGGGGCACAGGGAAGCCCTCAGGGATGATGCGGGCAGCGGAGCAGCAGGTGAAAACTAATGAACACTGAGCCTCCACTCAAAAGTATTCAAAAATTCAGATTTTGTGCGTTTTAAGTGTCGAACGTACACCTGGGCTATGAGGTGCAGTGTAGTGGAGGGCTTCGGAATTAATTTTGACCACCTGGTGATGTTTACTGTGTTCCAAAATGTTGAGCCACGGGCGTTCCCGCTTTCCGCCTCCATTTGAAAAGCACCCACTGCCACGGCCACTCAAAGATGTCTCGACGGATCTGTCAGTTACATGAAATCCAAATGCTCAGGACCTGAGCAACAGCATCGTGGCTTGTTTTTAAGAGCACCTTAGGAGATTAGCGAGGGATACATTGTAAAAGCAGCCACGCGAGGTCAGAGGGGTTGCGCAGGCATACTGCAGATGACTTAAAATGAGCGAAAAGTTGGGCGGGTAGGTACCCAAATAACGTATGCTTAATTTCTAGTGAAAAAAAGAAAAGAGGGGGAAGGGCTGACACATAGGGGAAGAATGCAGAAGAATGCATACTAGTGTGACGTGCACACAAGCATGTGCTTTAGGGTTGCGACAATTTTATGGTTCAATGTTTTGTTTTATGAAATTCAGTTGTCGTCTAATGCCTGTTCTATTCCCATTCTTCTGCTGGATTGTCTTTTTCTTTTTTTGGTGCAGGTGATATAGAAAAGAGGCTCAAGATGAACTTACTCCTAGCAAACTGTGCATCTTATTTCTGAGAAAAAACAGGACACACATACATGAATGAAAAAAAAAAAAAAAAAAACAGAGGAATGTTATGCATTTTGAAGTGTGTGTGTACGTGCACGGAAGAAAGAGATCCCACCTCTCCTTTTCCTGCAGTCGGTCGCTGAGCTCTTGCACCTGGCTGGATCCCCCGCTGGCAGCCACCCTCAGGGAGGCCACCTCATCCTCCAGGGCATGCTTCTGACCCTGGAGCTGCTTGCACTGCTCTTCGAGTGAGGTCACTAGCCGCTGCTGGTCTGCACACAACAGTCAACACAGAGAAAGCACCGTTTTAAATCAGCTCTGGGAACAGACCAACCTTGATCTACAAATGGGAAACCAAAAATGGCTGCGTATCTGCTCCTTTCGTTGCGAATGTCGTCAGAAGACAATAGTCGACTGGTGTAAATGCCTCCCTTCTCTTTCCCACTCACCTCTCATCGTGTTCCTCGCCTGTCTCGCTCCTCCCAAGATAACACGCTAGAGGTTTGCTCAAGTCAAATTAAATTTACCGCGTTCCACTCCCCAGAGGCCAGGTGCCTCGATGCCAGCGCTGCCCCACGGCCCAGACGCGCATGAATCGAGGCCCCCTACTACCTTTATAGAATAATGTGGCCCTACTCCACGTGCGTTCCAAAAAGAACGTGGAACCTACCTAGTGGAACCTTTCATTGCTGTTGCCATTTGATTTATTAAAATGCCGCCAGGAGCTATAGTAGCATGGGCAACAGCAGGCAACGGAGTGAATTTTTTCTTGTAGTACTTCATTTGCTATCACAAAAACCAAGCATCCATGAATTTTTAATAAAGGAACGCTGAAAATATCACTTATGTATTGATTCCCTGCCTTATATTTGCGTAATGTCTTGTTCTTGTTCAACAATTTTGACAAGTATGAACACTGACACCGGGCTTAGATGGGTAGATTTGGTTGTGGGTATATAGACGGTATTCGCTGAAAAGTTTAGCGGTCAATTTCTTCGCTTGGCAACACTGGAAACGGCCACAGACATGGCCGATGCGCCACGGATACGGCGCAGCCTGGGCCACTGCGGCCGCACGCCGAAGAAGAAAAAAGACACCGGCGTGCGTCATCTGCACCATTCCAATCCGATTCTAAACTGTGGCGCCAACAGAGATATTAATCGCACTCACAATAAACTCGGCGCAATACTTTGTGTTAGGCGAAGAGTTCGTAACGTGAAACAGTCATGTGTTTCACAGTCGTGCTTAGCTGGACAAGTGCCGCCATCCCGCGGAGCCCGACGTAACGAGTGACGGCGCACCGTGGCCTCCCCCGATTTGCTGCTGGCGGCAGCAAATTACGGAGGCTACGGGCGCACTCACACGGTTGCACGGAGGAGAAGAGGGGTGCCTGATCTGCGGGCCGTGCGCACAACGTCGCCTAGCAACAGACGCTTGGCCACAGATATGGCAGCGCACACTTGGTTGCCTGCATGCATTCCACGCAATTGAATACTGCAGATAAGACTATTGCGCAGCTTTTGTTTCACTTAGGCCAGGTGGCTGAATCGAGTCACAGACAGGCAGACCAAAATTTTTGCGTGTAAGTAGCCCAAGAAAGATCACCGTCTTTAAAAGTTGTACCCTATGACAGCACAGCCCAAAGACAGCTCAGCTCTTGCTCTATATGGCCATGCCGTTGGTGAACTTTTAACAGGCAGCTCTGGATTCCAATGTGGTAACTGCCCTGGCTGCTTTAACACATGGCAGGTACAAAGTTCACATACAAAATCACAGAAACGTCAGTGCTGCTAAGGCCCGCATCACTGAATTTACCCACTGCGGCTTACAGCCACTCAATCACGTGTGCAAGATCTACGCACCTGCGGCGTCACTCTTGAAAATCTGCGACTCCTCACTCAGGAAGTCGTAGTCTGTTTGTAGCTTTGCTAGCCTTGCATTCAGATCTGGAAGAGAGAGAAGAAAGGGTAGTTTTAGGGTCGACTGTCCCAGAGGATGCACCCCAGGTACAGAGAGTTCACTTTCTGGCAGAGATAAAGGTTACAGTCTCCTCAAATGCAGTCACATACTAACTACCAAAAATTATTAACCCATTCCCCTCAATGTGAAAGCTGTCGGAAGTTCAGAGCAGTGATTCGCCATAATGGGGTGGGGCCCCATTATGCGCTCACTGCTACCACCCATCACACTCTTCACCTCCCTCACCGACTCCTCTCTTGATGAACTGAATGGAGGTTTGTCCAATGCAATTCAAATTTCCCGCCTTCGCAGTGCTCGCACGCCCCTGCCTAGAACAGCGCGAACGGGAGTTCTGTTCTTTTTGTGCTTGCTTTCACTCCGCACATGCCGGCACTTTACTGCACAGTTTAGAACGCGTCGTTTTTGGCGGTCACGTTTTTCGCTATCGCAAAAACCAACCCAACCGGCGTTCCTGTATATATGGACACAGGGGCTGCCGGTAAATTACATATATTTTGCCTCAATGTCGGTACAATGTACCAACTGGCCCTTCAGCAAACCTTTCTGCCTCAAATGCACCTGCAGTTTTCTTTGCACTAAACAATTAGGAGATGTATGACAAGCTCCAGCGGTTCACACGTTTCAAATGCTTGCGACTATATAAACCGCTTGGCTTTCGAAGCATCTGGTTAGGTCTGTTACGCCGTAATGCCATGGGGCTCTACTTGGGTCCGCTATCTCGCTTCGCCGCCTGATTTCGGCAGTTGCTGGACATTGCGACAGCGAACAAGGTACAACGACAAGCCGAGCCCCTAAAGTGACTTAAAACAAGCTATATGACTACCACAAGGCTGTTGGCATTCCTCTGCACCTACATGACTACATTTAGATTATGCCAGTTTCTCATTCACATGGTAACTCATCACATAAATCAAAGCACATCGTACAAAAATTGGGAATGAAACAGCAGCAACTTGCGCCCCCCCACTGCGCGCAGGTGCACGCACGGCACGCGCGCGCGCACACACACACACACACACACACACACATATGAGCACACACATAAATAAGCTGTACACATTGTCTGACATTTCAGAAGGAGACAGGACAATAACATTAGATCTGAAGAAAAGCTTTAATTACATTCCAGAAAATAGCGCCTTGAAAGAACAGTGAAGGGCACAGTGGTTATCACCCGCCCACCGTTTGCTACTGCCCCGTCAATGTACACTTGAAACGGGCTGCTCAAAACAGGATGGCCTGCAGAACATTGGTTAATAAAGAGGTCCTTGTCCCATTTTCACATTTTGCACACTTCCAGTTCGAACTGAACCTGTCGCAGAATAATTTAGTTTGATGCATGCACCATGTAAAAAACCTTTCTGTGCTGCCTCAGTGACGGGACACACTACTAACTCACCTTCGAGTTCTTGCTGCTGGCGTTCGTCTTTCTCTTTCATGGTTCGCACGCTGTCCTCCTGTGAGCGCAAAGGGAGAGAATTTTCAAATTTTCAACAAGGAAGATGTCGCCAAGGTACTTGCGCCTGTCGCCAAGTGTGGTGAAGTGCTGTTTTAGCATAAGCAGCGGTGCAACAATATCAATTGGAGAAATAAAGCCACTTGTGGTGAGCACAGGCAAACGACCAGATAATGCCACAATAAAAACTAACGCAGACCTCGAAACTTTGATGCTATGTTCTGGCTGCACAGTGGAATGCCAATCGCGGTTGAACACACAGTTTTTTCTCCCACAACAGATGCCGCTAGCTTAAACCAAAAAAGTTTATTTTCACAGTTATGGTGATGAAAATTGGGGGGCACATGTAGTTTTTCCTTATGATTGTAGATATAAAATTTGTTTTTGTGTAAAATGTCTATATTCCAATTTATTTGAATTTCTATATTTTATTTTTTGCCAGCCTTTGTAAGAAAAATGCTAGAGGGATGCAGCTGAGTAAGGTACCAGTGTACTGTGCACAAATAAAGGAGTGCAATAAGACTAGCATCATCATTCTATCTTATCAGTAGCAGAAGTTACGACCGTTAGAAGGTTGAGCTTGAAAGGTGGGGAAAAAAAACCCCCCCAGGTTTTGCCTTCGAGACCCAAATTTCAAATGGTCGTAATTTCTGCTACAGACCAGATAGAATGATGATGTTAGTCTTATTGCACTCCTTTATTTGTGCACAGCTCACTGGTACCTTACTCAGCTGCATCCCTCAAGCAGTTTTTTTACAAAGGCTGTCAAAAAATCAAATATAAAACTCCAAATAAATTTGAATGTGGTTTTTCTTCACAAAAACAAATTTTATATCTACAATCAGAATGAAAAACTACATATGCCCTTTAATTTTTATCATCATAAATGTAAAAATAAAGTTTTTGATCAAGGACCCATGTGTCCCCTTAATCTGTGCGAAATGCTTGCGACATTATCTAGCCGCCCTAGGAAGCAAAGTTCCCTCTCCTGCCTTACTTCTTGCTCCATGGCTAAAGCATATTCTCACTCTCTCACGAGTCACAGATTCCACTCGAGTATAATTTTGCAAGATTCATGCTTTCATGTGATGCCACTTTGCCCTGTTTATGTGGTCATGTGATGTTTGATGAAGCCATTTTGGCAATGAATTTTACGGCTCATTAAACTTCGGTGGCACCAGTGGCAAGGAACCATTTTGAGTGCCCATTTCAAACACCGAAGTTTATTGAGCTGTAAAATTAGTTCCAAGCGATGCATCAAAAAACTGCTTCCATTATTGCATTCAGCAGGGTTCATAGTATTGGAAAATATAAAGAGTACAGTTTTGTGACCAACACTGTTTTGTTAATTGTGGGGACAAAAATGGCTAATTATCTCTATTTATCTTGGAAACTAATTGACCAACTGAAAAAATACCGGCATATTTGAAATCAGTAGGAAAAAAGCAGCAAGACTGACAAGTTTCACAGAGTTCACTTGAAAATTAAAAGAAGTTGTTTTAAGACCAGTGTCCCCCCTTAATGCAAGCGCTGCTAATTTAGCCCAAATGCCATTAAATTGGTTGGCATTTGGAATAAATTCACCGGCACCTGGATTAAATTAGATGGCACTTGGATTAAATTGGCTGGCACCTGGATTAAATTGAGTGGGAAAACCTGTAGGGATCACGGCCAACAATAAAATGGTGCAACAGGAAACCGAGACAAAAAAGAGCTTCTTGGCACAGCCGACAGAGGTAGCAATCCTCAACTCACGA
>NW_027526422.1:95185700-95469127 GCF_048455015.1 Haemaphysalis longicornis
ACGAGCTCAACTGCTGCGTCGCGGAGCTGCAGCAGCTCCTTGGACTTCTGCTCCAGGGAGGCCTCCAGACGGAGCAGCGCCTCGTCTCTCGACAGCAGGTCTTCGCGCAGCTTGCTGATCGTGGCGCCATCTTCAGCCTGGAAATTTCACAGCGCAAAAACACCCAACAACCCTAAGCATCCTGCTTTAGGACAGAAGTTTCAAGCCCTACTACCCCCACTGACAATCAACTCGGTGTTTCCTGGTGGCCTCCTGAGGAATCAGCTGCCTAGTCTCCATCAGCTGCTGCTCAATCTGGCAGGCAGACTGGCAGGAAACAAACAGGGCTACCGATGTCAGCGCCTTACTGGCTCAGTGGCCAAAACATTGCACCTACAGCTGTACTAACTGACACTACACCTTCGTTAAAAACGGGCAGTGCACTATACCACTACTCTCAAAGACACCCCAAGGCTATTGAAAATGCAGCTGGCAATATGCACAACGTTTATGCTAGCTGCCTCCATTAACAAAAGGACCACTATAGCAGAGTGCCTTACCAATGACCACATGCATTGTGGCAGGATACCTTACCACGGTATGGCCACAAGTATTAAAAAAAAAAAAACAAGGCAGCGAAGATGCAAGATGCATAATGTTTGGAAGCGGGCCGACCTGTTTCGCTTCGAGGCTGGCCAGCTTGGCTTCGGCTTGGCTCAGGGCTTCCTTCAGGCTGTGCACCTCGTTCTTGTACTTCACCATCATCTCCTGCATGCCGTCATCCTGAAGCAGCGAGAGAGAATAAAAAAAACACATTACGCAACAGTCCCTTTACATCCCCTCCCGGCAACAAGCTTCTTGTTCTTCTTGTTAAAAGAGCACTGACACGAGAATTTCATGTTCCACTTTTATTGTTTTTATCGATGCTTAATGGTCTGGCGAACCTGAAACAGCCCTTCAAATACTTCAGCGCGCGATAGTTAATTACATTGAACGGCCTGAAAATCGTTTGTTTCAAATTCCCGCGCTTTCATCCCGAACGGCGCATATGACAGACTCCCGGACAGACGTCACCGCTTTGTGCGGACGTCACCGGCGCCCGCTTGAGAGGGTGTTGCGCCCGCTCGCCGCTCGTGGGGTCGCGCGCGTGAAGGGACGTCACGAGTTTTTGACGAGCGCTGTCGCGTCACTTCTTTTCCGCTCTTGGATTGACGTCACGCTGATGTCCATTTGCTGAGTGCCGCTCCGCGCGCTGCTCCGTCGGCGCGATAAATAAGATCGAATTGAACTACGTTCTTCGCGTCGCAGGCCGCTCATATTTCAGCCAGGGTATTATGTTGAGTGAAGGAAGCGAACTGTGCAATAATATTAACCCTTTAATGCCTGAATTATGAAATAGGCCACAAAAAAAATTTTTTTTGTGTGTTTCGGCTTTAATCAGGGACCGTGATCACATTCCACATTTGTTTTATCTGGGGTGCAACTATATCGCCGACTTTTAGGTTTGTCGCGAATTCGCGACAACAGGCACTTAAGCCCATATCTCGAATAGAACTTCATCACCTGCTTTTAGGTTTGTCCTGAATTCGCGACAACTGGCACTTGGGTCAATATGAGGAAGTTTTGCCGCAAGAATAAAGGGGATGTCTGCAGGCCTGCGAAACAATGGCTTCTATGAAAAACATTTATTTCACAGATTCCAAGCCCAAGAAATCAACTGTCTTGAAAATAAAATCCTCGGCTCCAGGATTCCAGGACGGTATTTCCCGCTGTTCTCGACAGCCTGTTTTTTTCCACTTCACGGTCTGTTTTGCACAGGCAGTTGGCAAAGCCACCACGTCACCGTTTTCATCTTCACTGCTAGACGAAGACTCTCCCAAGGGCGCAGCCCGTGCTTGTGCATACGGATCGTAGTCAACATCGTTGTCATCACTGTCACTAAGACAGCTATCGTCACTCTTATCCTCAGGTGGCAGTCGTGTGCGAAGCCCTTTTCTTCCATAGAACGATCCAACGTCCATCCTCTGCCAAAAAATAAAAAAAAAACGTCATACCTGCAGTCACCGCGAAGTGCCAAAATGGCCGAGTGTCACGAATTCGCGACATACCACGAAAGGAAGAAGCATGCAACAAAAAACACAGTTTTAGAGAATGTAGCAGCTTATGGGCAGTCTCTTGAATGCGTGCCAATAGGGTAAAAGATTTGGGGAGCTTGTACTCACTTTGGTTAGGCAGAAACCGACGAAGAAGTGAGAGCTGTCTCACGTGGCTCGCGCTTCCCGCCAACCGATAGCACAGAACTGGCAGGATGCCGATAGATCTACTGGGTTCTAATTTTCAACATCTTGTACTAGATGGCGATACATGCCTGGAGCGCAACCACCCCCTCTTTGAATGAAACACATGACAGCCGCCGCTGAAGTGCCTAAATGGCCGAGTGTCGCGAATTCGCGACATACCAGAAAAGCATGAAGCCTGCAACAAAAAACGTATTTTGATTCAATGTAACACCTTATGGACAGCCTCTGGAATTCGTGCAAATAGAAAAAAAAAATTCGGAGAGCTTGTGCTCACTTTGGTTAGGCAGAAAACGACGAAGAAGTGGAAGCTGTCACACGTGGCTCGCCCTGTCCGCCAACCGACAGACATTCTGGGTTCTTATTTTCAACAACTTATACCAGATGGCGCTACATGTCTGGAACGCAACCACCACATCTGCTGCAAACACATGACAGCCGCCGCTGATGGCAGCAAAGGTTGCGCGAGTTGCCTGGCCAGCTTATTCAGTATGTCGCGAATTCGCGACAACCGGCATTAAAGGGTTAATGCCGAAAATTGGTGTCAGTGCTCCTTTAAGCTTTTTGTTCAGCTTCTTGCAAGGCTGTTCTGCATGTCACATTAGTTGGCCTGCAGTATGCTGCCACTCTGAATCACCACCACCATCCGGGGGCAAAAGTGTCAGGACAACAGCTGATACGTGCTGGCATACTTGGTATCATTGCAATTCAGCTCTCTTTACAGCAAGAGTGCAATGTACGAGACAGCATTCTTCCCTCTGCAATGCCCACCTCCCCTTTGCATACTCTTATGACGACATGTAGGAATTACAACAGCCTGTGAGCAAATGCAAAAAGAAACCGCTTAAAGTTGTTAAGCAAAAGACAATATCATTTTTCAACTGCCCAGAAGTGGGTTGTAATTTAAAGAAAGAAAGAGAGAGAGAGAGAGAGAGAGAGAGAGAGAGAGAGAGAGAGAGAGAGAGAGAGAGAGAGAGAGAGAGAGAGAGAGAGAGAGAGAGAGAGAGAGAGACCGTCCTGTCAACAAACGAGTATGGTCACAAACTAATTTGCGCAAATTACGAGGCCGTCCCATTGCGAGACATAATCTCTCCTCCTTAAAACATTTCTTTTTGCTTTTCACCGTGGTTGTTTTTTAACCATGCCAGACAATACACCGGCATACTCAGCACCCACACGAGCGCAAAGACGTTCTCCCTGTGAGCGAGGGGAGACGGGCTTCCGACAGCCTAGCAAGGTGGCGAGTTTGGCCTTGTGGTAGTTGCCACCGTCCCACAATGTAGAGTCTCTACACTGTCAGGCGTACAATGTTTCCCTCTTCCGCCCAGGAGAGGAGAGCCGCTCACCTGGGCGCTGCTCTGCAGCTTAGCTGCCTCCAGCTGGTCCCGGTACTCCTGCAGTTTCCTCTCCAGCTCGGCTGCCTTCTCTCGGTGTGCACTCGCTGCATTCTGGGAGGAAGAGAGGCAGAGGCCGTGAATGCTGGTCCTCCATCATACCCGGCGCACCAACAGGGACTTTGCGACAATCCAAGCATTCCTCCTATCTGCACATGACAGCTCGTTTATCACGAATACTAACAATGCCGTTATGGCCCACCCATCAAAGGAAGGCTGTACACGCTGCAGGAACAGCAGTGCTAATTCATGCAGCAAATATGGGTGGAGCATGCCGCCCCTTCCTCCCCTTCTTCCGACTTTTCCATTGGCTAATAGAAGCGGGCAATGCAGGCGGGCTGAAGCAGTGAATGAAGTAAGGCATGACAGAAAAATGTACCCTCCTCAATACACCCCACGGACCATCAGGATAACAAAACGACTACCACGAGACGGAGTCAGAAGTATAGGGAAACAGGTGACTCAATGGAGGATGCGATAAGCAAATTGAGGGGCAAGAAAAGGGTTTGAACAGCACATGATAGGAGCAGTTGGGAGTCTTATGGGAGATGCTTTTGTCCTGCAGTGGAGATAAATTATGATGATGATGCAACTTTCTTAGCCTGCTGACTTTCATATTTCCTAGCAAGGCCCACTGAGACAAGGCTATAGAGTCGATCGGCGCAAGAACTACCGTATGACCCGTTCTCTGTCGAAATAAAACCACAGATGGCAGGATACATCTGTAAGGTCACATTTGTAGAATATTTCTATTAGAAAAGGCTGCAAGAGAGACGTCACCACATCAATTTATTTTATTTTCTTTAGATATGAAACCCTAAGCAGGCTTGCTTCGAAGACTGAAGCAAAGGATGAAAAAGCCTAAAATAAGGTGATGGATAAAAATATTTTCCAAGGGTAGCAGCTTTAAGAACCTGCAGCAAATGATGCAGAAATTTATGGTTTCACTTGCCCAGTACAGCAGTTAAATTTAGCCTACCGCGTACTAAGCTGCTGCTATGTATGCATAATGCACCTTGAAAAATCAGCTAAATTTCAATTCTCCTATGCTAACTCAAACTTTGCAATCCTTTTTTATTCCTCCAAGAACAAATGAACACTTACAACTTGTGCATATGACTACTTTTTAACAATGTAAAATAAGGGTGCTTAGGTTTTCTACTAACATGCTCTTTATTACACATGCTGTGCACACTTTTAATGAGTGCAACTCTTGACATGTACCTCAAGGTGACTGCATTTCTTTTCACAAGAATATTTACTCAATTCAGAAGCAAGCATCCCAGTGACTTACATCGCTGTCTGAATGCAAAATTTCTTGCTCTTCAAGCCGAAACTGCAAGTCTTCCACTTTCCTACAAAAAGAGAAAAAAATGTGAGAGCCCTGCTTTCATTAACATTGACAGCCATAGGCGTGCGCACAGGGGGGGCAGGGGGGGCCCCCCCTAATCATCTGAAGGGGGGCGCCAAATTGGCCCATATTTTGCCAATGTAACACATTAAAGTAAAAATTTCTGCTCAGAAATATTTTGTATGTGTTGCAATTTTATCGCATTGAAATAAAAATTTTATAACCATCCCTCTTTGCACTGCGTTCGGACCGCTAGGCCTTCAGTGGGAAGAGGTCGGGAGTTGCTGTAAGGGGAAGGGGGGGGGGGGGGGGGCGCAGCGGTAAGACTTTGCCCCCCCTAATCGAGAACTCTGCGCACGCCTATGTTGACAGCAAGATCGATAGCGAAACACTTGATAGTGAAATGTTGATAGCGAAACGTTGGGAGCTTTTAGCACCATTTTGTACACTGTTTTTCTTTGCAATGCATCCCTACGTTCCAACTTCTTTGTTGCAGTTTGGTAACCCTAAAGAGCTAGCATCGGCAAAGCATATTCGCGTACAAACAAATCCCATTGTACTTTGCCAAAACCACCACATTAGGGGCCCTGGGAGGCTGGGATTGTAGCAATTTTTTTTTGCCTAGAGTAATGAAATTTGGCAGACACACTAGAAGACACTCCAGATGGTGAAATTTAAAATACTATCATAATGGTACTTATAATTACTTATAATTGGCTAATTACTCCTCTGGAACAACATTTTGGCACATTCGAGAACATCCAATGTGTGCATATAACTGCAGTAAGCAATCGACAACCCAGAAAAAATAGGTAAGAAAAAAAAAAACAATCTAAAAAAGCCAAATTACATACAGTAACAAATTAACAGTCCGCTGTAATACAAAGGAAGGGGCATAAGAAATCCTTTGGGGAAAGACCAAAGGTCAAAAAACAAAAACTTTTGAAAACTGGTAACAGCGGTCTCGTGGTTCAAACTACCTCAGTGACAAAGCAACAGCAATGGGGGCGGAACACTGCCCTAGGGAACCCCCCGCACTCAAACTTGCCTTTGAAGGTCCGAGTTGAGGGCAGCCAGCTGGGCACGCTCCTGCTCGTTCTCCTCCAAGAGTTGGTGGAGGGACGCAGTCCGCCGCTCCATCTCTTCCGCATAGGCCTGGTGCTCCGCTTGCAGGGCCGAAAGCCTCTGCTCCGTCTGCCCCCCCAACGGAAAATGGCCGGCAGAATCAGAAATTGCTTTGCAGACCCTTCAGGGCACCACGACGGCTAAATACATTGTTCAATTCGAAAGAACTAGTCCAAGGTAACTCACTCAGCTCCATTCCAACCATGAAAGACGTTTTTTTAAACGAAAAAAGAAGTGCAAGAAATGTTACAGAAACTTCTAATTTCGCACTACAGTGACTTACGTGCAGCACTGATGGAATAAAGGCCTGCACAAAAAACAGTTACATATCAGTGTGTTGACTGTACCTTAGTACTCGTGATACAATCAAACAAAACTAGAGCCCCCACTACTATTGCCCAGTCATATTTCTTGGTAACGGCTTAGGTTGGCAGCTGCCAATCGCACAAACAAGCTTCAGTGACATTATAGATGTCGTCTGAAGGTGGCTGCAGAGTCGACACTGCCTCATTTGTTTACCTAAATACCTCTATTATTTGCTTGAAGTTTGCAATAAAATTGGCATCGTTATTAGGACAAAGCAGTCCTTGTGCGAACCAAACTTGTGCTTTGTCTTCACGGCCCCTTCGCTACGAATGGCAAAGGTTCCGTGTCGAGACAGAGCCACATTACCTCTTCCACCTGCACGGAGGCCCTGGCAACCTCTGCCCGTTCAAGGTCACGCTCCTTAAGCAGTTGCTCCACGTGTTCCTCCTTCTCTTTCAGAGCCACCTAGTGAGAACAATGACGGGAACACGTCAACTTCCGAGTGCAATGGGTACTTCAGCATCAGGCGACAATTACCCACACTACACTCGGGGACAATCCGTTCAGCCAGCTGTACCTAGGCCCCTAATACCATTCGGCAAGTATTATCTGGGTGTAACAAGCCCAATGGGGCCGACTTGACCAGTGCAACAACGCACTGCACCAGCAGACTTGGCAAGAATGTGGGACCTGGTTTTGTGGCAAAGGACGTTGTCCCCAAGTGTGTATTGCGTGTTTACGAAGAGAGTTGCCAATGTGAGGTTTTTTTCCTGCCGTACACAAGCCCACATGTCATGCAGCACAGTGGGCCTGAACACTTGACTTGTTGGAAGCCCCTAGATTGCATTGCTCGAGTAAGTCTGGCTGCTTCGACAGCTTTCAAAAGCTGCTAAATATCGAGCAGCTTTTACGAGGTCTGTGAAATGGGATGACAAGTTTCGATCATGCACATGCAAGCGTAACGGACTGCATGCATGCATCTAGAGGGACGCCAAGAGTAACCAGAAAGTCAGATGCAAGTCTAGTTCTTTTTATTTCGTGAAACATAAAAGCAGTTTAGGCTCAAACAAGTCTTTTTACACCAAACAAGGGGTGTGGAGGGTTTGTATCGTAATCACAGTCAACAGCTCCTCCTTTTATGGAATGTTATCGTACAGTGTTAGTGCAGGTTACTGTTAATTGCAGCAACTGCACCGGTGAATTATTGGCAGTGTCGTCGCTTAGTCACATGTTACCGCACACTCATCAGTGCACGCTTGGCAGGCTTCCAGAATCTCGAACACACTTATTGGGGTCATTGACCAGTTCAACGTGACCGGCTCGACCATTGCAAACAAAAGTTCACTAAGCTTGGCCGTGGTCACGAGTACTGAACCGTCGTCTCCGTAATCATCGATGGCAGCCACGACCTCTGAACTGTGCGTGTGTACAAGTACTTGATTTTCAATACCAGGACTGGGTCGATGGCCTGCAAGAAACCACCCAGAAAGGGCCAGAAGCAAGGTCAGACCACTATTTCATTCTACCAATGACCAAGAGCATTAGAACATGTATTCCCGAAATTTTGAGCAACTACAGCCAGCCATCAACACAGGGCCAGGCTGCTGTCAAGAAGAACGAGGCTCCGTGAATCAACGACTCGTTCCCAGTGTACACTAGACTCTTTTATTGGTCAAACTGCTAAGACTAGACGCGCTCTGCTTTCTTCACTGGAGGCTCTGCAGGCTGGTGTGAGAGGGAAGCTCATTTTATTGGGCACACAGGAGCAGAGGAAGGGACAGGGGAAGTTGGCGCCACTATCTGCCGTAGGCCGGAACCGTGGCGATGCATTGTGGGTCGCTTTCTCCGGCCGTCGCGGGTGCTCCATCCGCATCATAAAACCATCCGTCGCAGGGGCCTCAGAAGGTCGTCAAGAGGGGGCGTCACGTCCTGAAGTGAAAGCGCTCTTGGGGCAAAGGCTGGTGGATGCACGAGCCATTCGAGAGCTGGGGCTCTCCCTTAAGTGCCCTGGTCTCAGGAATGGGGGTGTAGGTCAAGGTGGATGTGAAACAACATGCACGTGCATACAGACACACATGTACAAGCACCAACATGAGCACTCAGCAATGGTAAGGTTTGTGGGTGCAAAAACTTCACATTGGCAAAAAGCAAAGACCCATATGGAAGGAAAAAGAAGGAACTTACCACATCACAACTATTTAACCAACGCTAGCAGCTAAAATTGATCACTCATTACCCTTGCTCAGTTGACTGCAAAAACTGGTACGTACCTGTAGGGAGTTCTGCGACGCTGCCATGGGAGAGGTTAGCGGTTTAGAAGACTTCTGAAAAACAAAACACAGAGGAAATAGTTTTAGGATGCCACGAGGAAAAGTTGTCTTCTAGGGTTATAACAAAATTGGTCAATATGCTACTCGCACCAGAACTGCGGCTATTCCCCATGCAGCACAAATTTAGTAGTCAGAATAAGAACAACTACTCCGATCGCAATATAGTAGTAATGTTCAGTATCGAAAGCTAGACGCTAAACACTGTTTGAAGAAAGCTAGTACTGACGAGGCATTGCAGCAGAGATGCTACAAATGAGTCTTGTGACGTGTTTACAGAACTACTATGAAGTAAGTATGTTGCGGTAAGTAGCAATTTCATTAATGCACACATTATCCTCTCCCACAAGAGAGGAGAAAAAAATTCTGTAAAAAACAGAAGTCACTAGCCTATGATAGTATGTGAACGTTTTCTAATCATAAAAACAATACAAACAAAAAATAGGGAGAGTGGAGAGAGAAGGCAAAGCGTGGGTTCAGCATGGGGCATGCAGAGGAGAAACAGAAGGCAGAGGATGCAACAAACAGAAGCCAAAGTTGAGTCACTACAGAGTGCCAAGCTTTCTACGTGCTAACGTTGAGCCATGGGTCATCAGACGGTCAATGAGAGACTGAGCCATGTCCGTCTCACCGTTGTCATCTTGCGGCCCTTGTTTCTCAGCTCACAAGTGCTAGCTGTGGGCAAGTGGTTGGGCTTTGGACTTCTCAGTAGGACGAGAGATGGAAGAGCGGGACACACAAGCCCGTAATGGGAGATTTACAGAGGGAAGCCACAAAAATGGTGGGTTCTGAGACAGGTGCAAAATGGGTGGGTGGAAGACAGGGTGTTGGCAGGAAGTCCCGAGGCTCTGGTGTCTCAGACAGTCAGATGCGAATGAAATTTCATGCTGTTTGGGGGGAGGTGACTCAGTGGGTCTCCCAATTGACATCGTGCCCGGACCACAGACAACTAAAGTTTCTCGTGTTGCTTGAACACCCTGTTTTCTTGGTGTTCCCATTTGCTGTGTGTGTGTGTGTTTTTCAATGAAGTGTCCAATATAAGAGGCAAATTCTGCACTCATTTTCCTGGTTGTCCATTGTGAGGCAGTAGTTTACAAGCACCTATTCCCTTGTCTTACACTGCACTAGTCAGTTATGTCCATTTCCCTTGAGAGCTTAAATTAACAGCCCAGACCAACAGCCCATACAGCTATCAAAGTTAGTAGGTTTGGCCGACATATTTCTCCGGTCCTTCCGAAACTGTAGAAATAAGCCTGTGCAGTAACAACGCCTCCTGGAAATATCTGCACTGAGGATGACAGCACAAGTAAACGCATAGGAAAGTGACACTGCAGATAACATGTGCTGAAACGTGACTTTGAGCTTTACTTCCCTCTGCTGTCCAAATGCAGCAAAAGTTCACAAGTCACTTGCCCTTCCTTTGCTAGGTACACCTCACAGGCGCACGACTCAGAAACATAGTTTTATCTAAAAAGTGAAATAAGTGGAATCACTGCACTGCAACTAAGTACCTGATTGATTGTGTGAGTGGCTCGCTGACTGTTGATAGTGCACAAGTGAGACAAACTTGGTGTGAGCTGTGGATACGCCAAGGTTGTTGGGACGTTGATGGGGCATTGTTGGGACATTGTTGGGACGTTGTTGGGACGTTGGTGGGACGTTGGTGGGACGTTGTGTGGGCAGGGCACGAATTCAGCTGAGTCCAGAGCAACTTACCCCAACTGAGGGAAGCACCGAGGGAAGCAGATCATCAGAGTGAGAGACGGTGAGAGAGAGAGGGGGAAAGGAGGCTTGCAGGAAGGGGAGGGGGATTACCTTGGCGGGGGAGGTTAGTGCGGCGACGCCCAGCCTTACCCCGGCTCTGGCGGAGGCCGAGCTCAGGGAGCTGCGCAGCGACTCTTGGCTACCTGCACGCCGCGGCTGCGAGGTGATGCGCGTCGTGCGCATGGTCGTCGTGGTGGTCGTTGACGTGTGGCCCCCCTCGCGGGCAACCTTGTGCAGAGGCGCAAACAGACCGTGTCGCGCCAGGCACCGGAAGTACCTGGGTGTGAGGGGACCACAGGTGTGGAGGGGAAATGATCCCATTCACACAGGCTGCAAGAGCCAGCTTTAGATTGCACTGGATATGGGAGTAGCACACTTGATCCTTAATTATATACTCTTTTATTCTTTCATGCTATGCATGTCGTGCATCTGACGAGAAGGGTTTCATCGAAGTACACTTGTGCTTAGTTTATTTTTAGTTCAAATAAAACACGAACCAACCTGTCGACTAGCTAAATGTGCATGAAACCAGACATGTTGTTTCCAGTAAAGAAAATGGGGAGACGCACTTCGATGAATTCCGGATGTTTCAAATAAATCAAGAGAACCATTCGAGCATTATAAACTGGTCCTCAAGACAACTGAAAAGCAACAGCATAATCCAAAGATACGTCATTGCCATGACATTAAGGGTCTGGATGACTCGTTCGTTCGACCCTGGTAGACAACTAAAATTTAAGCAAGTGCACCAGAAAATCGAATCAAATGAAGTTGAAACCAGAGCCTTATATGCCCTGTCACATCATCTAAATTAGAATTCAGCGACAAAATCAAATCACTTCAGGCAAATCAACAAGCGTCAACAGCACACCGCTTAAGCTAGCCTTAGATACGAGAAGAAACACTATTCCAAGACTGCAGCTTACACTGCAACGCACTTTTTCCTTCATTTGCTTAACCTTCATTTGCTTTTCCTTCATCTTCTTAGCCTTAAAAAGGTTCCCTGTGCAAATTCACAGGCCAAGACCCCTGAAGCTCCGTCAGAATGCGCAAGGGGGGTAAGGAGGAGAGGGGACGCACTTCTTGCCGGCGACGGATCCGTCGTTTTTGCCCACAGGGTCGTCCAGCTCGACGCCGGCCCACTGTCCCGTGGCGAACTCGGTGGGCCCAATGAAGCGCAGGGTGCCGGCCTTCATGCCCGAAGAGGCGTTCACTATCACCCGGTCGCCCACCCGCAGACCGCAGTCGGTCATCGTGGTCGACGTGTGCATGGTGACCGCCCTTGGGGAAGACCGCGAGCTGCCCGTCGGGGAGCTGACACGCGTAGTCGTGACCTGCACATCGAGCCCTGCATTGCTTCTTTGTTTGGCTTAGAAAAACACCTTCCTTCGCTTAAACATCTAAGATGTTACACACCTTAGTGTAACGTAGCAATAAGAAAGTTAACATTGCGAAAATGCCGAGTGAGTAGTAAGCTGCATAGCTGTATGTAAGTCATACATGCACAGGGAGAAACTGCTACAATTAACACTGCTTGCCACATTAAACGCACTTACATGGAACTACAGTAGTAGACAGTTTTAGTTTTACATACATAGAAGCTTTAGGTACGTAGAGCTTTCATGGGTGACCAGTGCGCATGCTCAGAACGCAAATGGTCTGTGCGAGTCTTACGAACGCATTTGAATTTTTACGTTGCTGTCCTTAGGTTGCTTCCATACGTAGAGTTGATCAACATGGCGGCGCCCTGCCCTCCCGCTTTGCAGCTTTAGCAGCTTCGTTGCTAATCTCTTAATGTGATATCGTGTTGTAAAGCTGCTGTTGATTTTTTTGCCTTTAAGTTGCCCATTCTTACCCTCACATAAAGTTTCAAGCGACAAATACATTCTGTTTTTTAGACAGAAGGGCAATTTTGCAGCTGTCAAGCCTGATGACGTAGCGTTTGTCGTCGTCATAGCAACGGACTCGCGAGACCACGGGTGGCTACAGCAGTGTGTGTCTGTTCGTAGATAGCGCTAGGCATCCAGGCACCTTAAGTTCGGCGTGCATCGCTTACGTGTCTCTAAGCGGGTTTCAAACTACGTGCGCGTGGAGTACGTATACTTCTCACGCTTGCGTACGCGAAATCTGTACGTATGTGAAACTAAAACTGTCTAGTATTACCGAAGCGCAATAATGGACTGCGTTGATTCGCTAACAAATAGATGTGAATACAACGAACGCTCACTATTCCTGCTCGATCACAAGGATGAAAAGCTGGTTTTTCAGCAGCACAAGACGTGTCCGAGAGGAAGCCAGCTTCGCAGGCCCCGCTAGCAGCGTTTCGGTGGCAGTATGCGGTACAGAGCACAACTACCGGCCGAGCCTGCCAAGCTGGGTTCTCCGCAGCACAGCACGAGTTCGAGAGGAAGCCAACTTTAAAGGCTTCGCTGGCGTTGAAGGCACACGGCATAGAGACCTGCGTCTTTCCGGGCCCCATGAGCGTGGAGGTCGTGTTGGTGCCATTGGCGCCGGGCCCTGGGAAGCGCGAGAGGCGCTCGGGCCGGGCGAAGACGCCGCGGCGGGGCTCGCACTGGAAGTAGCGGACGCCGTTGACCGAGCCGTCGTTCTTGCCCGCGGGCTCGTCGAGCACGACGCCGGCCCAGTCGCCCGAGGCGAACTGCGTCTCGCCCAGGAACTGGATGTAGCCCGGACGGGTGCCGTTCACCCACACGCGGTCGCCCACGATGAAGTCGTCCGCCGAGCCGTGGTTGAAGGGGCCGCCCGTCTCTGCGAGCAGGTGATCGCGCAACGTCAGCCTCGCCGCGATCCCCATCGGCCGTGATCGCCACGAGTGAACGGGACTAAACACGGACACCGCCGTCCATTGTGAGAGAGATACAGCTGAGGACAATTTGACAATACCGAATGCAAACGGCACGCACTTTCTTACCGTTAGTACTCTCACTACGCAATTCGGAATTTCTCAAATACGCCACATGATCACCGGTGGGTCAACGCATTTTGTGCCGACGGCCGATCGTAAATAGACTGCTCTCTTGTCACTACGTACACCACAAACTGGCTCCAACCAAAAAAAGTTTCGCAAAAGGTCGCTCCTGTAGCGAATTCGGGGGAACCGGTTTTTGTTAGAACCGAACCTCTTCATTGAGTGAGGTCCGTCCGTTTTGCAGCATGGAGTGAGGAGAAAACGGGCTTAATAAGCGACGATATCTGCACGCAGATCAAAGTTCACGATTACGCCACTTCATGGCACACAACCTCCGAGTGCACCCGATCTGGGTGGGGCCACACACACGCGGAATTCAAGTACCAGGGACAGAGCGTGGCGAAGCAGACGAGATGCCGCGCGCGTTTTTCGCAAATGCTCACTGTCAACACAGCTTCTCTAGCGCAAAGCACGACTGTCGGCCGCACTGCGCCAAAACGGGGACCGAGGACGACACACATCTCCGGAGTTGGCCAGGCGCGTAATCGCGCGTGTGTGACGGAACCACATTAGTTTCCCGCAGGAGCGCATCCGCCTCAAACGTGCGCTGTGGCCTCCGGTAGAGCTGCGTGGCAAAGCTCGCTTTACGGCACCGCCCGCGCGGCTCATGTACCGTTGGTATCTACGTGTCCACGGCTGGAGCAGCAGACGTCGATCAAGACGCATATGAGCTAATTTCGGTAGACATTTTACATAGTTCAAATAAGTGTAAAGACGCGAGGGTTCTTGGACGACGCGGAACTGGGGAAGATTTTCGCTTGCGGTGCTTGAGGGGAACTGGGGTGCAGGAGGGCTTCGGGGCGCACGCGCTCCGATGGAGCCGCTCAATTCCGATGGAGCCGCTCAAAGATATAAGGATTGTGCAGTGACAACTGAGTGCGAAGAAGCTACGCAGAGTTTGACGTGTGAATGACAAGGCATGGGCACACACCCCTCTACGACGGCGAACCTGATCACCACGCGATGCAAAGAGCGGCTCCGCTGCCATTTCTAGCAACTCGAGTACATCGGCGACGAAACAGCGGCACCTACGGTTCATTCCACAAGCTACGTGCAGCACTGTGGAAGCTACATTTTTATCACTAAAGCGCCCACTGAGGGCGCCTAACTCACAGTGAAAGGGGCTTTGAAAGGGCCTGTCCGTGTCCCCCTCTCGGCAGGTGGAACTGCAATACCCCCGGCGCCTATTCTCGCTTTCTTTCATGGTGAGTTAGGCCCCCTCAGTGGGCGCTGCATTGACAAAAATGCAGCCTCCTCGGTGCTGCATGCAGCTTGTGGAATGAACTATAGATAGACAACGCCCAGCTGGAACATTAGCTTGAACAAGGAAGCGGCATTTCGTGGAACCTGCGCCGTCAGCGAAGACAGCAGCAGACGCCAGACGCAACAACTCAACACCCGCGACGATGAGCCCACTGGAAACCGAGTGCTCCCTTCGATTCGAGTCGCCGAACACAACGCACGTTTCGCGGAAGATGCCAGAAAAGAGACTGCCAAACCTGTCTAACCGGAGACTGATTACTGGCTTTACAGTACGATAACGCCGACTTTGGTCTTTTTAACGTTCAAACAAAACGACCCAGTGTGCACACTCCCAGGCACACTTTGCGCCATTTACGGAATTGCACTTCATGGCCTTGTGATTGGAACTTAATATATATACGCCGTTATACTCGTTGCATTCGCCGCAGAGCACTGGAATGTTTCAAGAGTGAGCGCCCTCGGGTAATGAGCACTCTTATTACAACCTCACGCACAGCATTCCATTTTTTTTTCGCCAAGTTTTTTTTTTCTCAGCGAAGTTACCCGCGGTGGTGCAAACCGAGTTGCGTGTCATATCAACAAACAAAAAAAGTCGGTCCCGCTCACAAGGGTAGGGGAAAAAAAACTCGGCCGAGGAAACGCGTCACATAGTCGAAACCGGGCTAAACGTTAAAAAAGGACGCAGAGCTTCGACGACGGTACAACGTTGAATTAAGGAAAAAGATAGAAGGAATCTAACACGGAAAACGCTAACACATACAAAACACGTTTCGCGTTGGAGGTTTCGGCCTTGGGGTGAAACGGTGTGCTACCTACGCTGCACATAGGCGTAGAAACGACCCCGCGGAGATTTTCGGTCGGCTTGGATTCGCTAACCGAGACAGCGCTACACACACACACAAATGGATCTCTCTGACTGCTCAAACGTGGAGCTAACAGTGTCCAGGTGGCTACTGACTTTGCTACCCCCCCAAAAAAGTTAGGCTCCGCTGCCGAAACTACACAAAAGGAAGAGTCAGAAAAAATGCTGTTCGGGGCGAGCAGGGAATGGTAGAAAGAAGAACGAGACAGAGAGAGAGGGGAGCAAGCAGATAAAACTTTCTGCGCGGAAGCTCCCTCGCTACCAACGCGAGGCCACATCATCGCGAAACCCACGACTTCCCCCTCGGGCAACCAAAAACTCCCACGCGCGCAGCCACTACTGTTCCCTCCCCTTCCCACGCAACGAGCACGCTAATTGCCCCTCAAACGACGATCGGATGAAATGCGCAGTTCCCCTGTTCGGAAAGTGAATAAATGACGAGCTAGATCACCGCTATCCCTCAAACACTAATCCACAGACGGAAGGGCGCTGGGGGAGAGAGAGAGGGAGTAATCCATGGCAGAAATGGACCACCAACGATCCACACTGGCGGCGTCGACGAAAACGCAACAACAACACGGGCCACGAAACGGCAAGCAAGCTTGCAGCACGGTACCACGAGCACAAACTTCTACCACCGGGTCGCCAAGCTCTTCCACAGCCCCGAATTCGTATCGGGGAGAGACAGCGTAAGTGGTAGCACCGCAGCGGAGCAGAGGCAGGGCCCGGCGAAACCGAAACCGTCCGCAGCGGACGCACCTCGGAATCCGTACAGCGGGCTGGTGGACGGCATGGTGCGGCTGCTGCTCCGGTGTGCAGTGGTCGGACGAACCGTCAGGCACCGAGTGCGCCAGCGCGAGCTACCTCCGCGGCATTTTATATTGACCTTCGCGCGCGCGCGCTGCACGGGCGGGGAAGGGAGAGGGGGCGCATTAAAACAAAGGGGCGTAACGAGACGTTTCGAAAACGCCACGCTCGGCGGGAGGGCTGCGCCGACGACGGGGTTGACGCCTACGTAGCGAGTCACGTGGTCGCGGCTGACGTCAGCCACGAGCCACACGCACATGGCCTCAGGCTTGCACCATTTTAGGCAAGACCACATGACGCTGCAGACACATACACAAACGGCGAGGGGGAACGAAACTCCGACTCCCTAATTTTGTGCAGCAAAAGGGGGCTCTGGTTTTCAGATTTGACCGCTCTGTTTGATCTGAAACTAAATATGATGATGATGATGATTGCTATTGGTTTGCCCTTTTTAGCGGGGCGGTGACTTGTCATCTTACCAAAAAGGCCTAATATACCTATGTTTTATACTCTTGGTTTAATACTAGCGCTGCTTTGGGCAGGCACAAAAAGCTTATTAGGCACAAAATACTTTTTTTTCTGTTAGAGGTGGTAACTGTCCTAGGCAATATTCCTCTCTCTGCTTTTCGTCCACCAGCATTCTAATCTTCTTTTCGTCCCCTCAAGAGCCTTGAAGTTAACTTCCTCTGTGCTACCCTCAACTCCTAGGGCTTTTGGAAGCCGAATATTTCCCTCACATACCCGCACATTCTAACCCTATGTGCCGCACAGTGTTTCTTTTCCGCAGACAACGCATACCCCACCATTTTGTGAGTGCTTCCCCACAAAGCACTTACTTCGCAAGCAAACTGCTCTAGCCTCAAAATGCAAAGCACTGCCCTGGGAATTATCGTAGAAATTTTCCTTTCAGATGTTCAATTTCTCAGCCCTGTACATCTCTAACGACGTTTTAGCTTCCATTTTTTTCTCTCCATTTATTCGTTTCAATCTGTCTTGCCTCTTTTTTGGTTACCTTGGTTGTTTTGGATTCTCCACTGTTCTTTCCGTATTTCATCGTTAGTCTTCTAGTCTTCCTTAACCACTGCGTGTCCACGCTTTTCAAGTATAGGTACCTAAAAACCTTAGCTGCCCACCTTCGTTGATCTATTGCTCTCAACGTCATCTCAAAACATATTTCCCTCTGTGCTTCTCGAACTTCAAACGACGCCCAGACCATGTTAACATAACGTTTAACGCCACCTATCGCCTTCCACCGCAACTATTAATCATATTTACGCGGTGCGGGACACAACCCAAGTTTTATCCATCTACGCTGCTATTTTCTTGCACTAATAGAAAACAAAAATACTGTGTCAAAGGCTTTTCGAGTACTAAAATAAAACGCACGTACCATGTTTTTAATGCAACCAACCATTTCAACAACAGGCGAACAGCTAAAGGAGAACAGGATAAGTTCGCGGCAAAAAAGAAGAATAAGAAGAAAATCAGGTCCACTCGTTAGCCCAGCGAAACCATGTACACAATGCGAGCAATTCCGCGCTTTTCGATCGGAGTATACTCTAAGCGCCGCACGATGCTTCCACTTTGCTGCACGCAACTAGAAGCGAACGCGGCGTGTACACGGGCGACGTACAAGGCGTCTTGTGCGACGAGCGAAGAAAGGCGACGCGGACACCCTTGGGACGTCCCACGTCCCGTGGCCTCGGAACTGAGACAGGTTCGCCCAATGCGAGGCACCAAACACGGGGAAGGGAGGGGCGACATACAGGCGCACACCACGATAAATGGGTCTCGTCAGCCGACGCCGAAGGCTGTACACGCACGAACGCGGCCAAACATCGATACTCGCGGTGGCGTTTGTGATTTGCGCCGTGCAGAACTCCGCGAAATACGTCGCACGAAACCGCCGCGCGTACCTTTGGAGGCATTTGCTTTTGAATACCGGTACAGACAATCCCGCACTACTATTAACGTCCTATCAGACCAGTCTGAATATGAGTTCCCGGATGGTGATTACAATAACAAAATATTGAGCGCAATCAACGCGACGCCTTGACCCGCCGCGGTGGCAAGCGGCGTTGTGCTGCTGAGCCCGAAGACGTGGGTTCGATCCCTGCCGCGCGGCCGTTTTTCTGGTGGAGACGAAAAACGAAAACGTCTGCGTGTCTAGATTTCGCCGCACGTTCAACATCCCCAGGTGGTCGAAATTAGCCCAGAGCCCTTCACTACGGCGTGCCTCATAGCCCG
Source organism: Haemaphysalis longicornis (assembly GCF_048455015.1). Lineage (NCBI taxonomy): Eukaryota > Metazoa > Arthropoda > Arachnida > Ixodida > Ixodidae > Haemaphysalis > Haemaphysalis longicornis. The sequence goes on from NW_027526422.1 coordinate 95,204,412, forward strand.
GGTGTATAGCTTCGGCCTCCAAAATCTGAAAAATAGTTCCCAAATATAACGGCCTAGCGCTACACCTTCAGCGCGCAACCAAGCGAAGCCTACGGTCGCGCCGGAACCGTTGGCTGCTATAACGGCTCACTAGCTGAAAGCGGGGAGAAAAAGCCGCAAGCACGGGCCTGCGCAACCTGTCACAGTTTCCGGGAGAAGCAGCGAGGTTGCATTGGCTGCGTATGCGCATTCATACGCGTACGTCACTTCGGCGGGGCGACCTTGATGTGCATGCCTCCGACTGCGCAGGTTCTCGTTAGTGAACGGGGGAGATGAACACACACGAGAGATTAGTATTCGCAGTGCGGGCGTGGGCAAAAAATTCCACGTATACTCTACAGTTTTCCAAACACTCCCCATGAAGCCCACTCTCTCGTTCTGTCCTTTAACGACCACTTACGCCACTATTTCAGGGTGCGTACAGCGTACATACAACGGGCTCCCTTCACTGCAGTCGCCGTTGACGTCAATTCAAACACCGCAGGAGGACTGAGCAATACGTGTGCTGATGTCCTATACATTACGGAAGCGCGTACTTCAGGTTTTCCGTCAACGGTGACAAAGAAAAGCCAGTTGACTATCGCTTCGCCAACCGATGACAGACAGCGGCGAAAATTTTGGGCGATCCCATTAGAAACCAACCTCCTGCAGGTGCGTGGGGGGCGATTTTACGGTTTACAGCCTCCTCGTTTACGGCTGTGGCTTGGATACGTGCATCTGTACGTTGATTTTCATTTAGCCGCTACCCTCGCGGTCGTAAGATTTCTTTTGTTTTCCTATTTCCCTCCGATTGGTGCACTCATGAAGGCTGCTTTACCACGTGATCTGCGAAATAAGCAGCACATTGTTTACCCCAACGGCTGAGATATGTACACTGCCAGTGGACAGATATCATTGGACGCTTCCCAACGCTTCTCGAGAGCCGCGCCCTTGTTTGCCCCGAAAACGGTGGGTGCTATAGAACCCATGGTTACCGGACCCAACGCCGCACACAAATGTCGGCGTGTCTTATAAGTAATATAGGCTATGCAGGCCTGACACCACGGGCGCCTGGCGGAGAAGCATGCATCGGAAGAAGTCCACGCAATGCACCACCGTTACCCCGCACCACGCATTACCACCGTAAAGTTGTCTCATTTAAACGCGTTTGTTCACAACGTCGGCTGATAAAGGACAACTTCACGTTCTCGCGCAAGCTTTGACGCCCCGCACGGCAGAAGGATTGGCGCGCGAATATAATCAAGTCGCGGAATTCCCATTAGCGAGGCTCACGACCGTCCTCACGCTAAAGACATGGAGGTGGGCCTCCCGGTGGATCCGCCGTAATTTCCCATTACCTTCCGTCCAAGCCCATATATGTGCACGTTCACTGGACACGGGCACGTTAACTGCCCATTAGCAATCTCCAAGGCTCTAAATCGGATGCGCAATTATTACTGCAACTTCCCCAGGGTAAGAGCAATTCTTTACTCTTCTAGTCAGGACGGCACAGCCGTGCACGTAGTCATGACGAATATACGCAGACGCAACGGGAGCAAACTGGCGTGTTCGCGTCCTGTCTTTGCACTAAATTAACCCATTTTCCGACTTACAATAAACAAGCGAGAAGCGATGCAGCCCACCAAGCTTAGTTCGGGACTCTCGAATACTTAAGAAGCTGAATGCTAACCGGAGTCAAGTCATGTACGAGCGTTTCAGCCCAGAAAGGCGTATTGGTGTAATCTCATCAAAAAGAAAAACTATACAGGCACTATAATTCTAAAAAAAAAAAAATTAAAAATAAAATGTGCTAAATAAAAACGCCGAAAATTATTTTGCGAATTCTCGGGTCCTAAAACAGACTGAGACTCGGCAAAAGCATTTCCCAAGTCACAAAGTTCCTAAAGCCCATTTACTATTTTGCTAAAAGAAAAAATATAGCAAACACCCCGAAAAGAAAAAAAAAACCGCATAGGCGGTATACATAGACAGTACATCTCTCAACGAAGCTCCTGCAGCCAATCTGCGCATCCTTCAAGTATTCCTCCCCAAATTCGTTTTACTGCTGCCCTTTAGCAATGAAGTACGAGGACACCCAAGCACTCCTTACGATGCAGCAATTGCGAAGGCGTGAGCGCTCCTGTGAGTTCGACACCTAAAAGCGGCCACAGCGTCGGCAGAGGTGCGGCGCGCAGAGCCCCTGGATCGCTGGTGACTGCTGCGCCCCGGAGTGAGGCAGCGGCGTGACTTGCATGTTCAATTTCTGAGGCAAGAGCTGTGGATCCACGTGCCACGTCGCAGACAATGGGGTTTTCACAGCAAAGCTGTATACCTCCACCCCCTAACGGTTTTGACAAGGCCTAAGACGCAGAGCGCATGCGTCAGGCTGTATAGTCAGGAACACAGCATAGAGCTCAGAATTCGTTTTAAGGGAACCACAAAACAAGCAGCGAAACCGCATTATGGATGATAATGCGCCTGTGAACAATGCGACCTGCCCCCCACCCATGTGTTCCTCAAAGATTATGTTTGCAGATTATCGTTGACGGCAAGGTAGGACTAATGCCACTAAATAAAGTATCTTCGGACACACTTCTGCTGCTGCTGAATGCAGCTACATCTTCGATTCGCATTCGGAACTACGTCAGTCGCGCGCAGCCGAAGAGCGGGGAGGACAAGCTAAGCCTACCAGAGCTGACCGACTAAAACGCATAAACAACAAAATGGCGGCGCCCATGAACCGTCGCAGTGTAAACAAATGTCACGTGATGCGAACTGACCAATGAGCATGGCGGCGGCACGGAACGATTGTAGAAAAGAGTGCCGGTACCCTGTATACTAACTAGCCGTGCGCAAGCGACAAGCCCGCCGAGACGACGAAAAACATTTCACGCTCTCCTCCATCACCATTTGTAGTGGTTTACAACAGCTTTGCTGGATGGACATCCAATTTCACAGGGCGGGGTGGCGACCAATTTTTATTTCCCTTCCGTTTCAGGGACGCCGACTTTTTCGCCCTGCGAGTCGTTCAATGAAGCTGCCAGGCGTCCGACGCACAGCAGACAGCTAACGCAACCAAATACACTGCCACCAACGCGCGTCCTCATTCGTTCGACAGGCACTCAAGACGTTCGGCCGAGAAAATCCCCTGCTTTCAAGGAAGGGCTGTTCTAAACCCCGTGTAGCAAAAAAGACGCCCATGAGATTGGGAGGAGGGGCGTATGCGTACGCAGTTCCCGAGGCGAGAAATTGGGGCCACTTGGCTTCGCAGTTTAAATATTAAGCTGCGTTCGACCCCCCGCCGCTCGGCCTTCCGATGCTCGCCTTTTTGTTTCAACGCTCAAGACGAGACAGTTACGTACTGCCCCCTCACTTCAAAGTGTTCCAAGTGGCCATACACAAGGGTTAAAGGGATGAATATACGTCCCCAGTATCACGCGTATGAGTTGCCAGAAATTTATTTAAAGGATGTTTACTTAAGGGATGCCTTAAGTATGATCGACCAACTAGCCCAACAACGTACTACCTCATTAGACTTTATTGACAGAAAAGTGCGCTTTCTGCCTCATTTCGGGACGTTCCTCACGGCCTTTGTTATCAGGACGGTGTTGGGTATAGAGTAAGGACACGGTTGGACAAGCCTTAATAGCCGCAAGCTCCTGGCCGCTCGATTCGCCCGTCCGATTTCCCACAGACTGGTTCACGCTCGTATTGACACACACACACGCACACGCACCAACGAGCACGGGCGCACGCAAGAGGAACCAGCCCACGGCAGGTATAGTATACACGTCTTGGATATTTCCCAAGAGTAGACAGCTGCCAAGAGAGGGGAGGCTGCCAGAGGGGAGGAGTTAAGGAACGCCCACGAGGGCACGCACGCGCAGCCTGTCTTCGGCGCTGCCCCTTCGAGGCCGACATCATCGGGGAGAGAGAGAGAGAGAGAGTGCTCGATAGCGCCCGATTTATTCCCCTCCGCGTACGTGAGGCCCGGTGTAATTGCCGTTCGTCGCCGGTGGTCCCGGCTGCCGGGCTTCCACACTAGCGGCCGCGCTCTCACGCACGGCGCGTTTCTTTTCCGCTCCGGGCACACAGCGACAAGAGGAGGACCGAATCGTTGACGTATTTGTTCGTTTACCGACGAGCGGACCATTTCACGCCCATTCGTCTTTCTTCGAGCCGACTGGCCGCTTAGCTGTTGGCTACAGCTGCCTGTGGAAAAGAGTGGCGGCTGTCGTCGAAAAGTGGTGAAGGCAGGTGAAGGAGTGGGTATAGATGCACCGCGTGGGCCTGGCTTGTTAGGTATTGGCAATGACGCTGTGAACCACGCACGGGGAATTAAAATAGACCACGAAAACGATAGTCACAGATGACGTGGTCTATGTCAACTCAAGCCATCCGTCTTGTTGGCAGTGAATCGAAGGTTGCGTGCCAGCCTGTGTAGCATCGTTAGAGTGAACTAGAATATTCTAGTTCACTCTAGCATCGTCAACCGCCCCCGAAAACGACGGCAGCCAATTGGTAGACCGGGAATTCAGGATCTGTAGGCGGACACTGACTAGGCAATATCCTGATGACGAGGAGGCATCCTAGGCGCTGCGAAGTGACTTCAGTCCCAGGAGGAAGGTGAGACGAAAGTTCAACGGAAGCTAGGAGACGCGAAAGACCCATAAGAGGCCAATCAAGGTAACGGCTTAGCTGAATCGGCACATGCTCTTGCGGCGTTTGTCCTTAGTGCGTATTATGCGCATGCTTAGCGGCAATTCTTGGGGTTGCTCTCCCTGTTCCTGGGCTTCTTCCGCAAAAGCCTTCGGGTCCTATACAGAACTTGTCATCTACAAGCTCTCTTGTCTACAGCGTCTCTCAACAACAGGAATTCTACCGAGAATCTCGGTGCTTTCCTACCAACTGCTAGAGCTGCTCCGAACATTACTGCGCCATTTGCCTCTGCCTTTTACGCGTGATATACCAGCCACTCCGCGTGGCATGGAAGAGACACTCTTCCGGCAAATTTTCAGTGGCAGCCTTGCCACCGTGTACGATCGTGCCGCGGAACATAATCATCATCACAGTTCCCGGAATCAGGCAAACGTCATCGACGCCTACACGTGCACTGAAGTTCTTTACGCTAGAGTACTTTTTTGGCACTTACGGGGACCCCTTTATGCGGACGGCTCCGCTATACCTCGGACTTATTTGGCACTGCTGGCGCACAGATGTCGTTGGGGTAGTGCATCATCAAGTATGAGCCTCGGCTTCCAGACGGCCTCGTACCGCTGCAGAGGTAGTAGCTGCACTTCATTTCATCACCATGCGCGGAAATAAGCGATTTTCTGGGACTTACGAGGCGTCCTCCAACCTCTCAGAAAGCTATCCATGTACACCAGTCAGCTTGTCTACTAGCAGAAATACGAATAGGGTGCTCAACAGACGAAGATCAAGGAAGACCAGTGATGCAAGTTTTCATCAGATTTTGAGGGGCGTGAAAAAAAAAAAAGGGAGGGGGGTTTCTCGTGCTTTTTTTAGAAAAATATAAAAAATTGAAAACGGACGTTTCTGCACAGATCTATTAAAAATTCGACATACTTCTTAAGGCGACAGCCTTGGATGTTTCATTAAACGCGAAAAGTGACGGGAGTTTCTGGCGACTACACGAACGAAACCAAATTACGGCCACAGTAAAAAGAAAACAAAAAAATAAAATATACATAGGCCTAGGCACTTATGTGGGTTCGGGTGGGATTTGAACCCGGGTCGCCAAGAGCCGCAGCCAAGTGTGGCAACTACAGCATTAACCCTATACCGCGCCAGGATGGAACAAGAATTATCCGGGTGCGTGCCGCATGACAGGTGAACGTGACTCCACAGCAGCATACACGATGCAGCAGTGAAGAGGTATTCGATAATCGCTGGCTTTCGCCTTCAAATCTTAAGTGTCCGATGAATTCTTCCCCTTAACACTGAAAAGAATCACAAAGGTCCCACCAGATTTTCCGCTCTCCAAATCTGCGGACGATTTCACCTTAAGGCATTGATTTCAGAAAGCGTTTCCCTCACTGCGCAGATTGGTCGCCTCACAACAGATTTCCCCGGAGATGCTGCTTTTTTTTGTTCAGTGTTATCCTGGCTGGAAAAAAATAAAAAATAAAACGAGAGAAGACCTGTTTTGTTTTTAATGCTTTTTTTGTTTTTTAAATTGCTTACATATCTAAGGAACACACGAAATATGTCGGTAAACAAGCGCCAACAGGGTAATTGGCGCCTGTTTGTGTCTGTGTCTTCCTTCGTCTTCGTCCGTTTGGCGTCCTATTCGTCTTTCTGCTACGACAAGGAACCGACTAGCGCGAGGCGGGCCATCACGTATTCATTCAAGTGCATACTCGGTCATTCTGGCATACAGGGCGGCTCGGACTTGAGCTGCAGAATAAAGTTTCATCTTGGCAACACGACCATAACAGCCATGCCTCTCCGTGACTGGACGGACTGCGTAAATATCGGAGTGGCTGGACCCTGACCACAGATATCCATTTTCTGCGTGCCACTGACGCTCACTGGGCATTCCGCTTTCGCCCGGTCCAACAAAAGGACTGACAAGACGCCGCACCGTCCGTGCCTGAACGTGGCGTACACCCGAAGCTTCGAATTTAAGATTGGGTGGGTAGATTCCCCACTGTGTATGCCCGACGCGCGCTGGGCGAGAACACAGAATATTTGCTGTGCATCTGACCGCGACTCCCCGCTGTGCTCCCTACATGTCTCTTGTACGACGTGGCAGTAACATTGAACTGAGCCACTTCCTTAAATCCTGGGCCCACAGCAACGACTCGTATCTCGGCACAAATACTCTGCTCATCTTTCTCCTCGACACTGGACTTTAAAAACGCATTTATCCCTTACGAGTGACATTCGATGTATATAGTAATGCCTACATTTTTGTGTTTGCCATTTCGGTATTCTCCCTTCGCTTAACACTGTTCTCTTTCCTTTTTGTCCTTTCCTTTCGGTCCTTTCTCTTCACATTTTAAATGCAGAGCATTTCAGTAACTCACGATGTCACCCGCGTTGTTGTGTCTAGTATTTCCATTTTATTTCCAACGTATTTCCGTTTTTCATCTCGCTGCTGTTCCCAACGTTTTTAACCACCACAAAATTCACTACAGCCATCCCCATTTGACGTAGCAGGCGTAAGCTTTCCAGTTTTGATAAAAGACCCCCCCCCCCCCCAAAAAAAAAAAAAAAAAAAAAAAAGAACAGACGGGCGATGGCGGTTGGCCTGGCCCAACATCGCGGATGACCTCGTAAGGATTAAAGACGGAGTGAATCCCTAATGGGCCATTCACTGGTCATCGATCACTGCAACATTACGCGGTCCTTGTTTCCGATAAGTGCTAGGCATTGTTCTAGCGGCTGGCGTCATTTATCATAAACAGATACCCCACGCAGGAGAATGAGATAAAGACGCATGTAACGAACAGAGCACATAGGCGGCTGTCCGGGCGAACGACTGGTGGTCAGTTCTCCACACACAAGAGCCCTCCCACGTCCCCTGCGATTATGGCCTTGTAGGTTAGGGCACGCGCCAGTTCTTAAACGACTTGCCCAGACGACGCGGCTAGGCTCGCTGCGCTTTCTCGAAATGCCGGTACAAAAATCTGACCAGAATTCCTGCTAGCAAATAAATTGCCCCCTCTGCCGCTTGCTCGCAGCTCGTCACCCTATGCGAGAGGCCGGCTGTCGAACCAAACAGACCTTCACAAGCCCATATACACGGTGCGATTTTCATTTGCAAATTCGGTGGCGGGAACACCTAGCTGCACGTGTTCCTAATGGCCACGGGTCCGGCCGGACTACGCCGCAGGAGCGGTGTTCGCACGAAAAGTTGGGTCTCCCAAAACATTTTACGACCTGCCGCAACAGCGAAAATAGATCGCTCTGCGTACCGAGCAGCGTCCCAGCACTGAATAATTCGCGGGTAAGTTCGCACCATGTAGTCCGGACTACAGAGATGCGGTGGCGCCGTCAAGCGACTGCGGTTAAGTTGCAAAAAGACTCACAAAAAGTGAGACGCAAGAACCAGAACAAAATTAAAACAAACCGAAACAGGGTCAACTGAAAACAAAAATTGTGAGAGCGATCAATAAAATTCATGCAACAGTAATGCGTTATTAGCACTAGTCCGCCTCCGTTTGGTCCCTTTGGCGCGTTCACGTTTGGCGCGGAACGATGAGGCGGATACTGACGATGGGTTTTGATAGGTTTGAAGCGAGCCTTCGTGCAAAGGCATCGCCCACAAGCATTTTGGGCGGTTTGTTTTCGTCGCATGCACAGGTTCGGCATTCTTCGCTCGACGCTCGTGAACAGCAACACTCGTGCAAGGCGAAGCGTCCCTTCTTCAAGGGGACAGACAACCGATTTTTGTCGAGTATAATTTATCTATCCCTAATAAAAGGGCATCATTTAAAACACCTCAACCCGGAACGGTTTTACTGATAGCGCGCCCTAGAACTTTCGAAATCGGAATTTTTAGATCTACCAGCCATACGTGGCCCGCCAAAAGGAGTGCTAGCAACCATCACATTTTATTCCTTTATTCGGGTTTTGAATTACACATTGAAACCGACAGAGTTGTTTGTACCCGTACGGTAGTGTCACGTTTTGGCACAATATGGCGCCCCCATTCAGACTTCAGAAATTTTAGTGCAAAATTAAAATTATTTCCGCCTATTTATTTGGAAATCCCATGCGGTCACCCCAGTATATAAAACGCTGGCTTTCAAGTGAGCTAGAAGGCATGCGCTCCACAAAAATCGGTTGTCTGTCCGTTTAAAACTGCACAAACGCAGCTACTAACGCGATAACCTGAACCCGCGGTCACGTCCCCACTTGACCTTCAGCGGCTGACTTGGCCCGTTGCCAAACACTCGACCTTGTCCCCACTTGCACTCGAGCGAAGGGCATCGCTGACGGCCAACTGGAACAGTGCCAAGCCTGTGCAGGGCCGCATTTTGAGCGCGCGGTTCCTCTCCTCTTCCATATGGCTTCGCGCCAGATCGGCGAACACCCACAACCGGCGGGTTTCAATTCGCAAGAGCGTTCTAATGTTTGGGACTAGACTTTACCCTGTACGCCGACGCGACACTTTCAATTGTGGCGCACCTCCAACTAAAGATATTCTGGAGGCGAATGCCTGCAGCTTACAACATTTGTTTGCGACAACAAAGTATCTGTCGGCGGCCTGTCCCCCGCTAGAAAATTAGTGAAGGGACGCAGTTTACGATGGTTACGGGGATATGCGTGCTTTATTAACGTAACCCATCTTTAGGCGTGAAGGCGACCCATCGCGGCAGACGATGGCAACTGCGGGAAAAACGCGTTCAGGGCCAGACATACATGCGGGGAGCGACGCGCTACCGCACGCGTTTTCTCCCTCTCCGGAAGCCGTCCGGCGGCGGCCAGGAACTTGCGGGAAGGCTGCCGGACCGGTTCTGCAGTGGGAGAAAACGCGCGCGGAAACGCGTCGCTCCCATCGCTCCCCGCACGTGTGACCATTTCCCGATACCAGTCAAGGCCCGTTCGCACTTGCGACGAAAGCGAGCGAACGCGACGGGAATTCCGTCGTTTGTCGCGCGACGATCGTTTTGGTCGAATGGTCGGGACCAATTTTCGTCGCGCGACAGAATTCCCGTCGCTTTCGCACGCTTTCGTCGCAAGTGCGAACGGGCCTTCAGAGAGAGCTAAGGCGCAGTGAGAGGGTCGCTCACCGGACTTGTCGTTGAGGTTGGACAGAGAGGAGGCGGCGGAGAGGGGCGTCCTGGCGCCCGATCCTCCGCTGCTGAGCGGGGACGGGCCCGTGTTGGCACCGTGGGGCGTCGGCCCCGTAGAGGTGAGCGTGGTGGGCCTGCGCAGCTTGCTCGGGGGCCGCAGGGAGCCCCCCGGCGTGGCGGCAGAGGATGGCGGGGGCGGCATTCCACCGCTGCCGTTGGTGGCGGCTGCCGGGTCGTGGCCACTCATGGCTGCGCCGCCGTCCGTGCCGGACGACGACTGCGTGCACAAAGGGGAAACAACGAAGGGAACCAGGTTAGGCACGACAGGTGAAACGACTGCACTGTAAATCTCTGATTAATCGCGCAAACCGAACAGAATGACAGGCACTTCCGACGGGACCAATGTACAGAAACCCCTGGGCAGACGACTCGGAACAAAAGCGGCTACTTCCCACCTCTAGCAAACGATTCTGACTCTCCAGCACCCAGTTCGGGCAGGCAGCCAGGCAACCGGAAAATTTCCCCGCAAGGTTAATAGCTACCGAGCAGCTAGACGTTTTAACGATTCGGAAAGCGATTGTAGGCCACAAAATTCTCGTTTGTTGAAAGAATTCAGCCATTCCCTGCTCTGTGTGCGCTGTTTAGTCAAGGTAGGGGAATAGGATAGGAGCAGAGCTGAAGCATACTATAGGTCAGCTGGATCGAGCGGTTTCACATCAGCGTAGCGTGGTTCGTGCCTAACTACGCAGAGGTCGTTGAAGGTTCACGCAGCACGAAATGCCATGCGAACTGCCTCCGTCGGCAATTTCCCAACATCGGAGCTGAACTTGCAGGACGATATGTCGCCTCTCGCCAACGACCTATCGGCCACGACTGGCAGTGCGGTCTGTCCGGCTGCTTCTGCATTATCTGCATGGCAAATCATTAACTGATTTATTTGATAGTGGGGATTAACGCGCCGACGCTACATAGGCGATGAGGCGCGCCGTAGTGGAGGGCTCCAGATTTATTTTGACCACCTGGGGATCTTTAACGTGCGCCGTAATCCCGAACATAAGGGCTTTTTCGCTTTTCATCTCCATCAGAAAAGCGGCCGTAACGGCCGGGGATCCAACTCGCGTCCTTGAGCTCGGCAGCACAACGCCTTAGCCACTGAGCCACCGCGGCGGGTCAGCACGGCAAATCAAAAGAACCACGCAGGGAAATTGTTTTCCCGTGTGATTTTGCGTCAACGGAGACCCTCAGCACCTTGATTTGTTTCGCAGTGAACAAGAAGAACCGCAGCTGCTCCTTTTTCTACGGAAGCAGACTGTCCGCGTAACGTATACACGAAAGCCCAAGTGGCTCTATATATGTATTTCCTGATTTTGTTTTAGAACCAGCTATATGTTGCTCACATAAGAGGAGGCGACCTGAACTGTAGATGAACCGCAAACTGCGTGCAGCAAGACCGCAGCTACGTGGCTTACCGCAACGGTTGCACCTGCCCAGCGGGGGATCGGAAATGTCCGTCCATAGTCCCTAAGTGCATTCCCGCTTTTCTTCAACCGGCCTCACTAGAATGCCACGGCGAGCTAGACGTGCTCGCTGGGCAGCTTTGCTGAAAGCCGTGTAGCATCCGTAGTGCAGCACTAAGCTTGTAAAGTGAACTATAGTGTCGCCGATGCCACCTTGTCATAAAAATAGCTTCTCTCTCTCTCCACCCCCCTTTCCTATGGCTCCAAGCCTCCCATGCAAGACGCCAGAAATGTTTACCGTGATTGCAGGGTAATAGAGCAACGCGCGAAATGCGAGATAGCCCCTCACGTAACAGGAAGACACGGCAGAACGCTGGCAATGCAATGGATGGGCACAGTCGCGGTATGTAGGGGACGGTGGTTCCCATCACTGACGGGGGGCAGATGCGAGATGCTCGCGTGCCGACAGCGAGGGATCGGAAAGGTCGTTGCGTGCATGCGTGGTAATCGGCGGCGTGAGTGGCCGGAAACAAAGACCCGGAAGAAGAGGGTCGCTCGACGAGTATACGGCCACCGTCTATCGTCGGGAGATTCGTGCGTCTGTGGGAGCACGCAGGTGTCACCTGCTCTTCCAAGTCAGCCCTTTACTGCCGGCCGCCAGCCCCACGGCACACCGGAGAATAAAAGGACGGGTGTACAGGTGCGCCTCTGTCAATGCAGTGATTGCTTATCATTGATACAATTACACTTCGCGTGCACTACAGGTAATCTGACGGGCTCAGCCAAAGCACTGATGGCTCTGGCTCAACTAAGGAGTAAATCCGCGATAGAGAAAAATAAACATAAAAAAAAACCTCGTTTTAACAAAATATCGCGTTATAAAAAGCGTTTTATGGTCCCCATTGCAGTGTATACAAAGCAAGTCATATCCGCTTTTAGCAAAATACCCCTTATAACAAAGCCAGTGTCCCACCCTGAGGACTTCGTTATAAGAGCGGTTTACAGCAGTCGAACCTATAACGTAGTAGTATCAGGGTAGTATATTAGTTAGTTCGTTATATCAGATATTTGTTGTAACTGTAGAGGTAAAAATTGGCTTTAACAAGCAGGCAATCTGGCTAGCGTGAAAACCCTACATACAAGAACATTATTCTAGGCTTCGAACCCACTATAAACCGGGTAATCCTTTCCCCTTGTGGATATTCAAACTAAACGTACCGGAACATGAGAATGTGAAACTAAAACAGAACAAAGTTCCATGAGTGAAACTTAGACGCAAACAGACACAGGGACGAGGAAGGGAAACGACACCAGCGAAAGGGAAGCGCTGGTGCCGTTTCCTTTTCTCGTCCCTGTGTTATGTTTGCGCTTAAGTTTCACTCATGGATGTTCACCAACTAGCGCGTCTCTCCATTTTGCTTCAGAACAAAGTTCGTTTGACAAAACAGGCCTGCGAGGTGGCGCAACCAACCACTCCAATGCGCTTTTGCGCCGGACGACCAACATTTTCCCCAAGTTTTTTCATGTAATTAAAAAGAATAGTTGTGTTATCTTTCAATTTTTCTTGTTCTGCTCTTTTGGCGCTAGCTTTCGAGTTCTTAGCATCGCACAAACCAAATACAGTAAACTCTCGATAAACGGAACTTCAAGGGACCGAAAAAATTAGTTCCGTTTAACAGGAGTTCCGTTTACTGAGAGAGATGTGTGTAAGTGCAAATTTATGTGCCTATACATAATACCATTTCATACATAATATACATAATACCATTTCATGGAACTCTAAGCACTAGAAGGTGAATGTAGCTGATAGTTTTTCAGAAAGCAAGAAAACTACAAGAGGTTTAGGCACAGCATTCACAAAGTTGATTTGGCAACAATGAGTCGCTGTGCACTACAAAATTCATCCATTAATTCTGTTTGAGTCCTTGCAACTGCATCTTCACGGAGGCTAGAGGCCTCAACTTCGCGAGTGCTTACGAACCACCGAATTTAGAAGACAGCAACGCGGTAATGAAGCGCGAATAGCACCACAATGACACAAACGAGGCGGCAGCATCTGAGCCCTGTAACCTCGGCGTCTTGAATCGAGACCGAACGACTAGAACAAGAACTGCGATGTTGCATTCGTTGCGCTGAAACGGCTAACCGCTCACGAGAGGAGGCTTACGAGGCCAGCGAGGCTAAAAAACACGAAGGAAAAAAAAAAAAAAACCGAAACAGCCGGAACCGTAAAAAGCTGATTCTCATGCCAATGGATTTCCTAAGTTTCATTTCTGGTTCCGTTTACACGGTGACGCAGAAAGTTTAGTTCCGATTACCGAGAGTTTTAATAAGTTATCTGAATACAAAACCAACCAACTTAGAGGCTACTGTTCCGTTTAAACGGCAATTCCATTTCCGTTTATCGAGATTCTACTGTAGTTCTTCGTTACAGCCACGCGGTTTCGGTTTCGTTATTAAAAGAACAAGTGTCGCTGCAATGAAGCGTAACCAACCACAGTTCGCATTTAGTTAACTATAGCCGATAATTTGCTATATAAGTCTTCGTTACAATACAAGTGTTCGTTACAACGATGTGCAACTGTACTCATAAAAATTGACTCATGGCGACGTTCATTTGCGTTAAATTTCGGGCGGCGCCGCGACGTGATGGGAATTCATGACATCATCACATCGCATGATCTTCAGAGCACACGTGATTGGTCGAATGCCTCAACCGCGACCATTTTTAGCGAAATGGTGACGGTATTATGCGCGAACGTCTGTCGTCACCCTCACGGCGCCAAAGCGAACACCGATGAGCGCGGTAAGTGCGGGACGCCAATACAACAGGCACCGTAGTAGGAAAGTTTGCTTCACCGCAAGAATGCCCCGTGTGAAGTGTTGCAGCGTCTACAGGAGGCTCCGCTCGATTTCGGTGGATATTTTGATTGATTGTAGTGTTTAACGCGCCGACGCAACGGAGGCGATGAGGCGCGCCGTAGTGGAGGGCTCCGGAATAATTTCGACCACCTGGGGATCTTTAACGTGCGCCGAAATCTCGAACACACGGGCGTTTTCGCTTTTCGGCTCCATCAGAAAGGCGGCCGCCGCGGAAGGGAATCGAACCCGCAACCTCGTGCTCAGCAGCGCAACGCCTTAGCCACTGAGCCACCGCAGCGGGTGTTTTCGGTGGATAGGGGGTTCTCCCGGTGCAACACTGCTCTATGAAGATGACGACGGTAAAAAAAAAAAAAAGTTGCGTAACCAGAGCAAGCTTTCGGCAGCAATTACTAGTTTTTTTTTTCTTCTTTCAGGTGATATATGCTGTGCTACCCACAGTAGCAGCTTTCCAGCTTTGAATACGACGTGCAAGGGTGGATTTGGCATGATTACTACTACAGGTTTTCCCGCTCAATTTAATCCAATCGCCATACAATTTAATCCAAGCGCCAGCCAATTTAATCCAAATGCCTTCTAATTTAATCCAAATGCCATCGAATTTAATCCAGGTGTCAGCGAATTTAATCCAAGTGCCAACCAATTTAATCCAGCTGTCAGAAAGTTGTTCAGGGGTGTTTTGTGTGGAATTAGGTGCAGCTTTGCGGGTTTTGATGCGTGTGGTGTGAAGAAAACGTGGTGTTCCTTGATGGCTTATGTGCAAAATATGATTTGCGCGAAGCTTAATGAACACTTACTAACACCCGCAGACCAGGAGAGTCTTGTTTGATCCGTTGGTGGCGTGTGGTGATCGTCTGCGAAACCGTCAGAAGTATCGTCTGTTCGCGTATTGTTACCCTAGCAGATTTGCCAGCGTATTTTTACGCGAGAAGACGACACTTCTGTCGCCAGCAGGCGATATTTCTGACGATCTCGCAGATGATATTATAATTCGGAAATATTGCTTAACGCTGCAGGAAAGCATTGAATTGTTGAAAATCAGCATGCAAAGGGAATAATTACGTAATGTGTCTTATCAAAACAGCTTCTGAAGGCATCGTTATGCCAAGATCAGACGATACTTGTGAGGTGTGTTATCGATGGCGGTGTTGCAGACGATCAGTTCGCAGCAACGGTCTGCGCGTGTTAATAAATGTATATTCAGCTGTTCGCATAAGATATTTTCCACATAATGGATCAAAAAACACCAAATTTTCCCCACACCACGGGCAACAATGTCGGCAAAGCTGTGCCTAATTCCGCACAGAACACCCCTGAATAATCTTCCGACAGCTGGATTAAATTGATTGGCACTTGGATTAAATTCGCTGGCACCTGGATTAAATTAGATGGCACTTGGATTAAATTGGCTGGCGCTTGGATTAAATTGTATGGCGATTGGATTAAATTGAGCGGGAAAACCTGTAGTAGCAAAGTCGCCGAAAAAAAAAAAGTCGTTGAATACGATGGTTCACTTCCAAATACTGTACAATTCTAAGTAGAGGTAATAAACGTTAACACAAGTGGGCCTAGGTTCACTAACTTTTTTCTACGCCGTCCAGCAGATCTCGGCGGCCCCCGAAAGGCAACGAGCGAGCGATACCGACGGAAGGTTACCGCTGCAAAGAATGTGCAGGCGAAGCCGGCCGAAGGGAGTAGCGAGGTCGGAGGCCGAAGTAAAGGGATGAGAAGTCGAGAAGACGTCACGGCCGCGTCGCGAAAGGACCCCCCCGCGTGCCGAGGAGGATTGAACCGCGCTGCCGGCACTTCAATAATAAAGTTTCCTCTCACTCTTTAGACAAGACAGTAATTACCGAAGCCCATAAAAAATTTAATTTCGGAGGTATGATGATGTTTGGAGTTTAATGGCGCAAGGCCGACTAAGGGCAAAGAGCGCCAAACAATAGTGATTACATGAAAGCGGCATGGAAGTAAAAGTAGAACATTTCAGTAAAAATAAACAAAGTAGAACACAACGTAATGAAGATGACTGGTGTAAAGGGCCAGGTTGTCAACATGCATGATAAGAAATGAGATGTAAAAATTTTACGTCGGTGAGATTTTACGTCGGTAACGCGTTTGATTGAAAACAGGGCTTCATCTCCTAAGTATGACGGGTGTGGTGGAATATGTCGCGTGTGTAGTTGTGGGAAGTATTTGTGTCGTGTTGTGTCAAGTGCCTTACATTGTATAAGGATGTGGATCACGGATAGGGCCTTTCCGCACCTGCTGCACAGAGGTCTTGGAGACTAATTTCGGAAGTATCGTTTCAGCCGAGAGACGTCCAGGATGGTTCAGAAACCGCGGGACAGAAAAGCAGAACAAGGAATGCGCGTCAAGGTCACCAAGAAGCACGAATTGCGACGCGTGCACATCTGCTGGCCGCTGGCGCTTTCTCTGAAGGTAACCTACCGTCGACTTTTGTTGCCGCTACCCAAACAAGCCTTTTTAATTGCGCCGACTCTCCGTCGCCAAGTTATTTTCCACCAACATTTTTAAACAACGTATTACACCTCGGCTCACGGGAGGGTAATTGCACACCCAACACACACACACGCTTACTGCGCCTCAGCCACGCCGAGACGTATACATCACAGCAGGCGCTCGCGCTAAGGTTTCCCGCCAATTCAAGTTTCTCGGCGCGCACTCTCGTATACAGTTTGCTTTGCGATTCAGCTGGCTGCGTGTCTACGCGCGTTAGTCATCCCCCAACGCGCCCTTGAGCGTATGCGAACGTCGCCGAAACGCCGTGTACGCCAAACATGGCCTCACTCCCGGACTACGCACACACCAAATGTCCTTTTTCACGTTTCCTTTTTTTTTTTTTTTTTTGCGCAGCCCGACTCGTTCACTTTCTGCTATGCCTCCTCCGGCGCACAGCAGGCGGTCGAAACTTGTTCGCACAGGGCACTTTGATTACAAAGGCATGCAGACTCGCACGCTGCTGTCGCGTGGGCGTCATACAAAGCGGCAGGCCGCGTCTCCTTGAGAGCAAAACAAAGGGCAGGGGTGGGAAGGCGATAGGAGTTTCCTTTTACAGTTAGACCGGGATGTAACGAACCTCTGTATAACGAAATCGTGGATTTAATAAAGTTTTTCCCTTCCCCATTGACAGCCCCATTGAAACCAATGTGTCTGCATGGCGACCTCTATGTAAGAAAGGCGTTGCGATGGTCAACCCGGATGTAACGAATTCGCTATACGCTGATGAGCCATTGTTTTTTGAACACTTTTTGAAAATCAGCTCGAGAAGTGCACTAATTTAGCAAACTTCGCCCGCACCGCAAACTACCGCGCGTTCCCAGTGTGAGTGCGGTGTCGGTTGGGTGCTATAGGTCTGCCTGTCGGCGTGCAGTCGCGCGTCCCCACTGCCGTAAAGCGTGCCGCAGTTTGCAGACAAGCTCGACGACTAAAGAGCCGGAAAATCCACGCCGCACGTGTTTCCTTGATACCGGCCTTTGAACCCAAAGAGGACGAAAAAGGCTGTTTTGGTCGTCCGCACTGCAGCAACAACGAGGGCAGTTGTTCTAGTATGGCGGGGCCAGTGCATACGAGCTCGACACACTAATGTGGCAAGTGCAAGTACCACACACACTTAAAGAAGCCGTAATGTTTCTCTAACTACCCGAACCAATACAAGGAAGGCTGAAAGGCAGGAAACGCGACACAAATTTTGTTTGCTACGTTCTTTTTTCGTTTCAATGCGACGCGTCGTGTCACTTTCACCGGGAAAGCGATGATGACTCTTATTGCGGTGATGATGATCCTTAGCGAGTGGCACATACCCAATCAGGGGAATGGGAAATTATGAGCGGCTGGGGGAAAAATGTTAATTAGAGTCCTGTATGTAGGCAACTTGGAGAGGTTGGAAAGCATTTTGAAAGCAAAATAAAGGACAGGAAGACATAACTGAGAAGAATTGTATCAATAAAAAGTAGTTCGCCCGGATCGCTCACGACCATCGTCGCCGACAACAAGAAAAAAACAAAAGTGGCCAGCCTTTCCCAATTCGTCAGTCGTCATGTCTATGAGAAGCTAGGGACATTGCATTTTTTTTTTACTGTGAACTGGGGGGATTGTGGTTTCTCGTGTCAAGAGAAGGGTCGTAATGACGTCAGTGAGAATCCGGACGGCCGTCGCTATGATTTTCCGATAGAATGGTGGCGATTCTCAGATGAGATAATACTCAACTTCACTGGACTTCTTTTTTTGTTTTGCTCTTTTAAAAAGGCCACTTTTCAGTTGTGTTTATTTATTTATTTAATTATTTATTTATTCAGGATACCTTACAGGCCCATGGAAGGGCATAGCGTAAGGGGGAGCACATAATTTGTAAAGGGGAACTACCAACAGAGAAACAAAAAAATGCCACAAGGCAAGAAAATAAACACAAGTAAGAAGTCAAAACACAGCAAATGCAATGTTTGAAGAAGGAAAAACACAAGTCAAGAATGTGAACTGAAGTTAACAAAAATGGTATTATAGCTACTGCGCGTAGGTATGTATACAATCAAAGGTACAGGAATTCATGAAAGACACAGCCAACATGCGCATTTCGGAGATAATGAATATCGCTAAAAGCCAGAAACATGTAAAATAAAAGGTATACAAAAATTGCACAGTGAAAACATTACGGTGCGTAATTATCAGATAAATGGCGTCGAAAGGTTTCGTGGCATGAAACAGATGCGATAACGTCGGGGAGATCGTTCCAAAGGCGTATTGCACGTGGGAGGGCAGATGAATTAAAGGCATGCGTGGAACCATAAATGCGTGAGAAGCTGAACTGGTTGTGCAGTCTATGTGACATGGTAATTGGGTGGTGAAGATTAAACTCAGATGATCTCGAGGAATAAATATATTTATGAAATAGGCATAAAAGTGCTAAGGAGCGACGTGTGTGTAACGGTTGAAGGGAGCATTCATGTTTAATCTGGGTGATGCTAGCGTATCGGTCGTAATTAGATGATATGAAACGAGCAGCTCGATTCTGAATAGACTCAATCATGTCAATTAAATAATTTTGATGAGGAGACCAAATAGAAGAAACAAATTCTAGCTGTGGAAGGACGAATGTAAGAAAAGCAAGTTTACGAACACTAGACGGGGAATTGCGTAAGTTGCGTCGTAGGTAACCAAGTGATCGAGAAGCTTTTGAGCATATGCTAGAGATGTGGTCCGACCAAGACAAATTGGGAGTGAGAATGATGCCAAGATATTTATACGACGACGTCCGTGTTAGCAAGTTACTGTTTATGCTATACGGAAAATCAGAGTTATTACGTTTACGGCTAAAAATCATTACATTACATTTATTTAAATTTAGTGACATCAGCCAGGTGTCACACCAGCCTGAAATCAGATTAAGGTCATTTTGAAGGGCTAGATGATCATCAGAATTATTTATTTTACGGTGTTGCGTACAACCTCCACTGTATCTCGTGAGCAGCGAAAAAAGAAATTATTGTCACGCGCCATGCAGAAAAGAACTTGAACAAGGTTTTAGGAAAAAAAAAAAAATTCTAATCCCACTCTACACATCTGCGGCGGCTGCTCTACGTTGGCACATTTTATGGGCGTCCAACTATAGCCGACACCTTCTTTAATTGGCAGGAATCAAATCAGGCCAGCCACCACTCCTTCATCTCCTTAGTAGGGGAAGGCGCCTCCAGGCAAAGAAACCACGTGGAAGCGTTTGTTTATTGCCCTACAGCCCTGCTTATTGGCAATTCCTATAGGGGACCGCCATTAATTCCCCCAGTGCCTGATATGCGGTTCGCTTCGTCAGAAAAAATCCTGCGTAAATCCATGACCATACAGGCGTTTCTATGACTCTAGACTCTGCAGAATTAATGGTCCGATTTCTCCTAAAAAAAAACGTCGATTGATACGCAAAATACGCGCGATACCCTTTGAACAGAGGCACCTACTACCACCGTAGACGAAACAGTGACGCGGAATCAGCACACTATGCGACCCGAAACATTGTGTCTGCGCACTATTTGAAGATAAAGTTCGTTTTACACGCAGTAATAAAATCGTGACCGGGTAAAAAAAAAAAACGGACAGCAATACTAACGTAATTTTGCTTATTACAAGATCAATTCCATGTATTTCGGGCTTTTCATAAGATCCATCACTCGCGCGTCATGTTCTATCGTGGTTTGTGGCTGTAGGGTGTATGCCGCGCTTCCACAACCTCAGCGCGACTTAAAACAAATCACGAAAATCACGCACACTTCGTACCCCCTTCTAAGACTGAATGCCTTCAGGGGGAACGTGCATATCTACGCGCGATAAAGCCTAGCTGGACCACGCGCTATGCAGCACGGGACGGCGGAGGAGACGGCGGGGCGAGAAGGTCGACGCGGAGCAAGACATTAGCCCCCACGCGTGGGTTGCCCAAGCCGAGGTTGAAAGGGGAACACCCGAAGTACCGGGATGGAGACGGATACACGACGTCGCGAGCGATAATGCGGCTGGCTCCTCATTAAAAATGCCAGTCTCGTGCGAAACACTCCCGTCTACCCTGTTCAGAGTGGGCCATTAGTGAGTGAAGGCGTCAGAACGAGACCCCTAATGGTCCCGCGGATTAAGAGATAACCGCCTCACTAGCCGGCCTGTTGGAACGCCGCACACGAGAAGGTCCCGGCACGAGGCACATCCGCTGTGATCCCTCCGACCAGTACGCAGTTCATTTCGCCAGCCTCGGCGCGTCGCCATAAGGCACGATTAAATAGGCGCCACACGCTGCGCTGCCGAATGCGTGCAGTCCTAAACTTGGGAAGAAGTGCTGTCGTACCAAGACAGGATAGAGTGCTTTTGCGCGCGCCAGCCAGTCTGCGAGCACCGGCGTACGACGACAAGCGGTCAACAGGTTTAAAGTGGCATGCAAGAGCCTGAAGGAGGTAGCATGTACGCCCGTGTACAGGTCCCAACCACTGCACATTGTACACGACTGCTCTATAGATTACATTACGTTTATTATCCGACTTAATACATCGTTGGGACGGCTCAAAATGTACCCGTGGATCCTGCCTACCGCGCCCGTATCCTTCGACTATGGGTAACACTGGAAAGGGGAAAAAAATGGTATATACGCGGCTCTCTGAAAGCGGGAATAAAAATATAATCTACAACCGCAATATAATGACCTATCGACCTGTTGCTGCCTTTTATTTTTATACGTATTCTGTGGTAGCCCCCCTCTCCCCCACTCCCCCACGGCGTTCTGAGATGTATTGGCGTCGAACACTCGTAGAGGAGGAAAGAAGAGTACTATGTCTGCACAGGTCACTTTTTGCGCACATCACACAAGTTATCGCACGCGCGTATATGTAAAAATGGTTTCTTCAAGTTCAAACGTTACCAGAGCATTGGAGATTAAATCACACGTGCTCCCTTTTAATCGTGCTGCAAGACACTCCACTTTTTTTTTTTTCTTTTTGACCATGCTGCTGCCACACGCCTCGTATTACCATTTTCCAAAACACGGCAAATGCCCGGGTTGTCAGGGGCTCTTCGAAAGCCCGTGCATGCGGGCTTTCATTGGTGTCCACGAAAGCCCGCATGCACGGCAAAACGCACTGCTTACTACCGCTTACGGCACGTACCATGCGCGTTTATTCCCTGGAACAAACGTCAGTTAACGGCGCCACCCGTTCGGCGCTTCCAGGAACCGAGAGCGAACGGGAACAGGCAAGGAGGAGCCCTCCAGCTGTTGCCGCCTCCAGACGTTTACACCCATATCGGACCCCGCAATGCCTGCTGTACGCAGCTAGCGAACCTTGACCCGAAGACAAGACTCGCCGCCTGCGCGTGCACGGTATTTATACGAGGAGTGGCGCAGGGACACACAGCCGAGAGGCTCTAAAAGCCTCCGCCATCCGCGACGCTGCCTCCGAGAGAAAAGATATCGCGCGGTTTCCGAACTAGCCTCGCGTGGGCAGTGCAGCACCCTCGGGCTGCACTGTCCCAACAAGATGACGCTGGCTGCAAGGGCACGCAATGAGGGCTCGGTCCCTCACCCCCTCATACACGGAGAAACAAACAAAAAAAATCTGCCGTTTTCTGCTCTTTTTTCCGCCTCGCTAGGCCGGCTAAGCGGGAACCGCATGAGTAATGTAGCAGCATCAAGCAGCTCCCACTTTCCAGCGCGATTATGCCGGGCCGTCACGTTTAGTGTGTGTAACACAAACCGCGCGCGCCTACGCACGGGGATGCCGTTAGCAAGCACAAAAGGAGGAGAACAAACAGTAGCGGAACCACGGGGGGCCCCTGCGGTATAACAATGTTGCTCGCGGATGCACTGGGGCGCCAACAGCGTTTCACCACCTGTGGCGAGCCACGGGTCGCTGGTGTCGCTGACTCGGTGCAACTCAACTGTTTCGTGGCGCAGCAGCTGTGATAGTGGACCACAGTGCGCCAATCACGACTGTCCATGCTCTCTGGAGAAAAAAAAAAGCTTTGAGACAGGAGGGGCTTGATGCATTCGGGACGATTTGCCGCCGAGACCATTACCGATTCAAATGCCTCACGCGCTTGATGTGCTGCCTTCAGACCCATGCCTTCAGCCGGCGGATACAACGTGCGTCGTCTTAGCGCTGCCAATGATAAATTATTCAGCAAGATGCCACTTAACTCTGAACGGTTATCAAGCCTTTACGCGGTTTTATCAGATGTTTCAAATTTGGTTTGTTTTCACTACATCAGATTGTACGTATCGGCTATAAATTTGTGTTCCTTTCTAATAAATTACTAGTTGCGAGTCAGCGTCCGTCTTGGGTTTTTCTTCTGTGTACCTCGCCGTTTTTTTTTGCGCTGTTACAATCCATCACGGATAAATTATTCTACAACCGGACTTTCAACTAAGCTCGATCGCATTGTGAAAGTGTTTGATATCAACAAGGCTGTCTCGTCCAGTATATTACAAGGACCGGGCATACCCAGTAGGCGTATAAGCACCGTCTTGCTGAATGCATCGTGAGGAACTCAAATGTGAACAGTCAGCCTGGCAGTGAAAAAGAGTACAGATGAGTGCCACTGCTGTTATTTATTGTGCCGACTCTGCTCTATTAAAAACTGTGACTCTTTTTTGTTTGCTGCTTAAGTTGAGCGGAGCTACGCTTAACTTTTTCGTTGTCCACCGAAGTGGCGATCAGTCAAGCTCCATTACATGTATCACCGGCTCGTATAACGCCTACCACGGCCCGCCAGCTCTATGAAGGCGTACGATCAAACACACGCGCTTATATATGAAAGCACGCCGGGGTACGCGTGGGTAGGCGCACTAGTAACGAGCCCACTCGCCATCCGCGCAAACGCTGACAAAAATAAAGAAGAAAGGGCTACGCAGATTAATCCGCTCAGGAGCGGCTGTCGGTGGGAGTGAATGTACGTAGGTTTCCAGGAATAGCCTGAAGAAACAAACCCCCGGTTGAAAGCTTGTACGGAAATTCCGAGAACTGCCCACTAATGCGAAAGCCTCCTTTCCAGACACTCTGCTTTGTAGAGAACCCCTGTAAAGTCAGTTTGCCTACTATACACGAACGCACTGCTAGGAAGGCATGTTGCTAAGTCAATGCTAGAAGCCTTATATTTAAATCCGAAGGCCCCGTGTAGCCCTGTATAAAACGCAAAACACAGAGTTCTCTCAAAGTCGGTTTGATTTGATTGATTGTAGGATTTAACGCGCCGACGCAACGCAGGCGATGAGGCGCGCCGTAGTGGAGGGCTCCGGATTAATTTTGACCCCCTGGGGATCTTTAACGTGCGCCGAAATCTCGCACGCAGGGGCGCTTTTGATTTTCGCCTCCATCAGAATAAGCGGCCGCCTCTCTCAAAGTCGGCTTCATTGCTCGCCTCCATCAGAATAAGCGGCCGCCTCTCTCAAAGTCGGCTTCATTGCTATACACGAATGCATTGCTCGCGCATCGTGTCACACGTCTTGGTAATTTTTCTTTTTCAAGCTCTTCCTTATCGATTCTGAAGGTAGAACGAACATTCGCACTCCATAAATAACAACTGTATGTGTCAGCCCCACAAATTATGCCTTGATTTTCACATATACAAGGGTGTCACGCTTTTTCGGCGGGTCCGCCGCGGTGGCTCAGTGGCCAAGGCGTTGTGCTGTTAAGCGCCAGGACGAGGGTTGAGGCGGTTGCTTTTCAGATAAAGGCGAAAAAGAAAAAAAAAATTAAAGCCGTTCCACTCAATGTGAAAGCTGCCGGAAGTGCAGATCAGCGATTCGCCATAATGAACTGCAGCGCTGTTATCCGCTCACTGCTACCACTCAACTCAATTCCAATTTCCCGCCTTCGCAGTGCTCGCGCGTCCCCTGCCCGAAAATGCGCCAGCGTGAGTTCTGTTCGTTTTGAGCTTGCTTTTCCTCCCGCACGTGCCGGCCACTTCGTTTCGCTTGCTATCGTAAAAACCAACCCAACGAGCGTTCCTACCTAATTGAACGCGGGCGCTGCCGGTTAATTACGTATATTTTGCCTCAAATGTACGTACAGCTTTCTATGCGCTAAGCAACGGGGAGATGTGTGACAAGCGCCAGCGGTTCACGAGTTTCGAACGCTTATGACTACATAAACCGCTTGGCTTTCCAAGCCTCTGGGTAACGCCGCGACGACGGAACGCCGTGCGGTCCAGTGAGCGAGCTACGACGACAAGGCGAGCCCCTGAAGTGCTCTGCACTTAAAAGCCCGCACGTCGAGATTTCGGCGCACGTCAAAGATACCCAGGTGGTCTAAATTGCCCCGCAGCCCTCCACTACGGCGCAACTCATAGCTCAGGCGTAGATTCGGAGCGTAGAACGTCCAAAACTTGATTTTTTTTTTCTTTGCGGGGCATTTCCCAAAGAATGTCTACGCATTAAAAATGAAAAGTCGTTTCCCTAAGGTGACCGCGAGTGGAGCGGGGACAGCGCCGTTTCCGCCCGCCGTCTCCTCGCACCTTGAGCATCGGCTCGAAACCTCTTTGCTCGTTCTTCGTGCTTCTCCGCCGACGCCATTCTCGTGATTTCGTTCCTATAGCACGCGCGCCTGGGCGTTGCATTGAAACCCTCTTCCTTGCTCGCGCGGCACTCTTTTGCTATGCGGCCTCGACGATATAGGCTTCAAGCTCCGACAGAACGATAGCTGAAAGCGCAACTTATGCGCGGGCCGGGTTCCCCCACCTCGTCTACACGAATCTGACTTAAGTTTATGCGTCCCCACTTTGGCCATCCCTATTAGCCAAACACGCGCGCGTCCTGTATTACTTATTTCATTTATTCGCAGGCATACTGAACGACTAAAGCAGGAGGGGGATATAATTACGAACGGTGAGATATGAACAGTAAAATAAAGTTCAACAACGTGGAAAGAAGAAAAATTTAGAGCACACAGAAAAGCTCAAATAACCGACCAAACGGAAATTCAGCGCATTCACAATAAATGCAAAAATACAATATGGCAAGTTGAGGCGATGCTATCGATTAATTATGCTGGTAGTTGGTTCTATTCGGTTACAGTGCGCGGAAAAAGAAAAATGACAGCACCTCCACTGCGTGGATGATGGCGAGGGTGCGGAGTACGGGGACTCGAAACGATATCCAAGTTGCGCCCCGACTGATATCCGATTTGCGCCTCGACCGCCATTCAATTCGAGCCGTGAGTTGCACCTTGATTATTCCCTAAATGAAGCTGCAATTCACGGCTCAAATCGAATTTCGCTTGATTTTCGCTTGATGGTGGTGTGAGCGCGGATGGACGCGGACGGACATTGGGAGGTTCTAAGGTGCTCCGCACCGTTACAGGCGAGGGAGTCAGCCGTTTGACTCTCAGGTACCAACTCACGATCGTAGCCCAATGGGTAAGACGACTGGCACTAACTCTGTCTGGTCCACCAGTCACAGGCTCGAATCCTGTCGGTGCCTGTGTGATTTTTTGCGATTGTAAAATGCTATGTGCACGGACGCGGACGGACATTGTGCGGTACTGAGGTACTACGCACCTAAAAAAAATTCGAAAACGCCAGTCACAGCAATTTAAAGGCGTTAAGGATTCGGTGTCGTGTGTGCGCACTCGGCGAAGCGAATTCTGCAGTTGATGCACATTCGGCTGCAAACGCAGCCGCTACCGCATGCGCGGAGGAGGGATCTCTCCCGTTCACGCTCGACCAGTCAAGCGCAGCGGGAAGAGGCTGCACGTGCACGCGGTGCAGCAGTCCGCCACCGTGTACGCCGAACCGAACGCGCACGTGTGCGTTAGACGCGCCCGGCCAAAAGAAACGCCAGCACGCGCACTGGGCGTACACGCAAACAGACACAAAACAGGCGGCTCGTGTATCCGCTCCCGAACAACGGTTCTCACGTGGATTCGAGGACGCGCACGGGCGTATTTAATTTGCCTCCCAGCTCGAAAGCACACCCGGACGTTGCTGTGCGCTGCATAACAAC
Organism: Haemaphysalis longicornis; assembly: GCF_048455015.1. Taxonomy (NCBI): domain Eukaryota; kingdom Metazoa; phylum Arthropoda; class Arachnida; order Ixodida; family Ixodidae; genus Haemaphysalis; species Haemaphysalis longicornis. The sequence goes on from NW_027526422.1 coordinate 95,231,012, forward strand.
AATGCAACCAGAGGGCAACTGTACGTGGGAAAGCCGAGCTTAACGCGCACACGTTAACACCGGCGTTGCGAGCAGAAGCTGTAATTTCGACCACCTGTGGTGCGTTCTTCAACGTGTGCCAGAATCTCGTATGTGCAGGGGCGTGACGCCGCCGTTAGAAACATGGCGTTCGCGGCGAGGCATCGAACCCGCGACCTCGAGCGTAGTAGGTTCGTAGGAAAAACAGAGGCTAAATCGACACGCCTCTATCCCAGGACGTGCCGGCCTAATGCAACGATTGTGCCGTGCAGTGCGGACATTTGGCGCCTTGCGCGCGCATGGAAAAGTTCTTGCATGCTCTCCCGTTGCTAATGTGGCATTTGGAGGAATAAATGAATGAACCATGCACTTTACTTTGAAATAGGCCTGAGGCCCAGCGGGGGTTGCTGGAAGGCGAGAAAGAGGAGGCGGAAGTCTCAATTAAGTTCTCATGAAAGCTACTGAACTCTGCGTCCGTTGGCAGGCAATACTAAAGCTTTCAGACTGCTCCACACTCCTTTGCAACTACCACTGCAAGTGAATAGATCCCCATGCATCCGAGAAAAGTAGCTTTGGATTGCACGAATACGGGTGAGCCGTATTCGTGAACTGAGGACGAAAGAAAATCGCAGGCCATCTTCACTAACCTGAAACTGGGGAAGGGCGAAGCATGCGGTGTAGAAGTGTATTCTTGGCGCCTTGGCATTTTTGCCCAAGGGGATGAAACCGTTGGGGGTAGAGGTATACAGCGTTGCTGTAAGTCTCGTATCTTTGAAGCACGAAGAGTTATAGCGCGAGTGTTCCGGTGTGTTCTTTTGGCACGCGTTACATTCTAGTTCGAGGCGTTGGAAAACGAGTGTCCCGTGTCCCGGCGTTTTAGTACCGTGACTACATGAAACGACGACGACGACAGGAGACGCCGATAACCCGAGCCCTTAAGGGGCTTCGCCCCTAAAAATGAGTAGTGAGCGTCAGGGTTCACAACCGGCCTTAAAGGAGCCATGAAGAGAAAACAAAAGTTTGTTTTATTCGAAAGATTAGGTGTTTCATAGTACCCCAAGCGCTTTCCCGGAAGCAAATGATGCTTTATTCACTGATAAATAAGGCAATTTAAGCCAAAATTTTAAATCTCCCGCTAAAATTGAACATTCCGTGACGTGTACAATGGCGTCATAGAGCCGGTCCATGAAACACATACTTAGTATGTCGACTCCATATAGCACCCACACGCGGGAGTCGATCGAGACGGCGGCCATTTTAAAAATACTAGTAAAACCTAGTGCACCCGCAGCCCTAGTCATGGAATCGCCTGATCCGGAGAACAAAACTCTCGCCGAGGAGCTCGGGCTTGCATTTAACAACCTCACACCACAATAACGCTCAATGCTTCTAAGTGCACGAGCGGCAAGACTTGTGGGATACGCGGTGGACGGGAAAGCGACCATTCCGCGATAGCCACAACAGACGAACGCCCAGCCGTCGGCACCGCTGCCTCGTCAGCCCCGTCGCGACGGACGAATATAGACTGGTACGTATGTGCCGTATTTTGATTACGGTTAATAATAGTTCAATTTCAGTAGCAGTATCACTTATGCCAGTTGGCCGGTGTCGTGTATGGAAAGCCGTTCGCGCGAGCTCTCTGCTTCGACCAGAAAGATACGAGCGTCAATGCGCGGTGTTTACGGCATTTTTTCCCCCAAGGTCAGAGCGATTTGACGAAGTCGGCAACGAGCGCCAGCATGTTCCAGGAGTGAGCTAACGTAAGGGTCCCTGCCGTAACTGAACAAACTGAAGTTTTCAGTGGTTGTAAACTGGAAACGAGCTCGTAACGACAGCAGCAAACCAACACCATTCGAAACTTACGCGACGACTGGCACTATCTCGTCGCTTCTTGCTGTTCCTTACTCCCCTCGTTTCTATTTTTACCTTTGCTGGTTGGCGATATGAAAGGGATTACGATACGAAGCAAGGTCGCGGCTGTGCGTGCTGGAACGGTTCGTTGGCCCCGAAGAGCCTCGAACCCGAAAATTCGTCTGCGCGACGGCGAGATGTCGAGCTCGGCCGGCGCGCTAGTTTCGTACGCATTGGCGCACACGCTTGCGAGTTCGTTCGGACCTTCAACCGTTTACTCCACCGTTCTTTGTCATAAAAAGAATGTGCAGTATGTTTCACGGGCATTTAGATCGCTATGCAAGCTGTAAGCCCTGCCTAACATGCGTTTGCTTTTGCCGGCCTCCGCCAATCGCAGAGCTTAGCCCATGTGACGGCATAGGTTCTGTTGCGGGAAATGAGCTGGTGGGTCGCATGACCATTCCCGTTTTTCCTAATTATGTAGCTTATTTGAGCGAAGTTTGCGTTATAAGTGGCGTCGTTATGGTTCTAACGAGGCAATCTTTCGAATGAACCAAACTTGTGTTTTCTCTTCATGGCTCCTTTAACGATATTTAAAATCTGACGACAAATCTCGATCATTTGGCACTGTTTAACGAGTTTAACGAATTGCATTGCACCTGGCGTTGAGGATTGTAATTGAGGTTTGTAGGCTGAGAAACAAAACTGCCTATAAGCGAGGCCTGGATTGAGGGACCCAAGAGCCGGCACCACAAGGAAAAAAAAAAGCAACGACGTCTGCTGCTTTTCGGTGACGCTGCGGCAGTGGTGGCAAACAGATCGATCGCAAACTTAGCAAGCGCGATCCGCAAACCAGCACTTTTACAGCTAGCAGTTAATTTAGTTCTGCCTCTGGGGATTTACACCACGTCGGGACTCGACTCTTTGCCAAACAACACCGGGCTATGCTGTAGAGTCAATAAATACCCACTATCTCATTATGGGAAGTAGTGCGTGTTCGTGACTCTGAGATCACAATTGAACGGGAAAAATATAAGCGACGCCACGCACGTTCTAAAGGCACGGTTGTGTTTGAACAATTTTTCCCTGCGGTCCCTGCACTTCTTTTGTCCGCACTTTGCATTTAATATGACAGGCCTGAATTGCGCGAAGGCAAAGCGCATTTCTAATGCCGCCGAATTAGGATTAATTCTACGTCGCTCAGTGCTCCTTACCGAACCCTTAACACCCTGTGCATGAGTGAATATTATCTTTCGACTTCTATACCCGCACACCTCGATGGATGGCTTAGCTCAATCCAAGAGCTGGGGCTCGTCGATCGTTGCGCAACAAATCCCCTGGGTCGCTTTCCAAAAGTTTGTTTCCTCGCGCGACATGGACGAAACTGGCGACAGTTCGACAACGGGCGCCCCAATTGCAGCTGTTCGGGCGGAATAATTAAATGCAGCAATAGTATTTGGGTCAAGCTGCGGATATCTCGAAATCTTGACTGAGCGTCGAACGAAAATTTCGCCGCCGCGAACCGTTTCACAAGATTCGCGCGATGCTGCCGCGCCTAAGTCCTTCGAATTCTTTCTGTTTAACCGCGCCTACCACAAAGCCGATGTTTTCCCCGAACGTCAAGTCTGAGCCTACGGGCATATCAACTTCGTCAAGCAACCCTGCGTCACGTCGTGTAACGGCAGATACATGCGCAGAGGTACAATGTACTAGAAGATAGAGGCGTAGCGTGCGGGGAAAAACCCAATGGAGAGCAGCGGCAGGGAAGATCGGCTCATGCAATGCGTAAAGCAGCGTCAAGAGGATTCCTTACTAGGCCCGAGTGCGACCGCAAGGTAGACCAGCAGTATGCAGTTATTTTCTGCTAAGTAAAATTGCAGTGCCACAAAACCCAGGCGGTTAACATCTCTTGTATGTTTTTTATCTTTCAAACCTTTATGAAAAGCAAGACTGGAAGCTGCTGGTGAAGAGCTGGTTAGTAGTAGCGCCTTTTTCGCAAAGAACTCGATATTTCATGGCAATTCGCGCAACTAGTGCTAATCTCGAAAATCCGCTTATCTCGAAATATTTCCCGGTTTTTACTACTTCGAGTTAACGAGGTATTACTATATTTACGCGTGAGGATTCAACGATGAACACGCTTGATTCCTGCCATATCCTCACATTCTTTTTTTGTTACAAATACTGCAGCTATATATCAGTGATGTGAGGACTGACGTGCAGACGGAAACTTCGAACAATTAAGGCATGCCAAAATCACATTGTTTTCAATGACCACACGCAACTTTCTGGGAACACCCAAGCACTTCTTGTGGTATTTGAATGCAAAAGCACGAACGTTCAAATGAACGCCCGATATATCTTAATTGCGTCCACCAGGCGTCGTCAAGGACTTTGTAAGCTTGCCGCTGTAGACAATTTGCTTCACGTTCCGCCTTTACGCTTTCGAATGGCTTCGATCTGCCTTCTGCGCACTGCTCCGCTGCTCCTTCTTGCCGCCGTGTAATAGGAGTTGACGACGATGGCGGATTTCGCTGCCTGCCTGTCCGCTCGAGAATTGGGCGCGTTTAGCTTCCCCCCATCCACGGTGTATACTGCCGTGGAAGGCCATTTTTAGTTATTTGCCAAGTTTATGCGCGCGCCATGGAACTCCTCTGGCCATGGAGCGCTTTCCGAGAAGCCGCTCTGCTGTCCTTAGCCTTTTTTTTTTCTTTCTTTGTTAAATGGGTCATGTAATGCTTTCGCGTTGAAACAGACAGTATAACCGCCCCGTGCACTGTTCTAGGTGGGAGGGCCAGGCTAGAGCACGCGTTGTTAACCATTCGCCCCTCCCCGTCCACTTCGTTTCAAGTCTCCCCGCACACTCGACGGATCACGACCGCACGCATGTGTGTCAGGGCCGAGGAAGCTGTCGAAGCAAATCGATCCCGTCTCAGCTCCTTCCTGCTCGCTGCTGCTTGGACGGATCCGGCCACTCGCGGTTCAGGTTTGCCCGAGCTATGCACACGGGCGAGTCAACGCGGTTGGCGAACGGGGGCCGATGAGAAGAAGGCAAAGCACCGAGACTGCAGCGGCTTCGCCCCGTGAAACGACGGAAGGAGTCAGTTCCTCGAAGAGCTTCGAAGCGTGACGGCGATCGAGCTCGAACGAGCCCGGCAGCCTGCCCGGCGACGAGAAAAAATACAGGCGTTCTTCGACGGGACTGCAAGGAGGGAGGCTTCGGGTCGGTATACGCGGTGGGAACACAAATGCCGCGACACGTCTCAAGCGCCTCGTCACGCTGCCAAATGAACGCCGGCAGCGCATATGCGCCCTTGCAGACTGGTGTGCGAGTGTGCGGCCTTACTGTGGACTTAAGGGAGTGTATGCAAGGTGGATTTCTGTCCAATGACGACTCCTACCTCTATTTTCGATGACGAGCTGTTTGTGGGCCTGTCTGTTTCTGCGCTACTTAACCGAAAAAGAAAAACCGATAGCGGAGGAAAAAAGGTGCTCCGCTTGAACGCTGAGAGAAACAAGACTCATGCCTGAACTGATGATGTGCAGCTGTACCCTTCGCTTTGTTTCAGAAACATAGTTGCAATGGTGGGGAAACGTGAGTACCAACAACAACAACAAAAAAAAAAAAGCAAGACGAGCGGCGATGTATAATGGCAGACGTGTTCTGTATGGGACATTAGAGGGGCAGATGGGAAGTGATACTGAGCCCCGTTCAAGGACGTACACGGACGGCTTCATAACTCTCGGTGTCGGGCCGACATCATCTTGCACGAAAGGAGTGCCTTCCCATGCGCAGTCCGCAATTAGGCATTCCGTTATTGTTAACTTTAGCTACCCCCGGTTTCTCACTAAACGACCCATTTTACCACTGCTGGTCGTGCAGGATAGGGGTATGAACCCGCAGCCAGCCTTTCCACCGGCAACATATCTCGACATTTTTTACAGGCATTTATTCATCCCCCACTTTTCTTCTGTTCAATCTGGTGAGTGTTAAACACCATGTATGCCTTGTCGCTGCATCAGGCACTAATTAAAACATACTGCCAACGCTTCCAGGAAGTATGAGTTCTCCATACATTTTGCTTCGAATAAGTAAGTGCTTTGAAACTTCCAAGCTGGCTTCTCTTGCCAACACCGTTGCCGCTTTCAAGAGCTTGTACTCCCAGTTTGTAAAAAGCGGGAGGCAAACGCAAGGCGTCCCTTTCGCCTGCACAAAATAAATAAAACATGTTCTATTATAATCGCGTAGACGAACAAGCACACCACCGCTGACCAACACGAAGTTGCCACTGCCCTTCCGATTCGGTGGGATGCTAGGACTAATACCTAACCGCACCTCACTAAGTTTAAAATGAGTTTGTGCGCTGAGGCTTAAAAATGCGCGACACGCACTCCAACCGTCACCCGGTGAATCCTTGCTTGAAGACACCCACAAGCTTCGCTGAAAGGAGTCGATAGCCCTCTCTCTAATTGACAAACCCAAGGGACCAAAATGAGGAAAATAAATCCCGGGCTGTCTCCACTAACGTGAAACCTGGGGAGGGGCGAAGCATGCAGTGTATAAGTGTATTAGTGGTGTCTTGGCGTTTTTGTCAACGGAGATGAAACGGTTGGGGGGCAGAGGTGTACAGCTTTGCTGTAGAAGTCTCTTGTCTTTGAAGCACGAAGCTCTCTAGCGCGAGGCGTAAACGAGTGTCGTGGTGTTTTTTTAGTACGCGTTACGAAGCGCTCCGGCGCGATGCTTAAACGAGTGTCCCGGTGTTCTTTTAGCACGCGTTACGTTGTAGCGCGAGCCGCAAACGAGTTTCCCGGTGTTTTAGTGCCGCGACTTCAAGAGGCGACGATTACGACGACGAAAGAGACGCCAACAGCCCCAGCCCCTAAGAGCCTTCGCTCCTAAAACTGGCGGACGACGCGTCAAAATTCTCCGAGGCAAGCATGCAACGTCAGGGGATGGTTCGAGCGGTCCCGTTACGTCGAGGCGAGGGAGCGGGAAGACAAGACGGCGGCAGCGTCGCCGTGTCATTCGACGTCAGGACAAACAGGGCAATACGCCTTGGGTAAACCCACTGTCGGAGGAAGCGGCCTCGTCTCCGACGTGCGTGATGGCTGCACGGCATCGTGCACACGGCCAGGCGAGCTTCCTAATGAAAGGCAAACACACGAAGTGCTGCATACAAGAACCCGCGGGGCGGTTAACAAGCGTTTGCCTAACAGACAAAACACAAGGCGCAGAGAAGAAAGGGGCCCGACCGCTTAGAGATGCGCCAACGAAAACGAAGCGCCGAAGGAGAAAAATGCGGAAAAGAAGATGACAGCGGAATCGTGCTGCTCGAAGCCAGACAGTCACGCTCCGAGTAATGACGTCACAGCTGACGTTTATATTTTTTTCCCCATTCAACGCAACCGTTCCAAGAAAATTTGCAGGAGGCCGGCTGCCTAGCATGTTTTCTTCTCTTCCCGAGTCCCAAAAATGGGCACCAAGCGAGGTTTCGTCACATTTACACACACACACACAAAAGGTTACACAGAGAAGAGGCCTAATTCGGTCAAGAAGGCACTTTAACTCAACCCCGCCTGTAGGGGCCCATTTTGTAGCACGAGAAGGGCAGGAGACAGGCTTTAGCTTGCTTAAAAGAGCACAAACTAATCAGCACACCATTCTTTTTTAGGGGAAGAAGTACGCTGCTGTACCTGACGGCGCTCGCCGAATGAACCCGGTCGATGGAAATTCTATACGTCTGATATCCTTCTCGTGGCGTGGGCGTGGGCGGGGGTCTGAAAACTTGCGCAAGATCGATGTATTCGCCCACCGCTTCCGGCATGACATAGCCCTGGCTTAACGGTGTATATCTCTGCTAACGTTTAAAGGGATCATGAAAACAAAATGTAAATTTGTTTAATTTGAAAAAAAAAAAAAAAAGTCTAGCATTCGGTAGCTCCCTCGGCTCCATTCCAGCCACGAAAGACATTTTTTAACCAAAATAACCCAAGATATAGTAAAAAACATCCCAACTTCGCGCTTCAGTGGCGTAATGCGGGACAGGGGGAATTTAATACGGTCCAGCGCTAAAAACACTATCAGTGTGCTAACTGCATGCTAGCATTCAAATGATACGAGCTAAACGGAACTAGAGGCTTCACTACATTTACTCATTCATGTTTCTCGGCGGTAACTTTAATCGACGGTGGTCAATCCCAAAGACAAGGTACAGCGACGTCACAGGAAAATCGCCGTAAAGTGACCGGAAAATTCTTGAATATCTTCACAGTCATTTTAAGGTCTGCGATATATATGGTGTTATCGTTACCGGGACAAAGCAGCCTTTTAATAAACGACACGTAATTGTCTTCATAGCGGCCTTTAACTTTACTTTCCATTTCTTTACATTCGTTTACTCCTACGAATGAGGTTTTTGGATAACGTTCCTGAACCATCATTTGCGGGTCCTCGCCGGACTCACTGAACAAGATGACGTCGTCCGCAAATCTGAAGTGACTCGCATATTCCTCATTTATTCGTATATCCCGGAATTCTCCCAACCAGTACCCCAAAATACCACATTTAGAATAGACTGTGAATAACGTTGGAGAGAGGGCTTCTTGTTATAAAGCTTCATCGCCACCATAAATTCCTTGTATACGTTCTTCCAGGAGCCTTTGTCCCTTGTTTTATCAAAGCCAATGCTAGAGAGTTTGTTGCTGGGCTAGTTGGTGCATATGGGTCTAGGCCCACTCGTCACAAGTCCACTCGTCATAGGCGAACTCGTCACAGGTAAACTGGTCAGGAATGCCAACTCGTCACAGGGCATTTCGTACGAGGAATTCTCGTATCACCGGAATATTCGTCACACGGAAAACTCACATTACGAGCTTGTTTTCTGAAGCGCTGTTTCCAGCTGCTATAGATACGTCGCCCATTTTAAAATGATGTAGGCGAGCGAGTGTTCTATTAACGCAGGAAGTGAGGTAAATATGCCGCCATACCGAGGTATATTAAAATGATTATAGCCTGCAAATTTGTATTACATGGCATGCAAAAAAAAAAATAAATTGTTATAAATGACGCAGTGAACAGGTTGTACATGAAATAAAAAAAATGTTTATTGCAGTCTCTTTGTACTGTTGTACTATTGCACTGTTTTCTCGTTGTGTAGGCGTCTTCAACGCTGAGTTGCGTTGTTGTTCACTTCATCAGTAGCGGAAGCGGATGTTGCGGGAAATATTCCGAAGCGTATTGACTGTGGCTCAGCCTTCTTGATCAGCCAGGATTCTTGCGATGCGATCGTTGATATCTTGGTATTTGCGAGCGAGCCGTGGGGGGTGCCGTCCGACGGTGACTACTACCACCACCGTGAAAAGCGACAACGGGACAGGTTAACAAAAGGCCCCACAAGATTGTTTGGCTTTGGCTGGCCCGACTATGTATTCAGTGCAGTGAAATAAAGATTAATATTATTTAAAAAACCATTGCCCGCCGCGGTAGCGCAGCTGGATATGACGCCGTGCTGTTGAGCCCAAGGAAGCCCGTTCGGTTCCCGGCCGCGGCGGACGCTTTTCTGATGGAGGCGAAAAGCGAAAACGTCCGTGTGTTCGAGATTTCGACGCACGCATATTAAACATCCCTAGGTGGTCAAAATGATTGCGGATCCCTCCACTACGGCGCATCGTCACTTGTGTAGCGTCGGCGCGTTAAAACCCCACAATCAATCAAATCAACAAATAAACAATTTCAATGCGATGCCTAATGCAATGCCTGGTGGTGTGTCCTTCAGTGTTTACATAGAAATAAATCCTACAGCTTAGCTATGGTTCAAGCCTTGCGCGAGTTGGTGCAAGCTTCGCCAATTTTTATTTCTATTTTTTATTCGCAGACTGAAAGTGGGGGTGCGGGTTGTATGCAAGGGCAGGTTATACGCGCGAAAATACGGACGTACACCACCTCAACGCTGCTGACGATCAGCACTTGAAGAAGTGCAAATCGCGCTGACCTCTCCCCCCCCTCCAGAGCAAAAGAAAAAAAAACAGCTCTTTATGCACACCTGCTGCTCACACAGACCTCGGCACGCCCTCCTAAACTGCCAGCCTCAGACCGGCTTTAAACGCCAATTTCCGGTCAGGGCTTCTAGCCTTTTGTTCACACGGCCGCGGTGTAACGAAATCCATGTGACGAGAAGGCACCTCGCACGAGAGTTCCTATCTCGAGATGGCACTGTACGAAAAGGCCGGTGTGACGAGTTGGCCTACGACGAGTTTTCCGGTGACGAGTGGGCTTGTGACGAGTGGGCTCGTTCCCGGTGCATATTAAGGCTAGAAGAAACCAGCTAATCATTGAAAACCAAGGACTAAGTGTTAAGAAAGAAGTCACAGGGACAGTGCTGGACTAGAACACTTAGTCCTTAGTGCAGGGGCACTTAGTCCTTAGTTTTCAATGTTCGGCTCGTTTCTTCTAAACATATCAAAGCTACCACTACTGCAGCTGTTTCCACTGAATCAACCGCATTTGCATAACCTATGAAGGACGCGTACAGAGGTTTGTTATACCGCACGTATTTCTCGATCACTCGGTTCATAGCCCGAGTGGCTAACCTTTCCTCGTTGTAGCCTGTTCTCACGACAGACGGGAACTTAGGGGTGTCGCTTATGCGCGTTCTCAATCATTGTTCGTTGATTAAGCCGACTGTAACTTGCCCTTCAACTCACAACGAACTGCCCCGTTTTGACATTCCTCCCCCAGCAGACAAATCCGGATTCGAACCAGTGAAGCGGCCCGTAGCTGCAGAACTCGTTCCATCCATCGTCCCGCAACTGGTTTGCTCCTAAACCGCTCACGAAACGCAGCGAAAGCCCAATCCGGCAGAAATGAAGGCTGCGTTTCCTAACGTTCCAGCAGCAAGCAAGTCACGTGCCTCACAATCCACGACCAAGAGACAGGCGACGTGCACGGCCTGCCTACGTATCGAGGAACGCACGCCCAGGCGACATCGCGAAAGCTGCGGAAATAACAGAACCCTACGGCAGACAAGACGACCTCGCAGGCAAAATGATTTCTCGGCCGCCGCTGCCTCACTTGCTTGCGCGTCCATTTCTTTACCTCTTCTTTCCACGACGCCCGCGCATGCTGCAGAGGACGTGGACTGGAAACCGACATATATATGTGCGGTCGCCCCGCATGTATACAAAATGGAAAATAAAACAGAAGAGCGAGGGGGGTCGACCTTCAAATTCCGGCGGCCGACCGCGGCGCCGTTGCCCAACTACGTCCATCCGCCACGCATACACGCGCGCCCACAAACGACGCCGCCGCCGCCGCCGACTTCTGCAGCAGACAACAACACAAACAAGCACGATACGCCGACGGCGTCGCGCGACGAGTCAGAGGGCCAAGTCCGAGGCCGGGGAAGGACGGCCTCTCCGCGTCAATCTCGGCGCCCGCATGTCGGCCAAGGCGCCACGGAAGCTCAAAGGGACAACAACCGAGGCCGACGACGTCTATTCATCGTCCACGGCCTCCTCCGAACTCCTTTGCGGAGGAGCCTGTGATGCCTCGGTCGAGACAGGTTGTGATTGAACCACCACATGACGTCCTTGCCGTGTGCGATGTGAATAGGCCACGCTCCGCTCGCTTTGCGACGCCGAATTTCTGGTGGGTTAGTGCCGAAGCGAGAAGTGCGGGAAGGAAAACAAAATGGGGCAATTCGGCCCAACAAGGCTGCTGCTGCTGCATACGGCTGCTCGACATTCCCTGCCACGCGCGGTAGCCGGCGAACCTTCCCACGTTGTTACCGGTTACAGAATGACCCACATCCAGCTGCCACAACAACAGGTTCGCTGAGTGCATTGCAGACACAATCACGGCAGGTAGTCGAAATGATGTCCGCGACGCGTTCGTTCGACACGCGAACGGAAGTTCGTTGCAGCCAACGACAGAGACTACCAAAAATACAAACACACACACACGCAAACAAAATTCCCACAGACGACGATGTTGTGTAGATGAGATCCATATTCAGTACAGACACAACAGTTGCATACGGATATATACGGGTAACTACACCAGCAAGAAAGAAGGTTACCTGATCGAGGAAACATGCTTTCTCGCCGTAGTGGAGAGCTCCGGATTTTCCGAGACGACAGCGCGCGAAACACGTAGAGTACACTGGAATTTTATTTTTTTCTGCGTAGAGGGGGAAAAAAGCAGTGCGTGCGGGAGTTGTTCTATGACTCCGGCTTCAGTACACCGGCTGAAACGTTGACGGGCGATCACGGCGATGCGAAGCGCATTGACGGCGCCCACGCTGTACAGAGCTAAGGCCGACGTCACGGGCATACTTGTACCGCATCTGTTTATACGCAGGAACTGGCGAACCGATAGCAGATGGCGTCGAAGGAACTGGCGAACCGATAGCAGATGGCAGGAAGTTCACGTGATTCGCTACCTTGCCGAAAACGCGACGTCAAGTCAAGGTCAAATAAAACTACGACGCAATCGCTAATTAATTACCGAACGGCTGACGCTGTCAATTCGCGTCGCGTCACCGTGTGATCGCCAGCCAATTTTCGAATTCCGCATCTATCTGAAATACTACAGCCTCCGTTGCACCAACCTCGCGGGCGAGCTTCGCCGCGTTACATGTGTGCGCGCAGTGAAGCACGCTCGGGGACTTGCGGCCACGCCGACGCGAAACCTAGCCAAAGCGCCCAAAAAATGTCACCTACACTGCGACACCCTCACGTCTTCAGGTCAGTGACGTCACAGCGGGGATCAAAATGTTCAGTCAATTCATACCTTGTCTCGTCATTCGTCAAAGCTGACGCCACATTGGACCCAGCGAACCAGACGCAACGAACGCGAACCCGAGTGACCCTCCACGAGCCCCGGCACACGCCACATCTACCAACACCACCTGACAGCAGAACGGATTCGTGGCCGCCATGGATGTATCGGATACACAGAAAAGATAACTTCCAGGCCACGCTACTGTTGCTATACCTTGTGTTACTTAATATTGCGCAACCTGGGTGGGCAAACAAAAATATGAGAAAACGGACAAATCGCTCGCTAACAAGGAAATTGGAGCTAAAACAGAGCATTGTATTGAAGGAAGAAAGGTGTGAAGAGAGAATTTCTTATTTAAAGATTCGCACGACGCACTAAATGGCGTTGATGCAGAAAAAAAATAACCCCTGTTTCAGCGGGACACTGCTTCGCTACTGTCTATTTACCGGCATGACCCCATGATGAAATATTGCCAGGTACATCGACAGTAAGACGGTCGCGCTTTAGCTGCCTTCGACAGAAAACGGGGCACATGCATGGCGAGTCCGCCACGCAGCCGACAAACTACACGTTGTAGGCAGAGCTCAATACTTTTCAAAACTACGACCTCTCATTAGACGCGTTGTACGCGTCTGTGCGATGACGAAGAAGCAAGCAACGCATTTTCAGCTCGGCTTAAAGTTAATCCAGACAAGGCGACTTAAATGAGTTCAATCCGCACGCCCTCGTTGCTGTCGAATGAGCTGCAGATTGAGGCCGAGACGGCGAGGCTCGTCAGCCGAAACTTAGGCCCCGACAGTGGCGTCCGAATATGAACACAACCCTTCCCCTTCCACTGGGCCTCCCGAACGAAGGACGCAGCCGCCTCCCTTCATACCTCGCTCATAAATATTCGCACCCCCGAAGTTTCCTTCCAAGGCCCCGACGACGGCCTCCTGTCGGCGCCCCACCGCGTTTCCTCCCCGAAGGCCCCCGGTGCGCCCACTTTCGAGTAATAACAACGATGATAGTAAAAACACGTTCACCGACGTCCACAGCGTCCAAAAATAGAAATGTGGGGCGACCCTTGTTAGTCGACCTCCAGTGGGCGCCGACGAGTAGAAACACAACACGCGCGCACACACAAAAAGTAGAGCAGCGCCGACAACATCGTGCGTGTTGATGCGGCGTACACGCTCGCTCCTCCGCTCCACGGCGCCGTTCCTCTACGTAGAACGCGTTGACAACGTGCAAGGCGACAAATAGGCCTGACGCCCTCTTGGCACGTATCATCGCTGACTACGCGTAGATTATAAGTGCACAGAGCCGCTCGGTGTACTTGAAGCCCAGCAGGGTACAGGGACTCGTCAAGACTGCGGGAGACAGTGGCAGATTGCGCGCGCCGGATATAGTATGGGCGATTGAAAGGCTCCGCTGCTTGCGCACAGAGTGTATAGTACCAGGCCAGGGCTGCCTATTCTTCCCGGCGCCGAGCTCCTTTCTTCTCCGCCGAGGACGGCGCTCCATGCAAAGCAAGCGTCACGAAGCGCGCCGCGCTTCCCTGACCCACTTGCCTGAAGGCGTGACCGCGTAACGTCACGCCAATTACACTGGAATGAGGAGAGAAAAGCGTATACATAGCGCGCGTGGGTCGTCGCAGACTGGCAACATAATCAGCGTCGGCAAAATAACTGAGTGCGAGTAGGGAGACGCTTTTTATATACGTGTAAAAAAAAAAAAAAAACACACACACACCAGACGCGTACAAACGGGGTGGTGAGAATTTCTTGCGCTTCTCCTCCGCTCACGAGACTGCCGGTTCAGTTCGTGGCTCAAATTTGGGACAGGATGCCAGGCACAGGCTAGGACGTCATCATATTGTTCTGATGAGCTTGGGGACAAGCGACGAGATATTTCATGAGCACCACCTTTCTAGCGCAATCCTCGCAACAATATGTCGCAGGGTCAACTCTGGGGAAATGCGCGTACCTTCACCGACAAATTCGAATCTTGCAATTTTTACGTCCGGCTCCAGCGAAAAATGTGTCCGTACGTACGAACGGCAGCGCACCGGCCGAACGGTAGGACCTGCGCTGAGGGTTTCTGCTTCTTCGGCATGCACAAGGTTTTGGGATTCACGCTTACGGCACGCCTTCCTCGTCTCCCTCTTTTAATGTGCCTGTTAGCGTAGAAGCTGTAGGCGCATTTGCGCGGTTAACGTAGCCAGTCTCGTTACAGAACACCTTATCTCTCGTGTATACACCCGTTCTTGCAAGCAAGGGGGAGGATTCTTAGAACACCCGCCGCGGTGGCTCAGTGGCTAAGGCGTTGTGCTGCTTAGCCCAAGGACAGTGCGGGTTCGATTCCCGGCCGCGGCGGCCGCTTTTTTAATGGAGAGAGAGAGAGAGAGAGAGAGAGAGAGAGAGAGGGGGGGGGGGGGGGGGGAAGGAAACTATCATACCTCGGAGGAAGGGGGGTGTTCCCTGGTACTCCGACAGTGGCGGGCCCGGCGGAGGTGCACAGAGAGTTACGGCCGTATTCCGAGTGCCTCCTCCACTCCATTTGCTCCCTCCACTCGGCTGAGGGGAGGATTCCGCAATCCTTATACACAGGGAAATCGATTTCAAGGATCTCCTCCAGTGGAGGTTCGAGTGGAGGAAGAACTCGAAATACCAGGGTTACAATGTGGGCAGCCAAGGGGGACCGCAGGGCTGCCCGTAGGTTTTCGGGGGAAGCGGCCCAGCTATAGACCACGAATAGGGAATATCAGGGGGGAATGGGTTGGTGGAAAGAAATGTGGAACTTGTACACAGCGCCAATACGTGTGTTCATTGTCCGGATAGCCACTGCATACCCACAGTGCAGACGGCCTGGTGACTTCTGTATGTAGTGGAGAAACAGACCACAGGGGAGGGAAAATGTCTGCGCCTGTCTTATATATGCAGCGTGTCTTCGTGACATGAATTTAGATGGGGAGGGAAGGAGCATTCTTGCTGCGCGGAGGTCACCGAGATGCTCTAGGCGCCTTCCGTGATGCACTGCTCTATCGATTGTATTCCTCAGGCCCCGGCTGAGGGCTGAGCCCGTTCATTACGCTCTATGCCTTGGCGGCCGGGGATCCATTCGAGGAAAACGTGAAGGTGGGGATGTACGTTGTCAGGTTGATAGAGGCGAAAAGCGAATGCGCCCGCGTGTTCGAGATTCCCGAACACGTTCAAGATCCCCAAGGTGGTCAAAATTAACCCGGAGCCCTCCTTCATTAAGGCGCGCCTCATGGACCAGGTGTAGCTTCGGCGACTTAAACCGCCCAATCACTCAAATCGAAGGTTCTTAGAACATGATGACGGAACACTTCTGCGTGCGTCCCAGCGCATCGTCATCGCCGCGATAACCGCAGCTTTTTACCAGCGTGAAGGCGCGGAACGGTGATCCGCTCCTTTTAAGCACGGAGAAAGGGGAACGAGGGGCACCTACTCCCCAAAAAGGTACTGGCATACTATCGGGTGCTACATTGAGACGCGGAATCATAGTCCAATGCCGTGCGTTCGTGCGTGCGTGCGTGCGCGCGCGCGTGTGTGTGTGTGTGTTAGCAAGTTATTGCGAATACACATGCTGTCACTTTTTATGCCCCCTCCCTTCCTTCTACCCTCACACGTGTGCGTGGGAGGGGCGGGGAGAGGGAGGGAGGATTAGCCACTGCCTCTCCGGCGACTCGCGGTGTAGTGGGCCTTCTTTGAAACCCCCGGGCCGTAACTCGAGCGTCTGCGACGTTTTTGGAGTCGTGAACTCAATCGCGTGTAACCTTAAGCGTAGGTTAATCTCAAACTGAACACTCTCACAGTGAACCCTCATAGATAAGCCGAAAAGTGAAACTGAATACAGCCCCGTAGTCGAATTGGTGAGTCATTAGAGAAGTTATAATATATACCGGAATGTTGCGCGCGCTCTATAGCCCCACCCTGTGTTCCCCCCCCCCCCCCCCCTTTCATTCCTAACACCTCAAAATTCCCATTTTCACACTAAAAAGCGACAAACTGCTTTCCCCTAGTCCTCCTTTAAAGTAGGAGTCCTTGTCGATGCATCCAAAATATCGCAGCCAAAGGAACACCGCGCTGAGGTTTCCCCCACAAAATTTCGTTGCGATCCTGACCGATTTCCTGCGATGGCCGTTTTAAAATGCGTCCTCCCCTGCGAGCACAGCTGTACACACTGAATGCGCCTTTCTTAAAGAATCGACGCCTTATTCTGGAAACAACACAGTCTGGAGACATGGGAGGGAAGACATCCAGGACGAGAGCCAAGCTACGGCGGCCCCAAAAAGTGCTTCCGGCATTAAAAGGAGAGCAAGAACGCTAGGCCCTTCAGCCCAATCTCCTCACTTTCGCTTATATTTTGGCCCCGCGAAGCGGCCCGTATTCGCCCCGAGCGCGAACAGAGTCGGCCCCTGGCGGCGGCGGGACGAACCGCTCCTAGTGTGGATGGCGCTCTCGCGTCGTCTGCTTTTTCACGTTGCGTGCGGCGCAAGACGCGTGCTGCACACGACAAAACAACCAATATGTGTGCTCGTTTGGCAGTAAGCAATGACATAGTTACCTCTGCTTGCGCATTTCTTCTAGAAACGCAATAATCAGCGGCCGTTGTGGGTTAATGCGCTGGTTTAATTCCACGAAACATCTTCGCCGTGGTCACCGCTTGAGTGTGAACATTGCTTCCACACATTGCACTTTTCCTATTGTTGAGTGCAGTCGTCGGCCGTTTCGGGAACGTCTAAGGGTGCTTTTTGAAGGTGGCGTGGTGATTATTTAAAGCATAAAAGTTTAGTATGCGAAACGGGTAAGAAGCGACAAGACCTGCGTACGCGTGCAAATTCCACACCCTTGTAAAACTGCGCTGTGTCCTTATAGAAAGCAGAAACAAACAAAAACACTTACACTGCACACGACCCCTGAGCTATCGCCCATACATTACAGGACACGTATTTTACACCAGCAAGCGCCTGTGTGATCGTGTCCTTCCCGTATATTTCTAAAATAAATACCATTTTTGGACAGTCGTTGTTTATACTCAGGAGGAGGAATAAACATTTATTCAGCTGTGTTGAGTTGCTAATTTTACGTATTATTTAAAATACGTTTCTATGGATGCGCAAGAGTATTTAGGGGGGATTTTTCGGTAAAATTAAGCAGTTGTGAGTTTGCGTCAGTCATGTGGCATTTCGTGTGTCATTTTCATATATTTCAAATCCGACATGAATCACCTTGTCCAGAAACGTGTCTCACTCAGCATAACCAAATGCTTAATATGGTCACGTCTTAACCTCTTAAGGTGAACCTATAGTTTAAAGAAAGAGGAGAAAACGCGTAATATAATGCACGTTGTTGCCCACATGTGTGAGGGGCGTGTGTGCCTTCACTCGCTGATTTTTTTTTTTTAATTTTTTCCCACAATGCTTGCTTTCAATAGATTTTTGAAAAAGGCGAGCCACAATTCCTGGACAATCTCGGATCAAAGGGGGGTTAATTAATTTTGAAAATACGTGTTAAAGTACTGCTTTTTCACCGCTACAGAACACAACGCCTAGTGTAGTTTCGATTGTAAGTAATACTGATAACCATAGTTTGGCTTTTCGCGTTACGTGCGTTCTGTTCTCTCTGCTCTTGCACCGTTGGCAGGACCTCCCCCTCTTCACGAAAAAAAAAAAAAGGAAATGCACAGAATTTCATTTTTTAATCAATCCTCAAGAAATAAAAGACAAAGGCGATATTCAGTTTACAAAACAAAGTAGTTACCGGAAACTCGTTGCGCTCATTCGCAACGAGAAATAAAAAGGAAATGTTTTACTACATCTGCAACAGCGCAACTTCATTTATTGCCATCTTTAGGGTTCGTAAGCGACCTTATACGCAAGAATGCAAACACATCTCAGTGTTGCAGGCACCTGTTAGATTTTAAAAGGAACGCAATTGGTCAACAGAGCAGCCGTAACAGAAAATTTGTGCTCACTGTGAGGTCCCAGAAGCTTGGTTTGCACACTGTAAACCTGCTTGTCACTTTGCTAAAACCTAGCTAAACATGAGATGTTGATTGTACTGCGTGCGTTGACAATTCAATTCGCAAGTTCACTTGCGACGAAAGCCGTAAATAAGTGATCCGAAACCGTTATTCATCAAACCTTCCTTCAGAGTCGCTAAAATTTCATTTAAAAGACCCGTTAGAGCGGTTACATTTATATCTCTGTGCTGATCAAAATTCAGTAATTTTATGTTGCCTTTTGAACACACAAAACATATCGTAAGCTCTTAGAAAGAATTTCGGGGCAGTTAAGTAGTGTTACCATTTCAGGGCATCCCACAAATGCAAGAATGCGTCATGCTACCAGTGAAAGCGATTGAGATTGCCGTTGTAAACTGAATTTCAAAGATCGAGGCTTCCTGATTTGTTTCTATTTATGCTGTTATTGAAGGCTCAAAGCCATAGTCGGGAAAGATCGAGCTTGCTACGAGCCACAGCGTACAAGTTCATTGTCACAATTACGGCCATTCTGAGATTCCCGATGAGCCGTCGCTTTTTTTGGCGTAGTAATAAAAACTGACTGCCGCTTCCATGCTATACATTGAACGTTGAGGAACCGAACTACAGCATACCACTCTTTTTTGCACCTTTCGTGCGCTCATACTGCGAGAAAAAAGCACGAAGCGCGCCCACAGTGTGCATTCCTACGGGCCGCTCTGCGGAGCATCCACACTAGCAGCGCGACGGTGTCGCCACCTACATGTCGAGCTCGCGGCGAATAGAAGGGCCGATCAATGTCGCAAGTTGCGCCTAACTTGGCGCGTGCGTGGCCAGCTGCCAAATCAGCACGCAGGTCGCGCTGCGTGGCGACAGATGCGGAGGCCACTCGGCGAGGACCGAAGCAAATGCGTGCACGCTGCAGGCACGGATGCCCACGCACACCTGCCGGCAGCCAAAAAGCGCGTGGGTGCGGACATACGGTTCCGCCGCATCAACAGCAAAAGGGCCCGGCAGCCAGCTCGCTCAACACGCGTAAAAAGGTGGCTGCACAGTGAAGTACGAGCCCGTATAGTTAGGCGCCTTGCCGACTACGCAAGCCTGCTAAAAGGGCGCTTCGATTCAGCCGATATTCAATCCGTCTCGGTGGACTTCAGCAGCTCAGTGCCTTTTTCTCATCTTCCTTCCATTTGCTTTTTACGAAGGTGAAAGAGTTGAGAAGCAACTCGACTAAAACGCTTTTCGCATATCCCTGGGGGTTCCCTTCGCACGCAAAACAAATGTACAGCATTGTGCCTTATATATAAACACCTTATCATCTTGTGTAGCAGACAAGGTATACGAATTATTCGGCTCAAGTTTGAAGCTGGGTCAGGAACGGTTGCAGCTAAGCGGCCCACGACAATTCTGCCTGCAACAAGCCCAGCGGAGGCTTATAAACAAACGAAGTACTATTTCAGACAGAATGCGCGCAAAGCAGTTTATGCGACCAGCTATCAAGGCTCCGCGCACGTTGTCCGTGCTTTATTAGCCCGGTGAGACAGGTTCCCGAAGTCCTAAAAAAATATGCAGTCCACATGCACGGAGAAAAAAAAAGTCGGCGTCTGTTTGACTTTTTGCCGCCACCCTGGAGACTGGAGCATTCGTAAATCGCAGCTGCGGCAAGCGCCAGATGTCAGCCATCTCTAACAGAGACACGCCAGAAGTACGCTCCACCACAACCATCCAATTCACGCCCTTGTGCAGGTCTGAACCAAGGTTTCGCACGTGCGATAGATAGCACGAACGCAATGGGAGATTCCGAATGGTCCGACAAGGGCGCGCAATCCTAAGCCCGGTGCGCGCTACAAGAGCATATAGCCCCGACCTGGTAACCAGACGTGGCCACCAGCGCGAAACTGGCAAGAATAACGGGCGGGAACTACACGATGAAGAGCGGACAAGTCGGAAAAGGAAGAACAAGCGGCGATAATCGAACCACGCAAGCCAAACTGGCCCTTGGCGCTCACGAGAAGGGGAAAATGTGAACACAAGCCGGCTCAAGGCGCGGGCGATGTGCGCATTGCGGGAGGGGGGCGGCTTACAGCCAAAACCATTAGAAGAGCGCTCACGAGGTCGGCCGCCGCTCGGAACCCGGTCGATGCTATCAATCGGCCATTTAAACCTGCTCCCGCACTCGTTGCAAGCGCACTTTAGGCGGCGGCGGCGCTTGCAGGAAGTCCAGTGGAGCACTGTGTGCAACGGGACACGCTGCGGCATCCATCTCTCTCCTCAAGGTCGTTCGCGGTATACAAAGGACGAGGTTAAGGGCGCCCGCTGCCTTCCCAGCAAGTGGAGCAGTGCACACTACCACCACCACCCACTGGGAGCAGAAGAAAAAGAAACTGCGCGGCCAAGACAATGCACAGCCTGTATTGGAGGCACAGCGATCGGAGCGCCACGACTGCCCAAAGGACATAGACGTCAAGTGATGCGTTCAAGGTGGGCACCATACCAGTACGGAGAGAACATCCGGGAAAGGGATCGGCGGAAGTGGGAAAAGCTGCGACGTGGAGGAATGCGACGGAAACTTTGGGGCTAAAGAAAAAGGCAAGAAGTGGTTGAGAATCACTGGGAGGGCGCTGAGCGTCAACGGCTGCTACTGCTGATGGAGATGATGACGATGCCTATTAAGCCTACCAGCTTTTAAAATCCACAAGGCCCGATTCCTTCACCACCGTTTTCGCCGAGTACACTCGTGGAAAAATGAAATGCGAACACGGAAAACATGAACCAAACACGCGAAACTATTACTGTTCGAGTGGACGAAGTAATGGCGCGCAACTGTTATACTTCGAAAGGCAAATTTCCCAACTATATTACTGTAATTGATACAGGCGTCCATTCGACCTGCATGGAAAGAAATCACGCTATTCGCGTGTTCCGCTTCATATTTCCGTTATCGCTCTACATTTGCCCATTACTGTACACAACGAAACCACGCTCCCACACGCACCGCGTTCCCACCACACGCCGGAGAGAACGTGTCAATTGTTCGGCGGGCGCTTATCAACGGGCCCGGTTCGCCGTGCCTGTTCGCGCGTGTCGCAACGGCAACACATTTGCAAGCACGGGCAGCGGAGGTACACAACAAACACGCGTCTCGCTCTCCTCTTCGCCGGAACGCGGCCTCCAGGCGGGCGTCTCCAATGGCGCGTCGGTGCCTGATGTAGCGGCCATTGTTCATCCGCAGCGCGAACAGCCGGCGGCGGAGGCCTTGGGAAACGACGCGCCGACGCCGCCCGCCCACGCGGCATCAATCACGGATGCGTCGAAATGCACGCACCTGCCTATGTATGTATCGCTATATTATTGTGGAGCCGACTCAGAGCGAAGGTACAGTGTACTAGAAGACAGAGGTGCGTCGTGCAAGGGGGGGGAACCAATGGAAAGCGCGGGTCCCTTTTGCGATGAAAAAAAAATGTATGAAGCGCAGGCGTTCCCCGGAGAGCACCTGTTGCAGCCAGCGCCACCTACAAGTTTTTAAATCAAACTCAACAGCTATTTGTAGAGTTTTGAAAAACTTTGCGTCATAAATAAAAATAAGACTATTTAATGCAATAGATAGGTGTTCATTTTACCAACAATACTTCTGAAGCCAACCGGTAAACAGTGGCCGCAGGGGCGCTGCTTACAACAGGAGTTCCTCAGAAATTTTCATCGCAAAAGGGACCCGCCCCCTCCCCCCCCACCCCCCCTCCTTCCTCCAAACGGTCCTGAACCTCTCTTCTAGTACCCTGTAGCGAAGGGGCCTTGCCCATTGCGGAGTGCAAACCGTGACCTGCAAACTCGTTCCCCCACCAAAATTTTGCCGTGGTTGAAACGCGGGGAAGCCCAGTTTGCCTAGCGATACAGCTCGTTTTTAGCGCCGAAAGCCCGCAGTTAACGCTCACGAACTTGGATGAATCCACCGCCTCCTTGGATCATTTTCTGATGGCACGCGCTGTTCCCGTTCCTGTATCCAGCTGCCCCCATCACTTCCCTCGGAACGAGCGAGAGATTACACGCTTTCACTCTGCAACCGCGCCAGGAGCTGGCTTGACCTTGGCTGAGTTTGAAGGTTAGATTGACGCTGCCAGGACCGCGGCGTTTTCTGGGTTTGTATCTGGAGTAACAGAGCTTTCGCTTCGCCTTTAAGAGCGAAATGCGACAGCCGAGCACGGGCAGACGAACACGCAACACCCGCACTGGTAGACGTCACTGCATCCATCGGCATCATGTTCCCTTCCAGCGGCGGGGCCCCGCTGCGAACGTTGGCGTCAGAATCGCCAAGCCGCTCGGCGGACTTTTCGCTCTATGGACCCTTTACTGCATTCCCATTCAACCGCCACTGAGTATGCACTCGGATGGGCGGGAACCGCCAGTGCCAACTCAAGGCCTATCTAGCGTGAGCTTTGAGGGGGCGAGAGAACATTTAACGCCTCCAAACACTGCTCACACAGCCGCTTTTGTACTAGAAGTGCGCCCACAGCAGGCGCGGATCAAACCCGGCACCTCGAGGCTCGATGAACGGTCGTCCTCAATCTCTGCACGCTTGAGTACGGCGCGCCTAAGTACACGCGTCGTCATACTCACATCTGGCGCACTCGAAGGCAGGTGCTGTCGGGCACATTTTCGCGACAGGCGAGCCGTCAATTCAGCTTTACCCGTTATGCAAAACTCAATTTCAACCTGACGTACATCTCGGAGACGTAAAACCCACCCCCCGCTGTGGTGAGGCGAAACCGCGACCCTATTTATTATAGGCCAAGCCGACGGGCGTGTTCGTGAAACAAATTTCAGCCATGATTGCTATGCATCCGTCTTGTCGAGTGTCGTGTGCACTTGAGAATACATCGAGGACGGCATTGCGTAGCATTTTTTTTTCTGACAAGCACCAAATACACAGGCGTGCGTAATTTTTTTATGCGATGTGTAAACGGAAATGCACGCGCTGCGACACCGCTGGCTTCGTGATCTCATCACAGACGAAGTGTAAAACTTCCGAGAGTGGTGCGACGTTTAACGTGTTGTGCGGAGAGGAAATGAAGCGTGTGCCTCTCTACGTGGTCGCCGTCCGAAGGCCAGTCACTAAGTCTAGCTTTATCGCCACCAGCCAAGGTGGGAATGGTTGTGTAATTGCACTCTGAGAACGCCGCGAATAAATGTCATACCCAAGGAGCCAGTTCAGCTCCGAAGTGCGCTTATTAAAGAAAAATTTGCGCACATAAGTAAACCAAACAGACTACTAAACCCAGTTCCACCCAGTATGAAATCAGCTGAAACAGCTGAGCTGTGGTTTCCTTCTGTCGGCTGGAACGTCAAAGAGCGCGCCCGAGAACGACAGCGCCGTCGCCGCGCAAATTCTACGGTTCGCGCGCGAAGGAATCGGCAGCTAAACGTCAGCGGCGGGAAGCTCCCCCTCTCCCTCCCCTAGCGGGAAAAAGAGGAACCCGCCCCTGCGAGACCACTGCGCCCTCTATCGGTGGGTCTGGGAACTTGCTCCTACTCCTGCGTGACGCACGACCTTCAGCAGACGGACTAAAAGGCCCGACCTACAACAGCTCCGTTGTTAGAAGTGTGGTCCAGCATTCGCGCAGAGCCTTTTCCTCCCGCTCAGAAGCAAACAGGCGGTTTCGAGCTCATAGCGCGGAAACCCATGGTGAGGCGAAAAGACCAAAGCGGCAGTCCATAAAGAGACTGTAGCACTCCACCACGGCGCTTCTCCATAGCCTGGTGGGTGCAGCTGAAGTCGCCAATTATGGTTGCAAGTTTGTTTATCTGCTTTCCCAGAGCCCCTTCATCCGACCCTCCTCCCGCACTGCTGCTTCCCTTTCCCGGCGCGCGATCCCCGGCTCACGCCTTGCGCTCCGATTTTCTCTGCGATTCTGTGTACCCCTGACAACGATTCTTTGTCCCTCACGCGTACCACTAAAACACAGATACCCAAGAATTTCGCCTTAAACCTTTCGTATGCCGCGCAGACTACCTCATTTGATAGGGAAAGTGTTTCGCCCTGCTGCCACTAGACTTCTTTGATCGGCAGTGTTCTCGATCTAATCGACGGTTCCGGAAAGTGTAGCGCGGAAAGATTAACGCTCTCAGGACAAACGCCATGACACTTTACTCGACGACGATCGCCTGCGCACGACACTCTGTTCACTGCCTCCTCGACACCTGTGTGTTAAAGGGACACTGAAGGCAAAATACAAGTTGCTCTAGATGGGTAGATTAGCTCACCAAGAACAAGAATAGACCACTCTTATGAGTAGCTTTTGGGAAATAAGGCAGAAAATATCGAAAACCTGAAGACGGATGTCGCCGCCACTGGCTACACCGCGCAACTTGCACCGGAAATGATTAAGATTGTACGACAAATATTTTACCAATACGGCTCCAAAAATATATCAATAACTACCACCTCCCCTCGCGGGAACCCCTGTGTAGATGCGACGCATAGGGGGTTCACGTTGCAGCGTTGGACAACGGAGGAACGGCGCTGGAACGATGGAGCGGAGCGGCGCAGGCACCGCATTTTATAGCGCGCATAACGGTGAGGGGACGCGCCGGAGCCAGTGCGTCTGCCGCGGCTATGACGCAACACAATCCACTTTAATCCAATCCAATCCAAGCCAAGCGAATCCAATCCAATGCCCCTCGCGAGAGAGTGTTCGCTATCGGAAAGAGGAGGGGGTGAGCGGCGGAGAGCGCAGCTGGCGCGGTGAGGAGAATGGGGGAGGGGCGGACGCCGACGACGACGCCGGGTGAATGAGATGCCTTCGCATCTAAAAACTGTGGTTGATTTCTCTGTCATAATAATCTGTAAAACAAAGTGAAATGTGCAGCGAAATCTGCAGCTGAGCATGATTTGCGGGTAGGCGGCTGTCTTGAGGGTGTGCTTGTCGAGCGACGCCCTGCTGCCCGGTCGCTTCTGCAAAGGTTTACTGGTGTCATTTCCGTGACGGATATGACGTCACTGAAATCAGTGTATACCGGCATAAAACACTTTAGTGTTAAAATATGAAACCCGAAAACAAACAAACCTAAGTACAACAAACTCTTTAGTACTAAAGGTTGCTTCCCCGCAAGCACACCCTGTGTGCAGGGGTGCACCCTTTACAGGCCGCTTGCTTCGTTGCACCGCCGTCACTTTCGTGACGGATTTGACGTGAGCGAAATCTGTGTACCCGGAAATAAAACACGTTCGTGTTATGACCGATCGGACCGCGGACTCGGTCCGCGGTCCGATCGGTCGAAGCGTTCAGTAATGATCACGGGTCCCATGAAGAAACATTTGGCTTAGTGATCCGGAGCAGAAAAGGACGCGGAAGTTCGAGATCGCACGACTGATTGACCGAAATCGACAAAACCGGTTGGTACGTGGTAGCGTTGTATTCGCGGTTGCAATGAGGAAGAGAAATGCGTTGTTTGATCAGCGATTTCTCAGAAATTAAGACATCTTTCGGCACCGAAACAACGCTAAAACGGCTATGGGAAGGTCAAAATTTCATTTAAAACCACTGGCTGGTTACCTTCAGTGCACCTTTAAGTTTATTGCGGAGCACAAGTTCGCCCCAATAAACACTGTTCACTGGAAGAACTCTGCAACGTTCTCGGCTTCGTGACTGTACGTTGCTGTTGTTACGTAGTTTATCTATTTCTGCACGACCGCCTGCTTTGTCTCGAATAAGAGACTGGTAGTGTTTAAAATGCACACAAATAATAAAAATGTGAGAGGAGTTATGTTTTTCGGGGGGTAGCCAGCTTATCTGATTTCCGGGAGGGGCCAGCGAACTTATACTTCACACATGCCCGTAGATGCGGGCGTTAACGTTTCGCATGCAGCGGGCGACATTTTGAGCTTAACTTTTCACGGAAGATGCGCACGGCTGTGTGGGACATGCCAGCAGCCGCCAAACTGACTGCTCGCGAAGAAGGGAGGCTGTCCTGTGTCGGGACTAATATGAGAACTGTCGTTACGCGGCGTAAAAAAAAATATCGCCATCGTTAAAACAGCGATCCTCTGAGGAACGATCTACGCCAGCGAATATCTGCCTCTAAAACAGCGTCACATCCCAGTCAACCCATGTGTCATCAAACACGACGACGGAAACGCGCCTTCCGCTGTCGGTCGCTATAGTGTGAATGGAAGCCCCCCACAAGTGGTGACGCATCACTGTATAGATACCGCCCGGACGAAGGGAGCAGAACGGAATTACGATTCTAGTGTGTCTCAAGCCCTAGACGGTCGACTTTAGCGTGAACCTGCGGTTTAACCTCCATTTTCACGTTTTCTTTCGTCCCCATGGTTTTGCCGCTGTATACCGCAGCGAGAGCTCAGGGAGTTCCAAGCAAACCGTTCCTGACAGGAGAAGGATGGGGGTTTGGAGGAAGAGAAGTAGTAAGTTGGAGGAAGAGGGGGAGGGGGGGGGGGTTGCAGAATAGGGATCCTCAGGGTACTTCCTCTTGAGTTGCCTCCCCCACGTGCTACAGGGAAGGGAGGGAGGGGTAATATCGGTGTACGGATAAGATGGCAGCGTTACGAAGTTGACGCGTTGGAAGTGGTATTCGCACATCGTTTTTTTCATGCACGACGCTATCCCATCTAAGTTTCAGCAAGCGTTTCTTTGCCTGCGACGTTACTGAGAAAGGTTTGTAGGCACGAGGGAGGGCCACCACCACCACCACCACGCAAAACAAAAACACGAGGCCACGGCGACTTGAATGCCTGCAGGAGGCGGCACCCAAAAGCAAGGGTCCAACTTGCGGTAAAGTTTGGCAAGTAACACCTGAGTGGCGGCGAAGAGAACGGGACAGACACGAGTCCACCGAGGCATCCATGCAGTGGGAGAATACGAGATATAGGTTGACGCCGACCAGACAATGGCAACACGTGCCATTTAAAATTGAAGCCCCATTTATCTCCGTACGATCGACAATTCCGAAAGATGGGAAGGCGCCCGGCAGTGGCTTGAACAAACGCCTCGTTCTATCGCCGTCGCACGAGCGCTGCTTACGCGACCGCCCCACAGGCCGTCAGCGCACAAGTCCGCACAAGCTATCGCCTCGCTCGTTGGTCCGCTCGCAGCCGCAATCTCTTTAAAGGCCGGCCGCCATGGCCGCCACGAAATCACCGAATCTCGACTGGCGTGCGTGCCTGATGTTCACGGTTATTGAGGAAGCTTCGAGCGTCGAATCACCTACATTTTCCCCTCGAGAACGGAGAAAGAATAAAGGCCCTGCCGCCGCAGCAGCCATTACGACGACGCAGGCCAGTGTAGCGCAAGGAGTTAACGCGGCCCTGCACGATCGTCGAAAATATCGAAATGCAATCGAGAATTCGTTCGCGCTTGTCCCAGATATAGGCGCTGGGGGAAGGTCTCCTTGGACCACGTCACGACGTTCTAATACGCGTGAGGTAATAGCACGTCCCGGCGGTAAAAAAAGAAAGCAGACCTCGTTACGAGAACCAAAGAACGGGATGTTTTATATAGTACGTCGAACAATGGGAAATCGATTTTCCCCGTATATCTGGAACTATACTTAAAGGTATACCACCGTTTTGCTGCGAATGTCTGTTTTTTGCGTTCCTCTAGCAATGCGAACAAGACTGGTTTCGAGGACATTTTCTTCATTTTTTTCCTTCAAATCTTACGCCCCCGAACGCCACACTTGCTGCCCGCCAGAAAGGGCTTGGAGGAACGCCCGGGTAGGGCCTTCCAACTCTCTCTCTCTCTCTCTCTCTCTCTCTCTCTCTCTCTCTCTCTCTCTCTCTCTCTCTCTCTCTCTCTCTCTCTCTCTCTCTCTCTCTCTCTCTCCTCTCTCTCTCTCTCTCTCTCTCTCTCTCTCTCTCTCTCACACACACACACACACACACACACACACACACACACACACAAATAGCGCAGGCAGGTTGGCGTCTCAATTTCACTATTTTATGACAGTGGGTTAGAAATAATGTCCACATCAACATGTCACGCATACAAATTAAATGAGAGCACAATAATATATGAACCAACCCTCCACTCAAAGGGTCAAACATGCCTCGACACGAAGTTTTCAAAGCACAGTCAAGCACACGGGTTCTTCCGCGGCGCGCGCCGGGAGCGCATGCGCAAGAGGGCCTGAGCCGCGACGAAGATTCGTGGAATTACGCGCCGAGCCGCTGTGTTGGCTTCGCTGCACGACGCGAAGCCTCCGCGGGTGAGCGCGCTGCTGAGTAACTTCGCACGCTGTTGAAGCATCCGCGGCACGACAGCGATGCGTCGAAACCTAGCCGCATAGCTCGTTCTCAAAGAGATGACAAACACGGTCTGGCCAAGAACAACCCTGTTACCCTGGCTGTACCATAACCTCTGTTGCAGCAGACAGGGAACGGTCTCTATTCCCTCAATTTATATCCATCTGGGAGCAGCTATAGCAAGACACTAAGCGCGGCAGCCAGGATGGGTCCGTGTAGCACGCGTTATTCTGCGCTGCTATTTCTCAGCCTTCCATAAGTACGGGGGGCAGGGGCCAGAGAAGCGTGTGCGACATCCTTCCTCGCCGTCCGCGGGCGTCGGAAGTAATTCAAAAGACAACGGGATGCAGCGAAAATTGGGCAGCACAGGGCGAAATCATCGACAACGGGCGGCCAACAACACACAACGCCTGAGAAAGGGAGGCCACAGGAGGCCGTCGGACGCCCGTACGGTTCCCACGACTCTGCCGGCGGTATAACCCCGCACAAGCTGTTGAAAACGACTCACGTACGTTACTACACCATTGCTCCGATCAAGGCAGTGTAGTCTAAGGTCTACGGGTGGAAGTTCCCTCCCCGCCTCGTGCCCCTCCCGCGCAGGGAAGCGACGAAGGTAGCGCCTTTTTTTTTTCAGAATCTTCTCTTAAAGATACTGGACGTGATGGCTTACAACGACTTTGTGTACTCCTACATGTACACGCAACTGTGCGTGCGCGTGTGAACTGTGTTGAGTTTCCACGGACAAGGTATGCGTCACTCCACTCTTTTAAAGCACGGTGTACAAGTACTTAGTCCGCAATGTCCATCCCAAAGGAGCGAGATGGTAGTCGTACTTATAACTCCGTTCTCCGCCAAAACTATAGGGGCGGATTACTGAGAAGGGAGTCACGACGACGATGATGACTACGACGGCGCTCATGTGGATGTTCTAATGTACGAACGGACACAGTTTTTGCCCATGCAAGACGCGTGCACGTAAAATGGGCGCTTGCACCGGACCGTACTGCGAGAAAGATTTTCAGTTGTCAGTGGCTTTTCATCCAACTGCTTACGGATATCCCATTCCGAAAGCTGCTCGTCATGGAACTTCGCCGCAGAACTGTTCTGTTCACGGCCCCAAACTTCTACTTTAACACCTATGACCATTTTCCCGCATACTATCGCCCCAATTTTTACAGGGTCGGAAATGCGCACCCGAAGGTATACAATTAGATCGTTCAGGTGTACCAACCATTCAAGGAAGCTTGCAAGGATCAGTTTGGAGATCACTATAGTTATCTACATGCATCTATATACCGACTGATCATTCCATTACTACAATAGTATACTTGGAAATGACGCGAACGCCCCACCTCCTTCCCCCGGCTTCTCACATACAGAAATGCGTCCAGCTAAATGCGCAAGACCGGAGGGTCCAGCGAACTGGAAGCCTTCGGTAAATTTACACACGAGCAGCTGCGTGAGTGAACAAGACGGACAGTACAAACTCTCCGTCCCTTAAAGCAGCCTCCTAGCCACTCAAACAAGTGCTCACACCCAAGTACGTTCAGTGCGCGACCACGCCCGCCCCAGGGCGGGCGTCGCGACACCCACAACGTACACACACAGCCCGCCGTAACTCACCACGACCGCTTCGTAGTGGGCCAAGCCCGCTCCGGGACGCAGGAACAGTCGACGGAGCAGGGGCGGCGGCGTGGGAGCCGCCAGCCCCGGGGAGGTGGGCCACGACTCCGTCATCGTCGCCCGGCGATGAGGAGACGTCATCGGCGTGACGCACCACCCCTGCGCACCGTCGCCACCGCCAGACACCGAACCGTCCAGCGTGCTAGCGACAACCACCATGATGCCCGCGTCTTCTGCAGCGCTGCGCGAGTGATGTCAACGGCCAACGTCTGTCGCACTCAGCGCCCGGAAGGAAGAGCTCCTCCGGCGGTCACTGCTTTCCGGTCGTCGGCTACCGCGGTTCCGTCGCCCCGCTGGCTGGACAACGAGCACATCGCAGACAGGCCTCGGAGGACGCGCCGTGTGGGAGCTCCCGATTGCGCGTCCGACCGCTCGCAGAGCGGGCCGGCCAGAGGAGGAGAGGCCGCTTTTCAGGGCAGCTAGGAAGAAGGGGGTGGTCCGCTTTTGGGCCGCTACAATGCCGCTCGCGCGGCGCTAACGACGGCTCCTAACGACCGGGCCGTTGGAGCCGGTGACCCGTGGTGTAGCACTGCAGCCAGCGTAACGGCCGCAGCAGCAGCCAGCCCCCCCTCGGCGTGGGTGCCCGGGAACGACATCGCCCGGCCACTTTCGGGGGACGCGCAAAACAAGAGCGCCGGGGAGGAGGACGACTCGAGAAAAGGAACAGGGCGTCATGCGGTGCAGCGGCGTGACTGATGGAGAGGATGCTGGCTGCTGCTGTGGAACCTCCGCGAATCGTGATTTCTCGCGCGCCATTTCTCCTCCTTCGTGCGTCTGTGTGTGCACAGCTGGTGGTTCTCTGCTTTCCTCGGACACGTCATCCGTTTGCAAGTTGACATCACCCTCCTCCCCGCACCCCGGGAGTCCTTGCACGCACGGCGACGCGCAACGACCTCCCCCCGCCCCTGCCTCCAAGTTCAGTGTCGGTCGACGGAAGCCGGCCGGCGCCTGCATTACGCATACGTCGTCGTAACCGCGTGCGAAGGAAACGACGTGCTCGTCCGAGGATGCTGCCCACCGGCAGTAAATATAGCCGCGCCTCTTCGCGCAGCCACATCCGCCGTCAGGGCGGGGCGAGACGCACCGACTGCCGAACGGGGAAAAAAAACGGTCCATTCGACCATGAGACAAACCTGCATCGAACCGCGCCTTACGCGGGCCAAGAACAACAACGAGCACATACACACACACTGTGAGGAGCGGATGACGCGCCACCTAGGAGACACCATGACTCTGGTTCAAGGTGGACGTGTCATTTTACTGAACCGTATTCTAGTCACTGACTCTTTTGAGAGTGGAGGCAGATGAGTCGGCAATGTCTCTTACGAGCAGTGTCGAGAGGGTGGCGATCGCCCTCGTCGTGCCGTGAGGTGCACACGTACGAAGGGAACGAACGCGTTGGGGCCCTGCGGTTCTACCTGCCAGGCGGGGCGACGGAAATGTAATTCCCTGGCCCCAACGCCTATTGTCGCTTTTCTTGAACAGCCCACTGCAGATCGTCAAAAGGAGTTAGACATGCTCAGCGGACCAATTGTCAACGTCAAAAACGTAGCGTCCACTGCGAAATTCACCTAAGCAAAATCGCATCTGCCGCGTGTGAAGCCTCTCAGTCACGGCCACAGGGGGAAAGAATGACACTGGAGGAAGCAAAAGCGTTACTAAACGAACACACGAGGGCGTCGGTGTGTGGTGCTGCGTCCTCTGCTACCGAGCTTCTTCGCTTCGCCACTGCCCCTCTACCCTCCACACTACCAGAATTGGATGGATCAGTGACCATACCATTAAATGCACAGCAGCTGCTAGATGTGCCAGTGGAGAGCGTGGTAGCTGCCGTAGAAACCGCTACATTGCCGCCAACCCCTTTGGAGCATCTTTCCGACACGGACACTTACGCAATGCGCCCCTTATGGTTGGCTTTCCCTCGAGGACGCAGTTCGCGCAAGAACGCCGTCGCGCCCAATGGACCGTCTCCAGTCCATCCCGTCCACGACGGGTTGCACTGATTTGAACTGTGGCGGGAAGTCGGAGATATATCCTCTGGGAACTGCGGAACGCGCTCTGCGCGGACGTCCCGCCGCCAGCCCCGTCCGTACCGCGGTGGCTGAGCAAAAAAGCGCACCCCCACGGTGAGCAGAACCACCTTGATCGTTAAAGTGCTCTACGGTTAGCCCCACCCACGGAGAAAGAAGTATTTGAGGAGGGGAATCTGCTGGGCTGGGACAGCGCTAATGTCACTGTCACTGTCTGTCACTTAATGTCACTGTCTGGCGAGGAGGAAATGCAGCTTGCGGAGCAGCACAACAGATGGCGCGTCAAGCACGTTGCCACTGTTTATATGTTCTTCTACGGACGCGACGCACAAAAATTGTAATAACATCGAATATATTCGTAAAATTGTCAGATTTCGTTCTGCATAATAAATAAATAGAAGTGCTGGTCATTTTGGTAACAGTTATTAATAAATACTGTCCTAGTTACAAGCCGTACCGCGCTTAAAACGAAGCATTAGAAGGAATCGCGGAGCAGACGACGTCTGCCGACGCCGCCTTCCCGCCACGAGTGGTTCACTCTCGCCGCCCTCGCCTCTGGCTGGCGGCTTCTCAGATTAGCCGTGCTTTCCATGTTGCACAGGCAGGGCGGCGAAGTTAGGACAGCCTAAATATGAACTAATGGCATAGAGTATCTTATTTTTTTTATTGTAGGTTTCGCGTTCTAAAAAAATCAAAGCCCCTTCGTCCCACGAAAAATGTTTGAAACTCGATGATTTATTTCTTCCGCCGCAAACAGACTCCAATGAAAGTCCAGTCGCGCGAGGGATTCGTCGGCGCCGTCTGCCCACGGTGGAAGCCGGCTACGCACTGACTGACTTTGAACCGGCGAGCTTTTTCCCTTTGGCGCCTTGCGACAGAGGGCGCTTCGGTGCTGTGCCCGGCGCCGTGACTTTATCGCACCGCCGAAGCAAGCCCTGTTTCGCCTCCTCAATAATTCTTGCTCCGTGGCCCCACCACATCTCCAACTGGGAGGCAAGTTGGATTGTCCACTTGCGCAAGCCAACCTCGTTGTGGACAACTCTTTTTGACCACCTGCTGACCATCAGGGAGGGGGAGATCGTTTGATCTCAACTTCATGGAGCGCGGACCTGGACATGGGTTGTGAAATGTTCACTCGCTCTCTTACTATCTCTGTATGCAGTACATTTGATTGCACGTGCAATAAACGCTGCCAGTGATGTTAAGCCATGTCAGTACTCACACACGCTAGCTATAGGCGCGGATAACTACAGGATGCAGAAGGCGACGGTTCGGAGAGGAGGTTAGCCTGTATCTCTTCGTGTCTGTATAGCGCATCGTCTCGCAATGGACGGGCCAAGTACTCTGCACGATATCGATGCTCACCAGCACCAGGCTCGTCTAGCTGACCAAGAACGTAAACCACGCCGAGCTCAACATGCGCCCGTTGACCCTGGAGTGGTGGATAAAATAATTTATAACTAAGGAAAAAAACGATACATCCAAGAATAACCAACCAAGTAGCACCTTCCCCTTCTCCCGCCCCAGCGTTACTAGTCGCATTAAATTTATTGAGACGAGTTTCAAAACTTCTCCTAGTTAACAAACCTCACCACAGCGTAATTTGGAGTCTTCGAAGCCACCCCTGCGGATAAAGTGAGTGTTACCACCCCTACCGCGTAGAAGCAATGAAGCTGGCAGCTATGCCCACCCAGTGTGCCGGAACAGAACAAAAAATTGCGGTTGATCCCTTTTTCATAGGAGCCGGTAAAACAAGAAAGTGAAAGGTGAAACAGGAGTAGTTGAATGTCGAAGGAACCTCCCTCATGTGCGAAGGGTTCGCGAGCCTGACCCCGCCAAACGAAGTGACGCCGACACGCAAGAAAAAAAAAAGAAAGAAGAAAAAAAGAAACGATTATTCCTGTGCAACAAAACCAAAAATGACATGCACAAAAACAGCAGCTTGAAACACATAACGGTCATGGGACAACACGACAGTGGAGGGTGCCTCAATTCACGCGCGTCCCCCGTACACGAAGGCGCTGGCATCGAGGCGCCAACTGTCGGCGCTCATTAGAGTCACGATGCGCTACTTCGCTTCGCCTCTCCTAGACGGCAGCACCATCTGAATGAGTCATAGGGAAGGACAAAAGGCGCGTTCGTAGAGCTGCTCCCGTCTCTGTTCATAGCGCAG
Source organism: Haemaphysalis longicornis (assembly GCF_048455015.1). Lineage (NCBI taxonomy): Eukaryota > Metazoa > Arthropoda > Arachnida > Ixodida > Ixodidae > Haemaphysalis > Haemaphysalis longicornis. The sequence goes on from NW_027526422.1 coordinate 95,265,793, forward strand.
CTGGCAGAGCGCCTCGTACCACCCGTTGTGGCGAGAGGCGAGAGAGATCGTGGGCTCGAATCCGGGTGCCGCCACGTGAATGGCACTTTTTCTAGCGACGTCACTTCCGTGATGGATATGACGCCCAAGTACACCAAGATCTCACTGACGTCATATCCATCAGGGAAGTGACGTCAGTGAGATCTTGGCGTACTTGGGCATTAAATACTGTCGTGTGAAAACAGGAGAATAAAAACAAACACAAACTGTCTTTGGCCGGAACGGAACAAAAACAACAGAACGTTATTTATTTCGTTCGGGACCGAAAGAGGCTTCGTTTGTTTCGGTTTGGGTGGAAAGTTAGGGTATTTCAGGACTCGTTTCAATTTCCATATGCAACGACGTCAGTTCGCTGGCTTAAAATAGCCTTTCGTCTCGCTGGAGCCCTTTCTCATTCGGCAGTCTTGCTGCCTGCTTCCATGCTCTCTCCGTCTGTCTCGATGGGCGTTGCTGAGCTCCTCGCGTGATCGCCGCGCGGCTGCGATGCAGACGTCGCGGCCTTATTTGTTTACCTATTAAGGTACCTACATTCGCCTTACGGCATTGTTGCAGGGGGCAGGCACACGTCGCCCCTGCAGACATGTGCCTGCGTATGTCGACAGGGGCGCGTCTAGTATTTCTTGTTTATGTTTTCGTTCAAGTTCCCGCTGCTTCCCTCCTATCAACACTCCTCTCAATGCGATTTACGACTGAAAAAAAATTTAAAAAGGAGAACACAGACAGGCTTTTAGCTCTTTGAAGAATGTGAAGAAATGCAACTACTGTCGAACACGCATATAACGAAATATTTTCTATATCGAACAGTCCGAACATCACCCTGGAAATCCCATGCAAAATATATAGCACTGTTGTACGCGTGTATCAAACTCTCGATCACGGGCACGTTCGATATACCGAACGCCGCGCCGAAAGTGCCCCTGGAAGTGCGTTTCTCGCGAAGAGGTGGATGCGATGATGATGAATGCGGGGAGTGGTTGGGTTGCGAAAGCCAGTAAGGGTGGAGGGAAAACCAAAAGGAAGCGCTCGGTTTCTGGCATTTTTTTTTTTTTTTTGCGCGGTTATCACTGCTGGCTCGCGCAGGGGGACCTATGTGGCGTGGTGCGTGTTTGTTTTGTCCGCGCCACGCGTTTCGGAGCTGTAGTCACGGAAACACGGAAGGTTTTAAATTTAGCGACGAAAGCGCACATTGTTCAACGGGTACAAGCCGATATGAAAACATATCGGTGCATTTCTCGCAGCTTTTTTGAGCTTGCTGCTGCGCATCTAACCTGACGTACTCCTAGGAGAAGGCAGCGCGGCCACGGCCCGGCCGTTCCGGAGCGTGTAGTGCGCAAAGCGGCTTTGTTGCGCGGCTCCAGAGGAGAGGTGTACTGATACCGAAGTCAACGACGCTGAGTGCCTTGACAGTTAACTTAGCGGCTCCCAGCATTTAGAATGACACAACGGCACGCGCGTTCGTAAGTGCAGACGACGGCGCGTGGCGGACGCGACCGTTGCCCTTTCCAGCGACGCTATAGTGACGCCGCGCGGAATTTGTCCGAAGCCGGGAGACGGTGATCGGCGGACCGGTCGCTCCGGCAGAGGCGGCCGCCGGCATCCGTGCGGCCTCGCAGAAGCGAAAGCAAAATAGTAATCGACAATGCCGAGTAAATAATCGGAAAATATAGGCTGAACCAGCGTTCATATTTTCTCGACTTTCTTGAAGCTAGAGAAGCTGTGGGTAAATGAAAGAGTTTTGGGCCTGATCGGTGTCTGCTGCGGAGAAAAACGAGTCTTTGGACCTTTAGACCACCGCCCCATAAGGGGGAGCTCTTTCAATAAATGTTATTTTAAATGCAGAGCATTTCAGTAACTCATGATGTCACCCGCGTTGACGTCCGTAGTCCGCACCGCACCCCTCCCTACTATATAAAAAAAAATACTATCCGGCGCCCGGTTTCGATCCCTCGACCCTGCGGGCGGAACGCAATGTACATGGTGCTCTACCCACTGCGCCACAAAGCAGACACAGATTGGGACGCTACCAACGCGCCTTATATCGTTGACTCATTCAAATTACTGCTGACGAGCGCTCTCTCGTCAGCAGTTGCCACAAGTGCAACAACATTAACGTAACGCAAACTACTTAACGTCGTGCGCCCCCGGAAATGCTCTGCATTTGATCGTGCCCCTCGCGAGGGGATGTTTCACTGAGTCTTCTCTCGGTCGCGGGACCCGTGGCGCCATCTGGCGGAGGCGCGGCACAACTCGTAGCACTTTCTTTGAAAAAGCGCCTCGAAAGCGCGGCAAATATGAAATAGGGATGACGCGCTTTCAACGCAATCCGCCGACGCGGCTGCTTTATTTCTCTACCCTATCCTTTTTTCTTAGTGCTGTAGAGTATTCTTTTCCTGTGCATAAACGAACTTAAAGCGAAAGAATCATACGTAGAACGAGATTCAAAACAAAGATAAAATAACAGGAATGGGGACCCGTAATGAGTGTGCCTTCGTTTACAACGCAGCCACATCATATCTTCGGGCGTGATTTGGCTTGTTGATGTTTGTTGCACACCCCATGGTATGAAGAAAAAAAGAAATTCGCCAAGCTTAACTAAAAAGCCTTATTGACAAAATTAGACTGCGTTTGATGAAATTGCTCAAAATTAGATTCAGCAAAAATGAGCGAGATGTATTTCAAAAGAGTGCTGGACGTACATAAGGTTATCAGGGGAGGTACACTCCCCGGATTTGTAGCTACTTCCGTTAGCGTTTCGCTGCCCTGAGATTTCGCTCCCCCCCCCCCCCTCTCTCTCTCTCTCTCTCTCTCTCTCTCTCTCTCTCACACACACACACACACACACACACACACACACACACACACACACACACACACACACACACACACACACACACACACACACACACACACACACACACACACGGCGAAGCGCGCTGGGCGGTGAAGTTGCATCTCGGGCGAAAGTTCGCGCATCACTCGCACCCCAAGGTAACAACACCCAAGTCCCACGAAACCGCGCCACCATTTGGAGACCGGGAAATCGTGACGAGCAACTCCAAGCTACGAGCACCCTTTAGGGGGTTTATCGGAGCGCACCACGCCGTGAATGACAGCTGATAGAATGAGTGCGTACTGCTCTATGCTCAATGCGAATGGCACCAATGTTCACCACACAGTTGCCTCACACCTTGCGGCGCCGCTTTAGAGCCATTTCGGCGCAGTTCTGCCTTTTGGAGCAAGAAAAGTGGATTGGAGCAGCGTGGAGCAAACGGAGCAAGACTTCCACCCCTGCACCTGGCCTGGAAACAAACATCCCGGATACCTGAGAGGCTACACCAGAGAGGAGCAACTATAGTAGGAAGGTTCTCTGGGGCACAAAACAGCCCTCCTTCACCACAGGGGGATCTGGCCCCATTTCAATGCAGTGCTAGGCAGCAACCGCCTACAATTGAACGTGGCTTTCAGCCCCCAGCATGGGCAAAGCACCTGACCACGGCGGCGGTCAGGCCAGCGATGCAGCAGAGGGCGTGAACAACCTCTGGGTCCGGACAGGCCGCCCCTGGACATTTGAACTCGGCAACGTTCAACCCGCAGACTGACTGGAGAGGGAAGCTTTAACTGTGCTACTAGAACAGCTCTCAGACATTAACTGGGATATCACACGTTTAAGAAAGGTTAGAAGAACACGGTAAGATGCCTCGGTGTTGAGTGGCAAGCACGTTCCGCGTTACCGAATACCTCAAGAAAACAAGTAGGAGCATAGGATTGGATACTTGATCCACAAAGGAATAGTAGGGAACGTGAAAGAGTTTGGAGTACTAATCAAAGTCAAAATTGTGATCGAGCTAAACAAGTGATTAAGGTTAGTAAAGTAAATGCCCCAATATAGGCACTACAGCCCCAACACATAGGTATGATGATGATGATACTTAGGGTAGTCTCTGCAAATGGAACAGCGCAGTTCACAATGGCGATGGGAAACTAACACAAAGGTAAGTGAGAAGCTAGTGTGCAGAAAAGCAATGGGAAAGACTGGAAGAGGCAGTCATAACAGCAGAGGTGACACACTCGTTGGATTTACAGATGATTTGCAGTTTTTGCAAAAACCCAAAGATAACAAATACATTCTCCCACAAACGAAGAAATAAAAAAATTGGAGTGGAAAAGGCCTGGTGGTATCACTACAAATGCAATCGACTTCTTTATAAGCGACCCTCCAAATATTGTGCACGGCGCACAGCGTTGAGGTGCTAGGCAAAGGTGGAGGATAAGGCTAGATCTCGAAAGGGAAAGCATAAAACTAGCAAACAGAGAGAGAGCTAATTTGCAGTCACAAAGTGACAGTGTAAAAGAACTTAGACTAACCCTCGACAACCAATCAGCGGTGTTAAACAGAGAAAATGAAGCCAGCGTGGACATACTAAATGACAATTTAACGACGGTAATCACAGTGACAGCAGTAGCTATAGGCGGACAAGAACACAGAAAACTGTTACTATCCCAGAAACAAAAGAGTAGAAATATAACGGCACCAGAAATGGTAGATCAACCGGAATTGGCAGCAGTGTCAAAACTGATCAACAGAAGAAAAGTTAGTGGCATTCGTACCTATAATAGAAGAAGATTCAGGAAACATTAAAGGAAGAAGCTTGAGAGCAACTCAGAGGCTAGCTGTTGGCAAAGACGAATGTAGGCACTCAGAAACGAACAGGGTCACATTATGCACAACATGGATACGATAAAAATAGTGGGACGATTCGATACCAAGCTGCGTGCTAGCAACATTAGGCAACGGGACAGCACCGCGTCTACAGATTTAGCTTGCCAAGTCGCACTAGTATCTAATCTGGAAGTTGACAAGGCACTCAAGGGTATGAATATAGAAAAAGCTTCAGGAGATGACGGCATAACCATGTATCACCCAAAGAAAAGCTTGCAAAACTATTTTCAAAATGCCTCAGAACTTTACAGGTATCTAGCATGAAGGAATGCCAACATAATTTGCTAACAAAAAGGGTGGTGTCAGACAGCTTCAAAATTACAGAACCATCCGCCTACTCTTGGTTGTATAAGAACTGTTAACTAGGGTAATAGTTAGCCGCACAAATAAGAGCCTAGGTTTCCGACTGGGTGGGCAGGCTGAATTTATGAAAGGCTAATCCCCAATTGATCCCTTCAAGCTCATCAGAAGGGCAATAGAGGAATTCGTGGAGTATAATAAGCCCCTTTACATAGACTACAAAAAAGAACTTGACCATAAACACCACCGCAGTACTGGAAGCATTGAAGACCAGGAGAGAAAGAGGAGACTAACATAAGAGTCTGAGATGACATGCACAAGGGATGCACAGGCAGGATAATCCTCCACAAAAAACTTCCCCATCAGAAAAGGAGTAAGACGAGGAGACACTGCCTCTCTAAACTAGTTCACAGCATATCTGGAAGTGGCTTTCAGGAGGCATGACGGATAAATGGAGAATATTTGAGCCTTGTGATTTGCATATGTCATTATCATGCTCAATGAGTCGGGAGAACATTTGCAAAATTTTCTTTAAAGGGACGGACAACCGATTCTTGTCACGTATATGTTCTCTAGCTCATTGAAAGCCAGCATTTTATATAGCCCGGTAACCACAAGCAATTTCTAAACAAATTGGCGGAAATAATTTTATTTTGGCAGCAAACTTCCTGAAATCAGAAGCGGGGCGGTTCGTAGTTTCAAAACTTGACACTACAATGTGTGTTCCTGTCACGTGACCTGCAAATCTAGCAACTACTGTAACTGCTGAAACGTTTATTTATGTATTGAAAACCTTTTAACACAAGTATTTGTACAAGGTTAAATTGTATATGTATTTCTAAACATTATTTTGAAAATTTTAAAGACACGCCGCCCGCAGTCGCTGGGTTGCTCTCTCTGTGGCTAACTGAGCCTCCATGCCCAGAATCAACGGCAGCATTCAGTAAACAGACCCAGCGAAGGAGCTTTGACGATTCTGCCCGAGTCAGGGGCATTTGTTCTGGCAAAATATTTGATTTCAGTTTCCAAATATGCCAACGGCAGCGTAAAAAAAAAAAAAAAAAGAAAAGAGAGAGAGAGAGAGAGAGAGAGAGAGAGAGAGAGAACGTCGCGCCCGGGGAGAATCGAACTTCCCACCTCCACAACGTGAAGCCAGATTCTACCTATCGTCTATCCCAACAGACGGCGCATTCGTACAAAATAGACCGTTACATTAAAAACACACAAAGAAACAGGAAAGTCTGCGATTCAAACTTTTCTCGCTGGGGACAAGTTTTTAAACATTGTTTTTCATTTCGCATACAGACAAAAGTATGTTGCCGAGCTACTCTATGTCATGGTTGCCAGCATTATTTTTGGGAGGGACACATACGGCTCGTAGATCTAAAAATTTCGATTTAAAAAGTTATAGGGTGTTATCAGCAAAACCGTTTCTCGTCAAGGGGCTTTAAGTGATGCTCTTTCATTTGGGATAGAGAGTATATACTCGACCAAAATCGGTTGTCTGTCCCTTTAAGGCCTGCACACAGAAAGCTTGGTCACAAGGTTAGGTTAAAGATGAATGAGAGTAGTCGCAAGTAATAAATAGACATGCGGGAGCACCTCCTCAACCTAGGGAATGGAATAATAGAAGTGGAGGAATATAACTATCTCGGGCAAGTTGCAGGTGCTGATTCGAATTACTAGAAGAAAACCAGGCATAAAATTACTGCACTAAAGGTTACATTGAACCATGGAGGAAAGAATTCCACGCATTGAACAGTGGGATACCTCTGGCACTAAAAAAAAAAAAAAGGCATACAACCAAAGTTTACTACCAGTGGTGACTTACTGGGCAGAAACTTCAGGACTTACTAAGCAACTTGGGAGAAAATTTAGGCCCAGCCAATGAGCCGTGGAAAGGGTGATAACAGGAGTAATGCTTTGAGATAACCAATGACCGTCTTGTGTTAGGCAGCAAACTCCGGTGGAAGACATCCCAGTAGGGAACTAACAAGTGGTGGACTGCGTGGGGTAACCGAATGTCTACCCAGAGACCGGACTAGAAGTACAGGAAGGCCATTGACTCAATTTGGGGGTGGATTCAGAAAATTAGGGGGCAGAGAATACGGGAGAGGGCTTCTTTTTACACTGGACCTAGATAGGCCGATGATTATTTGGGTTCACCTGTGTAAATGCACACAAACACTACCGGCATTACATCGTACATTTCGGAGCATCATGAAGGAACAGGAGGAGACAAGTAACAATGAAAATGCACTGCGACAATTATAGCCCCACTCGGTGGTAAGAGGTATCAATCAAATCTGGCACCACACAATGAATGTCATATTCCAACACTACAGTTCATCTGACGAGTCCCACTTGTCGACATGGTTTAAGCGCTAAAAAATATGGACACAGGAAAGATGACAGGACAAGTGCTACTAACAAATGGATTATTGGAGTAAGGTGCAATGACACACATGGGATAGGATGCGCAGATGAGCTGTGCGCAGGCCACTCAACGAGACCACTTACCAGGTTACGGACGGGCGGTATGAAACCATCTTATTTCACATTCATAAGGGCATAAAGGGAGATGGACGGGACACTGACAGTTTTTTTTTTTTTTTTTTATGTGGTACGCCTGCCAAAGTACACAGGCTGTTTGGTTTCAGCTTCTGCCCAGAATTTCAACTTGGCAAAAAATCGGCTCACTTGCATTTTTGGCAGAGGGACGGAAGATGGGCTCCATCAACTTTGATTAAATTTCGTGCAGCATGCTCCGTTAGCAGGTCCTTCTACCCTATATGCGACTTTCTGCATGACAATGGTATGTCGTACACGCCTTTTTTTAACCGCAGATACTGCATGGCATGCTTCTATGAGCATAGTCTTTTTTTTGTTTGCCACCTTCATTGTGCGGGGCAAAGCTGTCCAAGCTTGTTCAGCACCACAAATAAAAACCAGTGGAACACTATGCTGATTGGCAACTTTTCCAATGTTACTGCAAAACTTTATGTACAGGTGCCATCATAAGTATTTGGAACAAGGATTTGTGAACATAAAGTATTTGTCTTACTGGTTTTATACAGCCATTACAAGTTTACAGGAAGCTTTTTCAAGAAGGTAGGCCTCCTTTAAACACACACCAATGCAGCCAGGTGGTTTCTGGAAGAAGAAATTCCTGTAAGTTTACGAGACCATGTTCCAATTACTTTTGACAGCCGCCGTACATACGGTACAATTTCAGGCTTCTCACTGCCCCTACAAATATCGACTCTATGGCCCTATAGGAATTTAAAAAATGCTTTTGCTTTGAACCTCCTATGATAAAAAATAAGAAGAAAAGGATGGGTTAATGTCGCAGAAAACCAACGTGGCTGTGAGGCTATCCTGGGAGTGTGAATGATCCACTGCCATTACACCCATGCTCCAGTGTTTTCCTCAAATTTTTAAAGGTTGGACATTTTGAGAGCAAAGTGGCAGGGGGGGGAGGGGACAAGATGTTAAATTGAAGAATTACATATTTTCGTTGTCCAAATTGAACTCTGGTGGAATACCGGGTATTGTGGTGCCGCTGCATGGTGGGGTGGAAGCTCATAAAATTAAAAAAGCGATAAGCACAAGCATTGCCTCCAAGGTTTTCATGCAGCTGGCCATCTGAGATTTCAATGCCACCTGCTCAGGCTTATTTTTACGTAACCAGATGGTGGGAGGCCCGGGCTGCTGTCATTACTCTCGCATGGTGGCAGTGTTTAGTTCCTCAGGTGGCCATTTCAAATGGCTCAGTTGGTGGGTGGTGAACTGGAGGAGAGGGCGGCAAAACCCTGTTACGCAACTATAGCCGTCATATGCTTTGCTTCATCTCTACACTACACAAATATAGCTGATTCTGATTTGGAAACGTGGGAGCCCTGGGTTAATGAGCACCTCGCCCATCTTTACGCGGGGAATCATAGTCCTCAAGCTCATAACTTCCTAATGAAGCAGTGGAAGGGGAAGGGATACACCTTTCCGCGCTACCCACAGGAGTATTTGTTCAGCACAGTACTCATTCAAGAGGAATAAATATAAGAAAGGCGCCGTAGAACTGCGTAGGGTCTATCGAATTGAAATTTAGATAGAATTACGTTATCCACCGCAAAAAGTGGTCCACACCATAAAACGTCAGGATGAAAGGTTGTATTCCGAAGCAAGTAAAAGAACAGGAAATTGCGTTTTTTGTCCAAACGGTTAGTTGCATTGACAGTTAAGACAGATAATACACAAGGGGTTTAGTATGAAAACCAGCTGGTCCGACGAGGAACCGCCCTTATACGCGCAGGTGTTCCCGCGCTTCCCCGCAAGGCTGGAGTGCATCCGCATGACCAGCCCACCTACGCCTTGGCGGACGACCAAGACCTCCGCTTTCCCGGCCGAGAAAATAAGTGGGGCGAAACATAAGCAGCGAGCTAGACGACGCTCGCCGTCTGGTCGAATCGATGTGTCCCGACGGATCAATGGTGGTGTTTTTACAGCGGCGGCAGCAGACATCATCCTGCGACCCAGCCGTCGAACTCGCAAGCCGCCCTCGTGATGCAGTCTACGAATCTAACAAGTGAACCAACACAAACACGCGCGAGCTGTGGTATCCAGCGAAAGTCACCGATCAGTTGTCAGAGCTCGGCATCCCCCGACAAGACATTTCGCGAGGATTGTAAACACGGAAAGGCGCAAAGCGTAGCCGATGCGGCAGCATTGCCAGCAGACCCGTACCTTCTTCTAGGTTACCAGAAGAGCACCGATATTTCAAAACACCATTGACATTGACGCTTCGAAAGGCGCGAAGGAAACAGTTTGCAGGACAGACGGGGGTGAGTGAGACACCCGGGCCATTTTCCGGGGGAAGAAAATTGAATGTGCACTCACTTTACGAAGACCGAGATGCCACTGTCATAGTCGGACGTCTGCGTTGCCGCTCCAGTATTGCACAACTAAACAAAAACGCGAAAAACAAACTTCGAGCTATTTTTTCGCGACACTCAACCAGCTTGCCAGCATCCGCGAACTCCTTGTTTTAATACGTTTTTGCTGTTGATAGGGCACAGTGTTGCTGAGCCGTGTGCAAAAATTCACCAAAACTCGCTAGCACATAATAAAAACGTGAATCAATTGTTACGTTGAAAAAAGATGTAAAAGACCACAAAACAGGTTTTTATATTATAAAGTTGGGTTTTCATTTTAAAAAACACCTAAAAACTCGGGCGACTTACCCTTGTCAAGTGCACCAAAGCTGTAACCGAAACCGGTCTGCGAGGGTGTTGCGACAGCCGAATTTCAACACTCACTCGACGGCAAATTCCTGCGTTTTTACGGCGAAGCATAAACAAACAAAAAAAAACACACGCGCACACACACACACACAGCCAAACCGAAGTTGCTGTTCACTGTGTAGCCATAATATCATAATATCCTGTTTCAGCGAGCCAGCATCGACAAAAGCGAACGGAGATGTTGGGCGACGCACATGGAAGTGCGTACGTCCAACGCCGACCACATTGCTGTTACGCGAAACAATGGTCCTGTTTTGTTGGTCTTCCTATTTAAAAACACGCACCATGTGCGCGAAGCACGCAAGACAACGCTTGGTCTGGTCACGAAGTTCACGACTGTCACGGTCACCGAAGCTACCGATTTGGGCGCGGCATACATGGCTCAAGGCTGAACGGACGTGCGTCGTGCGTTTCGCTCGTTTAATCGACGCACGACCGCAAAAGCACGTGCCAGCTTCGCGTTAGCCGATGCTTTTGAATTCTCGACAAGCCCTTTCAATATGATGCAATTCGACAACGAGCTAGCATCAAATGTCACGCACAATCAAGTTACTGTAACTGACATAAATCTTTATTGCACATCCGAAAATTCCGGAACGTTGGGTTAAGGTGGCTTAGTTGGGGCCATGCCGAGGAACGGAGGTATTGTAGTGTAGAAAGCCGTTTAGACAAGGTCGTCGGGGCTCAAATCGTGTAGCGTGACGACAATCCTGGAAATGAATACAAGAACAACATTAGGCCGCATAAAACGAAACCGAAACTAGTTTCTAAGAGCATTATTTGGCCAAATCCAACGTTTTTAGATTCTAAATCTAAACCTAATTCTAGACCTAATTCTAAAAACGTTCGCCAAATCTCACCGGCAAAGTGCTGAAATGTTGCTTAAAACAATATTATTGTCCCAACAGGAAATGGTGTGGCAAGGTCGGAAACGCATGAGGCGCATGCAATGCATGAGTAAACGAATGACCTTGCAGCGGCCGTGGCCCTTGACACTGCTGATATTCTTTTCCAGCAACAGTTAAGTTTTGTGAATTAGCTAGATGTTTCAACCATGAAACCCGCGCTACAGGTAGAACTCGAACACGTCGAGTGGTTCACGAGTTGTGTTCGAGGTGCAGGGCCTGTGAAACAACCGTTTGCGCCGCCGCAACAGCTCGTGGCCAGTAGTATGTTCCCTATTCACGCACCTTTTCGGCGGCATCGCCAAGTTCTCCGAGATAAACTCCCGAAGCTTGCTCCCGTAGTCCTTGTTTTTCTCCGGGGAGAACACGTTGATGGAGTGGATGGTGCACAGGCAGTTCGGGTCGGTCGTACCAGCTCGCGATATCTCCAAACCGGGTTCCACGATAACTGTCACTTTCTGCGAACAACCGATCACGAATTTGGAAGGGTACACTCGCCTGCCAAGTGTCGCCGGCAGGTCTTCTGGAAACGCGTAAGCTGCACCAACTCACCTCGATATCCTTCTTCAGTAGAGAGGCAACATACTGAGCAAACTTGGCGTGAAATCCACCGGGGATTTTGCTAGCGATCAGGTTCGTTTTTAGCGTGCACAGCGGCATCGCGACGTTCACAGAGCGCCTATCCTCCTTTTCAGTGTCACGCGTAACCACAGAACAGGCGTAACGCGCATGCACTATCGCTATCTGCGCGCGGTCGACGCCGATAAGCGCTGGCGAAACGGCAACACCATTGATGCCAGACGGCGATGACGGGGCCTGATATCTAATTACGGCGCATTGTCCATTGCGCACGACCGCGCCCCCCTTTCCGCGCCACATTTCATCTGGACGGGGAGCAGTTTCACCGAGCGCGCAAATCACGTAGCTGCGCTTCGACGTTCCCCACCCGTGCTCTGAAGTTTCAATATCACGTTTATTAACTGAATTAACTGAATATTAACCGAATACTTCCGGTTGGCGGGCACGTATGCAATTAACGTATTTTATATGTGCATTCTTATTTTTTTTCCCCTCTCTGCGACGTAAACGAGCAGACAGCTTGCTCCCCGCACAAGTCCAAAATTAAGAGGCTGTGCATTCATGGGATTTCAGACAATTGACCCGTGATGTTGCTGCAATGTAAACTATGAAGTTTTACCATTACACTACTTGACACCAAGGAATAGGAACCAATCACTCTTCTTCAATCACTTATTTTCACAGGTGGAATCTTACCAAGAGTCTGGAGGAAATGATGCGACCAATGAGAACTTGTTAGTGCTTCAATGTTCATGCAATCAATGAGAACACAGTCATTTCAATAAAAAGGCACAATTTATTTCAGAGGGAAAACAAAAAAAAATCAAGGACCAGAGTTTACCGCGAATCAAAAGCCTGACCACCAAATCTGCCACAGCTCTGTTGCACTGCCATCATGTTTTTGTTCACACTTCATGCCACAGGAATTGGCTACGTACTGTTCCATGCTTACATTAGCTTTTTTTTAGGGACTATGGCTCCTACAGGATTCTACAGCTACAATATACATAAAAAAAAGAAAGGAAAACCAATCTGAGGATGACAGAACCACTTCACTTTGTTATATACTTTTTTTTTAAACTCGACTCGAGTTACAACGCAACACTTTGTTTTTCACTGTTACTCAATCGCACAGAAACACGCACACACACAGACAGGACGCAGTCGCGCTATGTACAGAAAAAACACTTTTCGGCACCACGTTGGCACCAAACAACAATCGACCGACTGAATCCACCAGTGTACCGGTACCACAGACAAGAACAAAGCATGACATGTCACAACTACGGGCCTTCAAAACGAAGTTAACAGGACTTCTTCACCTCGAGTGCATTTAGACGGCGAAACACTTTGCTAAAGAGCTCTTCATACTTTGCGACAGGACAGAGGAGGGCAAGGGACGTTGAAGTGCTTCACTCGTCTACTTATGTACAAAAACTGCTTGGATGCACAATTCTTTTCCCCTCCACGTAGAGTTTACGTGACTGCACAAACAAACGACGGAAGGCAACGCTATTTACAGCACACACTAAGCACACACACACATACAAGTGACAGGTAGGCTACCGTATCCACGACTACTGAGCACCAAATTGAACTCATGCAAACAAGACGCCAGAAACTACTACCGCTAGAAAGGAGGACGGGGGAGGGGGGCACACTTTAACAACACAAGAATGTATCGCTTGAGAGACCCGCATTGGTTTTCACACACGACAAGACACGACGAAGTGACGACAGACAAAACAATGACCAGAGAGAGCGCAACATCCGGGCACACACGACAATTACCACCAGGTGACAAAACAAAGGAGAAACAAACGCGGCACGCAACCAAGACAAACCAAAAACAAAGAGCCGAAAAAGACTATCACAGACTTTCTGTTACTTTTTTTTTTCCTCGATTTAGAGTTTTGCTCATTCACTTCGAGAGAAAAATTGCTTTTTTTTTTTTCGAACTCTTTTCAGTCTTCAGTTGGTAATAAACCAAGCAGCAAATGTGACAATCTCACAAAGGACAAACAGGACACCAGAAATAAGACTTGAACACATTCCATCGTGGTCACAGGCAAAAAAAAAATATGTATATACGGAAAGAGAAGGAACGAAGAACTAACTGCATGCTCGACGTCAATAAACCAAAGCAACAACGTTGTACAAAAGAAGTTGGTTTCCAATTTCAAGGTGGTAGAGGGACCTCACTTCGGGGGGGGGGGGTCAAACTGCCAGCTACACATGCAAACTGGCGACGTAGCAGCGAAAAACATGCCGCGACGCTTCAGCAGGACCAACCGACCACAAGGTGGTATACACGAAAGCTCAAACACGGAGACCTAAATGCGACTCAACGCACAAGAGCGCACAACAGCTTGGACAGAAAACTAAAGACAGTACGTCAGCCTGCGCTTATCGCCACGGCTGCTACGAAAGAGGCTGCTGTAACCTTCCGCTCAAACCACACCAGCAACGTAGCGCGAATCACGGAGGCTCCAAAAAACGCTACAAACAGTGTTGCCAACCCACACTCAAGGCAAGATTGTCACCAATCAATGTCAAGTGATGACACGGCAGAGATTGGCTCTCGCTCCGTTCAGAAACAACACTACTGCCTTTAGTCACCCTGTGAACAAGCCTGCGTCACTGAGACTCAAGTTGTGACTGCTCGATAGAGCAGCAGCCTTGATTACATTAAAAAAAAAAAAGGCAAACTGTAAATGTTAAAAAAAAAAAAAAAAAGACCACTGTCGATCACACATATATGTACAAAGATAGATAAACACACTAGCAATGTTAGCCATCTCTGAGAACACAGGGTGCACGCAGAAATAAGACCGAGCACCAATTTATAGACAAAAATTGGCCGACGGCGAACAAAGCTTACACGAAGAACAAACAAGGTAGAACGTCAGAGGGAAATAATGTGCGCCTTTACGAAAAAAAAAAAAAAAAAAAAAAAAAACGCAATAATAAGAAACGCTGCACTTTGAACACTTACAATGCAAGAACACAAACCACAGAGCGTGCCTAGCCTCTACTGCTGTACGAAACGAAATACACAAGAACAGAATGGCGTGTGCAAAAGCTAAAAAAAAAACTGCACAAACCTGCGCAGCCAAAACAGGCACACATTCGTCACAATTACATCGCCACAAGTACCGCAACAACACAATAGCACTGCTGCTACTAGTACTACTAGAGAAATCTCCACAGAAGCCAGAACGGAGGGAATAGTCCGAAAAAAATCAATAAAAATTGTGCAGCCTCTTTGTTTTCACTTTGTACTTCAGCTGCGCGGACTACAGAAAAGAAGCTTGTACAAGGGGAAAAAAAAACCCAAGAAAGCAACCGAAAAGGAAAAAAGTATGTTAAATTACAGAACAAAGTGTACAAATGTTGCCCGCAGGATCCCAGATGTGACAACAGCCTGGACACAGGAAACAGTGTTCAAGTCACACCAAAAGTGAAAGGGAAGGAAAAAAAAAAAAAAAAAACCAAAGTGCGAAGCGCACGGGGGTCCTTTTGTGTGTGCTCCTTGAGCCAATGCATTCCATTCTCCCCCGACGGCACCGGCCTTGTCCGCTGCTCCAGAAGTGTTAAGCGATGAGGGAAGATGCGGGGACAGAGAACCTTTAAATAAAACACCAGGCTCAAGTGTCCCCGGACGCTGGGGGCTGCTACAAAATTAAGCTCCTCACAGTGCGCAGAGCACGTCTACTACAACATTAGTCACAGCACCTCCTCACTGCTCGTGTGTGTCGCACCAAGGCGCGAAAGACGCGTCGCTGACAAACCATCTCCGTGTACAACCTCGTCGCAGCCTGCAAACAAGCAACGGCGGGAAGAAGATTCCCGGCCCTCCTTTTCCACTCCACGCGCACCGCAGCAGAAGCGTCCCAGTGCAGTCCAACCTGCCCAGCATAAATGCCTCGCCGGAAGGCTCAGTGTCCACAGAAGGGGAGCCCCGAAGGAGAAGTGAAGCGCACGCCCCCAGGGAGTCGGCAGAAGAGTGTCGTCTGCCACGACGGGCACACAGCGTGTGCGCTGAACAGGCTACTTGGCCGGCCCGGCACAGTGTAAAGATGGCGGCCGGGGGTGGGGGGTGAGTGGGGGCAGGTAGAGCGCAGAAAAGGGAGCGGGCGGTCAGTTCTTGACCGCGGTGGCCTGCTGCTGCTGGCGCTCGACCTCCTCGACGAGCAGAGCCTTCTGGTGGGGCACCGGCGGCAGGGTGGGCTGGTAGAGAACGTCGCTGCCAAACCACTTGGCCAGGTTGGCGGGGGCCATGCCGGCAGGGCCGCCCGGCATGGCTCCGGGGGGCACCACGCCCCCTGCGCGGCCGCCCAGTCCGCCGGGCATCAGGCCTCCAGGGCCGCCCTTGGCGTCTGTGTGGGGTAGGCAAAGGTCAGTAAGGAACTGCCGCTAGCCAAGCCTCTCGTCACATGGGCACTACACGCAATCAAACATATTCAACCCGAATGCGCGGGAAATTTATTTAGCAAAGCAAACGTGTCCCCACTGTCGTAATTTTTCTTTACGAAGTGTCAATGCCTGCAGCAATGCTTTCCCAAAATCCGGTCACCTGCAAAACATGGTGTTAAATCTGATGGGACATGCACTGCTCAATTATATGGATTTTAACCTGCGAGCAACCATGGGGTATGCTGCGATACCTTTGACTAACCATTGGATTTGACAGTACACACGCAATGTCAAACTTCAAAGACACGCAGTGCTCTTTCAGGCTGTTGTGCGTTTGCGATGACTGCTTCGCAAAGATATGCAGCCAAGACAACCGTAATGATGAGCAGGCCCCGCCTTGTCATACAATTGCTACGTATGGCAAGTCCACAGTGACAAAGTCTTCAGTACTACATCAGGAACCTCCCACATCATCAGTTGGGCCTCAAGCTTACATGCTATGCAGTGTCCATTAGGCCCAGGCCTTTCCAATCTTTTGGGGAGAATTCTGCTCAACCATAAGCACTACTTCATAAGGGGGAGCTACCCAGTTGGTGCGACTGCATAGTTTCACTTTGGTTTAGGCCTAACAACATTGCATCAGCACTTCAATGCAATCGTGATCAGGTTGGGCCATGTTATGGCACAGCACTAGCTGCACAAGTTTGTTTGAGAATATACAAAAACCTCGGGTACAATTAAATTGCTTAACTTTCATCAGCGATCATTGCAGCACCTCTTGCAGCACTTACAAGCACCAAGCCCCCACTGCCCCATTTGTTGAGAGTGTGCGTGCACGATACAGGCCACTGCACCTAAGCAGAACAGCGCAAACCATCCCCACTTCGCCCCCGCACTCACCACGGGGTCCCGAGGCCGTGGGTGCGAAGGGGTGTCCTGCCTGGGCCGGGTGGAGGGGTGCCCCGAAGGGAGCTGCGGTGGCCCCCACTCCGGGAGGGGCGGCTGCACCCCCCAGGAGGAGCTGCTGGAAAGCCAGTGGGTGCAGCCCCTGGGCCAGGGCCTGCTGCAGCATCTCCATAGAGGGACCCCCACGCGGGTTGGCTGCCCCTGCTGCAGCAGCCACACCCTTCAGCCCCGCCGCCGCACCCACTGCACACGAGGGGGAAGAAGGCAAGAGAAGGGTTAAGTTCTTTGTGGCTCTTCTTCAGAAGGTACTACCACGTTTAAATTTGCATGTGTTGGTGTCCTGTACCACTATCAGATGTGCAAGTGGGAAGTATCGAAGGCGACTGCATAATAGGCATTCATCCCAATGGAACTGCGGTAAATGCTATAAAAGGTGTTCCGCAAGGCCCAGCTTTTGCTCCCGTGCTATTTAACCCTTTGAGGTCTGAAAATTTTATTCACTTTCCGGCCGTCCTGGTCTGAAACTATTTTTGCCGATTTCTGGTGCTGCGAAGAAAAACACAAACCGTGCAAGAAAAACTCGCAGGATATTTATTTTTGCTCTTGCATTCTGCTTGCAACTCCTTTTACGATATGCCAGCAGCGTGTGAAACCGAAGCATTCTCCTGGGTGCTTTGCCAGGGTTATTGCGGCATGTTTTGCAGAAAAACAGTTCGCTCTTTTTGTTTTTCTATCACTACAAAACAGGACCTCTGATGGAGGCTGCAATTTCTTTCCTCACTGAAGTTATTGCTTTCACTAGGTGAGAAAGTGGTCATGCTTCTCAGCGAACAGTGCGCACTGGGATCCAGAAGGCCTGTGCAGAACGTTGTGCTGCACCCTTCCACTTCAACAAAGTTCACTTATCCCTCAAGAGATGGCACATCACGTATACAAAGCACGAGAGCGCATCGCAGTGAGAAAAACTGCGAAATTTAACCTTGCACACCCAAGTCGGGCAAAACCTGACAGCAGACCAGTACAGCCATGTTGCATTTCCAAGCAGCACCCGACAACGGACCACAAAGGGCTAGTGAAAGGGGAGTGCAGAGCGGGACACCACTGACCGTGTGTGCGTGGCGGGCCCATGGGTGGTGGGGCAGAGGCGGCAGCAGCAGGGGGCGGGGGCCCCCCGGCCGGCCGCATCATGCCGGGCAGCTTGATGGCCGGATGGTGGTGGTGGTGGGGCCCCTGGGGCGGCCGCACCAGCCCCAGCACGCCCGGGGGAGGCGGTGGGGCCCGCTGCTGCTGCTGCAGCTGGAGCAGGCGCTGCTGCTCCAGAAACGTCGCCATGACGTCCCCCTCCATGCTGCCGCGCATCAGGCTGCCTGCAGCTGAGGGAGGCAGAAGGGAAAGGGGGGGGGGCATTGATGGAGGTGAAAATCCACCAATGTTTGCTCTGCACTCGATCTGTGGCTCCTTTTTCACTGCCCCGTCTGTGTGCAGCTTTAAGGTTAATTACACGATACCAACTAGACCAAGGAACCAACTAGACCAAGGACACTCTTTTACTGTGCAAATCTGTCAATGCTAGGCCCCAGGATTTCCCCCAGAGTGGAAATAGGCACTTTACACTTGATCTTAGGATAAGGCCCGAGCCTCAGTCACTGGTGGTCTACAACAGGAGCTGGTCTACAGGAGCTGGACTGCTGTGCATACCCGCCTGCTTGCCTGTGTGTCTTCAGTAAGTGGTCGGGCTCGCGTGCAGACCTTTGCAGGAATAAAGAAAGGTCAGGATGGGGTGGCAAAGTGGCGTAAAAGGTGGGAAAAAAAAGTGTTGTATCTCCGCTAGGGTGCATCACATGGAGCAAACTGCGTGCACCCAAGCATATTATGATTCGCGTTTTCAATGCATTGTTTCTTGGGGAGTCTACCAGGACTGCGGTGATCAGTTGCAAGAAGCAGGTCGTTAAACCAGGGGACGTATAATTGGGATTCCACTGTGCCACCTTAATCGAGTGGACCAACACGGAACACTGCCACGAGGATGGAGGTGCACATTCCATTCCAACGACAATGAAATGTGTCGGGGGCCACAGAGAGAGGCTCCCTCCTCACCCTGGTGCTGCTGCGGGAACTGCTTGGGCGGGTGCATGCCCTTGGCATCGGCGGAGACCGGCGGCACGGGGGCCCCCTGGTTGCCCTTGATGGCCCGGCCCAGGGTCTGCGGGGGCCGGGAGGAGGACGCAGTGCCGTTGCCCATCCGCTGCTGCTGGGACGGGGGGCCGTCCCCGACCTCCCCGTTGGCCTTGGGCCCACCTTTGTCCCCACCTGCAAAGCAGGGGGGCTCAGTGGTCAGCTGACGCGCTTGCAGGACACACGTCAGGTTTGCACAACCCGCTGCAGCACAGAGGGGAGGCTAGGCCCAAGGCGCTAATGCAAGCAGCTGAATACCGGCAGGGCCGACTAGACATTCACTGGTAGCCTGCAGCAACTGCCCCCCACGGCTACCTGCAGAGATGGGCCACACATGGGGGGCTTGACTCGACTCCCTCCCCCCTAGGACCGTGCCCAGCACATTCATGGGAAGGGACAGACCCCAAGCCGCTCTCACCACACCAGTCCACCCGGGCCTTTCTGCTGCAAAGCTCGCATCAATGAACAATAGTTCCGCCCTCCCCAACCGACCCCCACCCACCTTTGGGGTGGTCCTGGCGCTCCATGTGCATCTTGCGCATAACCGAGGTGGGCGTGAAGGCTGCCATGGTGGGGCTCAAGCCCTTCGACGGGGATGCCCCCCGGGTGGCCGCCGGTCCCCCCTGTGTTGTGGTCGGCGAACGGGCCCTGCAAGCCGGAGGGGGGCAACAAAGGGTGGTGTGTACAGCTGCACTCCCAACCCTGGGCGCAAGCAAAAACCACCGCGCAACGGTGGGGGGGGACAAAGACCGCTTTGTCTGACCCAGTGTTAGAAACATTGTACTTGAGCAACTTTGTCTCACCCCATGTTTAGAGCAGAGAAAGGTTCTGAACAGAACACTAAACTTCCTATCCGAGTGCAGTGAGCACGTAATTCACCACACTCCCTTTCCACCAAGCACAAGTCATGAACCCCTGCACGAAGCAGAATATGACAGTGTTCTCCCCGATTGGGCAAGAAAAAAACTGGCATTCACACCTTTTTTGTAAGTGTTAGTTTTCAACTTGGTTTAAATCATCACTTGTGATCACCAATGGGCAAAAGGCCAGGAGGGGAAAGCAGAAGCCTTTCAGTGGATAAAAATAGGTAACATGCCTGTATATACAGTCTAATCCCGCTACAACGAAGTCCGCTTCAACGAAATTTCCGCTTCAACGAAATATTTCCATTTCCCCGTCAGCTAGCCATAGAAGTCAATGCAACAAAGTCCTCGCCACAACGAACCATTTGTCTGGCTTGCTTTCGCTTCAACGAAATTTTCGATGAATTGGGCTGGGTTTGAACAATTATTTTACAATAAAATAATCATAGCACCAGCTATCTAAAATTTTTTAAACATTCAGGACGCTTAGTTTCACCGAAAACATGCGCGGTGCGCCCACACCGCCACCCAAAACAAAACAAAACAACAAAAAAAAAAAAAAAAAACTCATAGGCGGACGCCATTGTTTGATGATGATAACGATGTGGCTGGCCGTCTTTACATGAGGCACAGGTCAGGTTCGCCAAGCCGGAGCTACAGCTAATCTGTATCCAATTGAAATCCCACGAATGTGCTCCGCTGCTGGCGCGGCGCCGTCATGTATGTTTTCCTTCTACCATTCTTCATAGCCAAGAGCAAAAATCATGTTTGCATGTTTGGTCTTGAAGCCAAGTCATCCTATTTAGTCGCGAGCGCGCGGTCATGTTTAATGCAAGCGCGTGCGTCTTGCCTGCCAAGGTCAGTAGCTGCGGTGCCCTGTCAGAGGATAAGATAACGGCACTGCTCCTGCCACAAGTGAGAGGGGGCCTTAGGACGGCCTAGCAGCTATCTGCAAGTAATCAGCTCGGTGGGCACGCCTTGTTGAGCAGCAATACGTTTTGCGCCTGCATTTCTTCACCCCCCTCCGTAACGCGTTCATTCCGTGCAGTGAACATAGATAACCATTGGTATGTATTTTATCCGAATAAACATGACGTTATTGCGCGTCACTCCTTTTTCTAAACATTGTTTTTTTGCTGCCAATGATGCGGAAACATACGGGGCTATTTTTCGGGCCTTTCCGTGGTGTGTTGGAGCGGATTTCACCTCAACGAATTTTCGCTTCAACGAAATTTTTCGCACGTCCCGTCAATTTCGTTGTAGCGGGATTCGACTGTAATATCCTTTACTTTGACAGTGCTCAAAAGACCGAAGAAGCAGATGCTGACAGCAGTGCTACCTATCAGTGCTGCCTATCAGCCGTGCTGGGCTGCTACCTACCCAAATCCTCACAACCTGGCACACACACACACAAAAAAGAAAACAAACTTCTACAGAGGAATACCATTTAAAGTACATTAAATAACTAGTAGGGATAACTAGTACGAATACCACACCAGTAAGATTGGTGGGGGGGGGAAAAAAAAAAAGAAAAAAAAAAAACACTGCGTGACGTTGGAAAACTTCCCCCCAGTGAAGTGGTGCGAGCGCAAACGTGCAGGCAGGCAGCGAGAGCCACTTACACAGGGAACGACCGTGGCCAGGGTTGGCGGGGGGCAGTGGGGGCATGCAGCAACCAAGCCAAGTGCCTGGCCAGCGGGGAGGGGAGAGGAGGGCAAGGACAGGAGGGTGGCAACAGCAGCAGGAGGAGCACATCCCAAGGAGGGAAAGCAGAAAGGAGGCAGGCAGGAAGAGAACGTGCACGGGTAAGCAGTTGAACAGCACAGGGAGGAAAGACGAGAGAGAAGAGTCATCCTGCGAGGGCGATCTTTATGGGCGCCCAAACGGCGAATTTGCTACTGAAGCAAGTAACAATTGTTTGCACGATACTGTCATTTTAAACTTGGATTTTTCAATACAAAAATGAAAATTTCTCAAGCAAGGTTCTGCAAAAGTACCTGCGGCATGAAACAAAACATGCCGTAGCTATCTTCCTGCTCCAGCTTTCACTGAAATGTTTTATGAGGGGTGGGGGGGCAACTGTCACCTCGTACGGTGATCTTAACCACAAGTCATTCAGTTTTACGCTATAATAAAGTGCTGCTGTTAAAGGAAGCTGCTGCCTCTTAGCAGAGGTTGATTTTAAGTGCTCAGAAGTGCGGTACATTCAGTGCCCAAGTCGTTCCAACACCCACTCTTCTCAATTTGCACTTTTGACCACACAATGTCACGTACAGTGGAACCCCGCTGCCTACGACGGATCACCGCGGTTCCGGTAAACTCCCTATAGGAATAATGCTTTAAAAACATCAACGGTACGACGCTCTAGTGCATGCAGTCCACTTCATACGACTGACCCTAGCGGGGATTAACAGACGTTTTGTACGGCCCCATGCGGTAGCATAACGGCAACAAGCCAACCGCGAGAAGTCAAAGAGCAGGTGGCCGGCAGACCACAAATTCAAAGCCACATCAAGCCCTAAAACGTGAAAACATGCAACCCAACACCGCTTTCTGTCACCCGCCCTATTTAAGTTTCTTCCTTTCACGACGCTCTTCCCCTCTCAGCGTCTTTCAAAGCTGCGTTGTCGCCCTGGTCCTTTCTTTACCACCTTTTTTTTTTCCATCACCCCCTTGTACAATTGTTTGTTTTGCTTGGAAGTTTCCCCACTTTCCTCTTTCCCCTCCCTGATTTGCTCGGCCACGTGGGCCTATTCAGCTAATCTTGCAAGTGCGGCGAATGGCTGGAAGGCCACCAGAGGCACCATGGAAGGGAGGTATTTTAGATAAAGGTTCGCAAACTACGCAAAACCAGACTAAATGTAGCCCAACTGTCTAGCGAGACCATCTGCTAGGCCGGCATTTACACATACACCGATCATACGACACCCCGGTCATACGATGCTAACAGGGTTCCACTGTACTATAGTTTATTGAAACAACTGTCCATTTATGTTTTCAAAATTCGAAACAGTTCAAAAATATCACGTTCTCCAATGCCGATGCTCAATTTGGTATTCAAAAGTTTTATGGAAGTTTTATGCGCTCGAGCAATGTGCCACAGCGTGGGTGTCGCAATGTGAATGCGCACCGAGCATTCACAAACACCCGACTCTGGCCTCCGATATCGCTCGCTGCACTGCAGACAGAGGAAACAAAGCCCCCGCCCTCACCTCTGGGCCTCCTGTTGCTTCCGCAGGTTCTCCTTTTGCTTCTGGTCCTCCAGGATCTTCTTGAGAAGGGCCGTCTGTAGAATGGACTGCGTGTGCACCGCCAGCTCCTGGGGGGAGGGCACCCGCGGACGCAGGCCTGCATTCTGCACACAACACATCCAAACACTGCACCCCAACAGTCGAACGAGTTGAACACCCCGGCTTCCCCGCACAGAGACTGAGGAACACAACTCTCTGCATGAACAGCGTCTCTAAGAAACATCGCACCCAAGAAACATCGTGCAGTACTGCATGTTGAGGGCTTTGCACCCATTCCACTGCCTTTTCCTTCATTACTTTTGAAAACTCGGCAGACGGGCAAATTGATACTACACTTCTTTTCGGAGCACAGTCACAGCAAGGTTAAAGAAGTGAACTTTGTACCCGCCCCCAGAACAGCATGCAACCAAGCCGCTGCCGCAAGGGTAATCTGGCAGAATGAGTACAAATTACGCAAGCTTAAAAGCTTTGGCCTGTTCGGCACGTATGCCAGCACGGCAGCCAAGGTCGCCCAAAAGTAAAACCCAGCCGGCAACGACTGACTGGGCAAGCAGTGCACTTACGTGAACCTGCAGGGTGTTGGATGACTGCACGGGGGCCCCTGGAGTGGGGCCAGCCACAGGAGGTATCGGCGAGGGGTGCTGGCCAAACACTGCGTGGGCCAGAAGGGAGGAGGGGACCGGACGGGTCAGCAGTGTTCATTTGGCAGTGCCCATTAGCACCCCCTTGGCACAAGCTGGTGCCAGGATATTGCTTTATGCATCCCCCCATACACGAAACCATGACCAGAGTCCTTCAATGCTTTCCTGGTCACGAAACTCCGGCTCCCGCTTCATACAGGGACAAAAGTTGCCGCTAGGGTCGCCGCTGTCAGCGCGGGGGCATTTCATGCCCGCGCCACCCACGCGCAAGCATTCTGCCGAAGCTGGTACCCGTTCGAGGCAGTTGTTGATAGCTCATAAAATATTCTGCTATCATTCATATTTAGCTTGACGTACAATGTGGTTGCTGCACTCGCGTGTGAAAAGGTTTTCTTCGCTTACCTTTGCATGATATCAACGCTTTGATGGAGCCAGTCGTGCCGCAGCAGTTATGAATGTACCTGTTGTTGCGACAGTTCTTTCATCTCGTGCAGGGCAGCGTAAAATTTTGCTTTGTTTAAGCAAAGGTTATCTCGTTGGTTTTGCGACTCTGGCGAAGCCTCAGATTTAGAAATTCGCAAATATTATACGCGCAGTGAGCACCCTTGGCGACGCTGATCGCGCGAGTTATATGCAATCTGACCATTTACGCCGCCGGTGTTCGCCGCGGCTGCGGTACCGAAACTAAAGCTCAAGCAGAATCATTCAGTTGATGATAGCGCATAGAATATTCTGCTATTACTCATATTTAGCCTGACGTACAATGTGGCTGCTGCACTCGCGTGTGTAAGTTTTCTTCGCTTACTTTTCCACGATATCAACGCTTCGATGGAGCCAGTCGTGCCGCAGCAGTTATGAATTTACGTGTTGTTGCAGCAGTTCTTTTATCTCGTGCAAGGCAGCGTAAAATTGTGCTTTGTTTAAGCGAAGGTTATCTAGTTGGGCTTGCGACTCTGGCGAAGCCTCAGATTTAGAAATTCGCAAATATGATACGCGCAGTAAGCCCCCGCGGCGACGCCGATCGCGCTATGCAATCCGACCGTCTACGCCTCCGATGATCGCCGCGGCTGCGGTACCGAAGCTAAAGCTATAAATTTCGTGTGTTTAGTTTGTTACAGTTGACCTCATTCCTGTGCGCTCATTACATAGAGCTTCAGCAAAGCTTCAAAGTGCGAGCGATGAAGCTTTCGTCGCATTAATACATGCCCATCTCTAGGATTCTAACCAAGTTTAAGTTCGAGTTCGCAGCTACCTTGTGTTCCTTTTCATGGAACTTCAACAGGGTAATAAAACTTGCTGTTGGGCTAGTAGGTTCATTCAACAGAGTAACGTTACATAGGCACAGAACGAGGAAAAGTGCGTCTCGCGCAATATTGTGCAGCCACTCAAGGTCATTCGGGAAGCTCCAATTTCCGAATGAGTTGCTTTCCCAGAAATGTCCCACCCTCCGTACCAAATCCAACTACCACTTCGATGTTGCATGCTTCAGTTTAACAGGGCGTTTTGCTATGATCGACTATACTCGCAAGGCATAGCTATGAAGATACTTGACCGGGGATGAAGCAGTGTTTCAAAGTCTCTAAAAAAAAGCTCACCTGTTCATGAGCATGATGCTGCTGCTCCACCACTGATTTATTCAGCTGACTACTTCACATTGGTCAAAATACACTACATGTTGTCAAGCTAACGAGTCAATAATGCCACGAAGGGAATATTTCAATACGTACCGTCATGTCCTC
The DNA here is from genome assembly GCF_048455015.1 of Haemaphysalis longicornis. Lineage (NCBI taxonomy): Eukaryota > Metazoa > Arthropoda > Arachnida > Ixodida > Ixodidae > Haemaphysalis > Haemaphysalis longicornis. The sequence continues at coordinate 95,291,624 of NW_027526422.1, forward strand.
AATGATGATGGAGTGTTCCTAAAACAATACGGTTTATAGCAGAAAACATTTTCACACAATAAGCTATAAAAGCATAAACAACAGACAGCGCAGCGATGTCACGTACTCAAGGGCAACCTAAAGTTCTGAAAGGAAGGAGCGAACTTGTGTTCCGCAATAAGCTAGAAAGCATAAGCGTCGAAGAAACAGTCAGCAAAGTGACTTGCACAGACGAGTGTTAGCGAATTGAATGCCTCAAAGTTTGCTATGCATTCTTTTGTGTGGAAATGCTTTTCTTTCGAGAAACATTTCTACAGACCGAGAACATAGACTGGGTTAGTGACGACAAGGTTACATCTTTTACTTATTAAACAAAACTGCCGAGCGTTGCTTACGACAGAAAAAGTAAATTAGCGCTCAGCTCGTAACACAAGATCAGACAGCAGGGTGCATTCATGCACTAGTAACAAAACAAACAAATCCAAGGGCGAGCGAGCAGCGAGCGAACAGGAGTGCAAAGGGCGAGCGAACAGCAGTGACGAGCAGCGCTCGTCACTGCTGTTTGGGATGCATCCGTGCTTGAACACGGCAGAATTTCTTCTGCGATGGCATCAGGCGACGACAAACGACGTCTCTTTGTTGCTGGCTGGACCCTCGTTGAACGGGATCGCGGCTTCGGCTTGCTCAAATACGCCCGCAGCCCGTCGAAGCGCCTTGGAACGGCGTCGGGCCGCAGCTTGGGTTTCTCACGTCGAAAAGAGACGACGTCTCCTTTCACCAAAAAAGTGTCGTTCCAAACAACGTCCGCAGTGTCAAAATGTTTTTCGCAGACACGGACATGCTGCGAGTCAAAAGAAAAGCCGCCGGCTTCCTGTCGCGGTATTGCACGTTTCCACTGCTCGCGCTTATCGGCGTCACTTGGCAAGCAAAACAACGAGACCTCTTCGCTCGTACCTCTGTAGCCGGAGCGGCATCCCGGTACGCAACAAGTCTTGGGCATTTCCTCCTAGTGTCCTCGCACAATATCACCAAAGGCGTCACATCAACTGGTAACTTAAAACTCAGAAAACAACGCGCCGATGCGCGGATTCCGTGGGAGTGCAGCCTCGCCGACGCAGCGCGCAGGTTTCGTCTGTCCCCCACTATGCACTCAGCGCCACCCCGCGGCGGCTTCGGCGACATAGCAAACTGCTCCCATAGCGTTACGGCGGAGTTTCGTGACCAGAAAAGCATTGAAGGACTCTGCCATGACCCATAGCACCCACTTCATTTCGGCACTCCTGTATGAGAATCATTTCCGTCACTCCACTCATTCACTGGCCAGGTTAAAAAGAACTGCCAGGTAGCTATTAAGCACCGATGCACAAGAAGATGTCCCCTACAGGCAAGGAACAATTCAAACAGAACAGAACTGCCAGACAAAAGTAAAAGACAGAGCAAACTGATTCCTTCACATCAACGCTGTGAAGGCATTCCACTCCAGAGAGAACACAGCAGGCGTCCGTGCTCACCGAGTGGGGAAGGCACCCTGCGGGGGTCCTGCGGCGGCAGGGGCGACGGGCAGGGGGCCAGCAGGCCCAGCTGCTGGGTGGGCGACGGCCGCTGGGTGGTCACCACGGGGGGCTTCAGCAGGCTGTTCAGCATCTCCTGCTGCTGGTGTTGCTGCTGACGGAGCATCGCTGCTGCCGCTGCATGGGCAGAAACACAGCCAACGGTGAGGGAAAAGCAACACAATGTACGCTCTCCAATCGCTGTTTGAACGAGAAGTGCAACAGTGGAATGCCTGAAGGTGGCCATGAGGAAGCATGTAACAAGCTTTCAACAGTCTGCCTTGCATCATGTCAACATATTTAAAACATCAAAGAACCACTCACCTCCAGTGCAAAGAAGAATGCAGTACTATTGGCAACGATAAACTACCATGAAGACACCCACTGAACACTATATATTAAGGCCATCTAATGCGGCACACCACAAGGGTCTACTCTGTCCCCCATTGTATTCAGCGTGTCCGTAGTAGGGTTTTTGGCACTGTCCAAAATATTACCGCTCCTTAAAACCAACCTTGAGCTGTTTCACACAACTACTGGCAACTGTGACATGCTACAAGCAGTCATTAGTAAATTATCTTAGGATGCATATGCAACAAGCTGATCCTAAATATTAGAAAAATGCGAGGCTCTCATCAATCATGCTATACATGCACCCTACTTTTTGCACCTCTAGCATTGTTTTCAGACCAAGATTTCAGACTTCAGACCTAGACTTCAGGCACTTAGACAAACACGAAAATGCTCACAATGGTGGATAATAGGATTACAGTCGAGACACAATGGCGCCTCAGGTTTCAAAATGAATGCGATGCATTCAGGCCAGGCAGCACTGCATTTGGGATTTAACGGCGCCAGAGACCCCTCCCTTCTCCCTGCCCACCCACCGGCCATGGGGTCGTGTCGAGCGGCCAGCAGGTGTGCAGTGGTGGGCGGGCTCAGGGGCTGGTGGTGGGGGTGCCCCAGGGGGGGCGGCTGCAAGTTGGGGGAGACGGGCCCCATGCCGGCCAGGATCTTCACCAGCACGTCCTGGCCCTGCTGGGGCACAGGAGGCTGGGCAATCACCGGGGGGGCCTTGGGCCGCAGAAGGTGTGACAGCAGGCCCTGCTGCTGCTGCTGCAGCAGGGCGTCTCCGCCACCCACCCGAGCCATGCCTGCACGTGGGGGTAAAAAAAGGCCAGGGGCACAATTCTCACTTTTGTCCATTTCGAAGCGTCCAATTTGAGAGAGCATCTGCGAGCGTCTGGTTCTGGGGCATGTGGTTGACCAGAGATCTCGCAAGTGCATTCGCACCTTAATTGAAATGTATCTTTCAAAAGCGGACTTGGAGTTCAGGCCCAGAGCTCAGGGCAAACCTACAGATTTCACCAATAAGGCTCAGCTCCATAATTAGAACTACCAGGGGGTATGCACAGGACTTATGCCCAAAGAAATTCACTTCAGTACGTAACCTGACCTGACGGTTAGCCAAGTTTTAGCTCATTAATGGAAACTAGTTAGCTCCTCCACTGTTACCAGCCAGCGGTGCCGTATAAATATTTTCACTTGTGTCAAGGATGATGCGAGTCACCCCATCCACTTTAAAATCCGTTACAGCCACTTGCATGGAAGGAAGTTACACAAGGAGTGGTGAAAGCAGACAGCAACAGTTTGACTCAGTTTCATCGACACCTCTATCTCCACGAAAGAAGCAGTGGCAACCGGATAAAGAGGCACGCAAGTACACTCAAGCCTTGCTACATCAACCAGAGCAGATATCGCAAAATAGTTGAATACAGCTGAGATTGATGTAGGAAACTGCATTACAAACACCTCAAACTGCAACGTGTAGCCTGCTTCGTGGGAAGGGGCCACTCACTACTTGCCCATAAATTCTCTGCAGCCAGAATGAAAGCAGTCTCCCTCTTGCTGGATCACTGGACTTGACTACACTGCGAGTTCAGGCGTCCACGAACAATTAATGCAGTGCTGTTTTCGCATCTTCAAATGCCAGGGCTCGAGTGCTAGCTGTGTAGCACCTTGGCCCTGGTGTCACTTCTTTTAGATGTGACGCATCTCTTTCACCCGCCTTGTCCCTCCGGCGTAGTCGGCGGCGTCCGCATCCCTCCCCCCATTCTCCTCGCCGCGACAGCTGCACGCTAGCGCCGCTCTCACCGCAGCGCCATCTGTGTGTTAGCGCTCGCCGGCACTCGTTCCGTTGCCGTGCCAGCTGTGCGTGGGTGCGAGTTAGCGCACAGCTTGTGCTGCTCTCTCTCATTCCGCTGCATATAAACACTGTAACTGCGCCGCTCCGCTCAGTCGTTCCGCCGCCGCTCTGCCGATGACATCCTCTGATGACCACAGATGATTTGAATGGAGACTAACAGGCCTGCTATCGCGATGGTCGGCGCAACTGTAAAAAATTTACACCATCTTCCCGCGAGGAGAACCATGGGGCAGATGCAACACGTCGGGGGTGAACATGCTGCGTAAAATATGGATACACAACAACAATGGACACGCTAACATAACGGAAACGCAACGGAAACCCCCGATGCGTCGCATTTACCCCATGGTTCCCCTCGCGGGAAGATGGTGTAAATTTTCAGCAATGGGCTGAAGGTGGTTATGTCGTATGTACTCACAGTGCCAGTGTTCTCTCCTTTCTTGGACAAGAAATGTTCTCGTGTTTTACTGCAAATGGCAACAGCGTACGTTTCTTCGTGTTTGTTCCAACCAAGCATTACACAACTACAGCCTGTTGGGGAGACCAAAATATTGCTGGGGTACAAGCTGCCAGGCATGCTCAGACTGCCCCAGGTATACCCCACCAAATCACAATGGCACTCGCACGATGCCGTGAACATGCACTTGGAACTCCACGAATGCCTGCTGCACCCACACTGTTCACAGCATATTGCAAGAAAGCTCGTGTCCATACCGGGCAGGAGCCAGAAAGGAGTTCAAATGAACCTCGCCTTGAAATTGAACGCTGCCTCAACACCGGCCCTGTGCCACTTGGCTAAATAAAGCTGCTGGTCACACTGGGACCACACCCGCAGAGCAAGCAGCAGCCACCCACCGTGCTGCGGCTGCTGCTGCTGGTGGTGGTGGTGCTGGTGGAGCGGAGAAGAGGGTGGCAGCTGTGCCCGGAGCAGGTCCTCCTCCTGGAGGGCCCGCTCGGGCAGGGACGGGGGTGCCACCAGGGTGGCACCAGTGTGGCCGCTTGGGGGGTGCGCCCCCAACTTGTTCAGCAGGCCCTGCAGGTGCTGCTGCTGTTGGTCACGCTGCTGCTGCTGCTGCTGGGGGAGGTTCAGGATTGGCACCGGATGATGGTGGTGATGCTGCTGCTGCTGAGGATGAGGATGAAGCTGATGCTGCTGCTGTGGCCGATGGTGCTGCTGCTGGCGGACGTGCATGCCAGTCGTACCCAGGACCACCTGCTTGAGATCTGCCTCCAGCTCCTCCACACTCTTGGCCTTGCCAGACAGTGCTGCACGCAAGCCAGGAGGCTCATCAGCACACCACGTTCGGGGCACAACAGCCGGGCTAGTCCAGGGCACGGCCGGCTTTATAGATAGCACCCTGCCCATCACATTTGGCGACATTGGGAGCCAGCGTGCCAAAACATTGCCGTGTTGGGACGGCACGCTCTCAGGTGGGACCGAGTTTAAGGGGGGAGGTGGGTCTTTGGACATTTTTATTTTTAGTGCCAGCTTGATGAAAATTGGCAGCCTTGATTAGATTTTTACACCGATTTCAAATATGTAATTGGTTTTAACATAGCTGCATTTGTTCAAGAAATATAACTTCTTGAAATTAATTTAATGAGGCATTTCTTGCGGGGGTCTAGAGCGATTTCGCTTTAGCAAACTCAATGATGATTTATACGGACATAATGCGAAAGGTCTACTCTGGAGGCTATGCTATTTTTATTCATTTCGAAGACTTTTGCAAAGCATGAAAAAGGGGAACATTTAATATCAACAATTTGTATAAAATTGCCTCATCTTTATTAATTTTTGGAAATAGGTAAATGACAGAGCAATAAAAATAGCATCACCCCCTAGATCAATTCAATACGAATACAATGATACCAGTCTTGTCATCCTAGCTCAAAAAACCCCCCCGTAAGGAAGAGTCCGGTTTCTGCTTAAGGAAAATCGAACGCTACAAACGAGGAGCGCTACAGCGCTCCTAGCGTAGCGCTACAGTGCTACGAGTGCTACAAAAAGCACAGTTCTGTCCTCGTTTGTAGCGCTCGATTTTCCTTAAAGGAGCATGAAGAGAAAATACAACTTCGTTTAATTTGAAAGAACTAGGATTCAGTATCTCCCTCAGCTCCATTAGAGCCACAAAAGATGTTTTTTAACGAAAAAAAAGCAAGAAGTATTTAAAAACTTTCAAATTTTGCGCCACAGTGACGTGTTATGAGCAAGAATGACGTCACACGGGCCAACAATAAAACAATTTTCAGTGCGTTAACTGCACATTAGCATTAAAGTGATGCTGTAAAATGAAACTAGAGGCCCCATTACAGACGTCCAGTCATGTGTCATCGCGACAGGTCAGTTAGGCGGCCGCCAATCACACAAACAAGGTTCCGTGACGTCATAGAAAAGTTGCGGGAAATTGGCTAGGGGGTTGCCACGGCTTCACACGTTTTCTTTAATATCTCCGTTATTTGTTCGAAGATTGCGATGATATTGGTATCATTTTTATCAGGACTAAGCAGGCTTTCTAATAAACCCAACTTGTATTTTGTCTTCATGGCTCCTTTAAGCAATGAACCAACTAGCCCAACAGCATATTTTACTGAAGTAACCTTTGCTACAGCACAGCTACAATAACAAAAATGGCATCACTGTGCAGCTCAGTTCTTCATGAAGAAAAGCACACTAAGTATGTGCCTGGGTGCACCACAAAAATAAGCGTAAAAAATTCAGCGTAAAGCCAAGCATAATCTCCGAAAACAGTTGAGAAAAAGTAGATTGTCTACTAATAAACTCTAGAAACCAAATTTACTATTTCCCAGTTTATTCCAGTGCCTCTGAAAACTACATACAAGCCCACACATCACATACTGCATTCTTTTCTGCTACCTGTAATGCTAAAGCACAGCAGCCAATGAAAGTGACATTCCGTTATGCTTTTGAAACTAAAGCAAAGGTGTAGGTGAACTGCAATTTTCTAATCAACGCTAGGGTTGTACAAATAGCATCACCTGCTAGAGCAATTGCTTACGAATGCAATGATACCAGTTTTATCACTATAGCTGAAGAGATAAATACAAAAACCTCGTAAGGCAGAGCAGAATCTTGCAAGGAAAAACAAAATAATGACGCACTACAAGTTTCTGATCACAGCCACCTTTGCTACAGCACAGCTACAGCACAAATAGAACTATCATGTAGCTGTAGAAAGTTTTACTACAAACAGGGCTAAAGCACAGCAGCCGCCTAGAAGTGGGCGCTGTCCGGTGATGTCTCTCCGACCTAGAGCAGACCAGGGCTGTAGGCGGAGTCCCCAGCAGGCCCGTGTAGCCTCGCCAGCTTTCCTTTGACGGCAGTACTGTCGGAGTGGTCTTTCTGCGACCTCTGAAGCCTGGCCTCGTCCTTCTCAAGGCTGCGCCGCACCAAACAACTTCCTGCCCTGTAGCCGAGGTTCTCTGCCACTTCCACGTTGCTGCTGGTGAGGCCCTGGTTGAAGCGGCTGATTGCTTCCGCCACTGCCCTCTCGATGCTGCGCAGCGAGTTGTGCTGACTCTTTGGGGCCTGCTCCCAGATCAAGGCATGCAGGCTTTCGTTGGAATTTTGCGTGATGCCATCACTACATCACTCGAGCAGGGCTTCATCACTGAGACATGTGAAGACAGGCTCCAGCGCCTTGCACACAAAGTCAGGCAGGCTGTTCTGGTGAGGGAGGAGCCCCATTCTTGGCCAGGGCACAGTTGTACTTACACCAGGACTCCGGTCCCTCGGGACAGAGGCTGTGCTTGGGCGCCTCATCTGTCGACTACATGTGCTGCAGCACGGCCGCCACTGCTCACTGCATGCCTGGCACATCGTGCTTGTGGCTCCTCAGGGCGTAGCCGTAGTAGTTCGTTATCTTCTTGATGCGGTCTTGGGCGAGCCTTCCTTTGCCTCCAAGTGGTTCACCCTGGGCTCTGAATTTGCCCAGAAGAGCACGCAGGACAGCTCCCATCCACTTGTGTATGTGATTGATACAGTCTTTCTTGAGGACTTTTATGAAGCCGTACACAGCGTCCTGTACCAGGGCATGAAAAGTCCTGCTGTCTCCATCGGACAGCATGGTGGTGTAGCGCAGCTTGTACTTCTCCAGAGAACGTCGGACATGATCAAAGCTGCCTCCACCTCCATCTGCCCAGCTTTACAGTTAATGTTTTTTTGGCACACCGGAGTGCGTGTTGTGTGCCAGTCCGCGTACACTTCGTCGTCTGGTTTCGGGCCAGTCGAACAGCCCTGGCAGAAATTGGACAGAACGACGTGGTCTATGACGAGACCAGTATACATCTCTACGAGACATCCAACAGAGATGTGGGAGCTGCGTCCGTGTGTCAGCCAGGTGCCGTCAAATGTGACGTCAATGTTTCCGGGTGCGTTCCTCAACTCGGCATAAAGTTCTCCGATGAGGGAAACGCTGCCTCGCACTCACTAGCCACCGCATTGCAGGCTTTGCCCATGAGGCCCTGGTACCACCGCATTGCAGGCTCTGCCCATGAGGCCCTGGTACGTCTTGTGGTGCAGGCCGCGATGGGAAATGTTCATTGCGGCAAAGAAGTCAGCGTGAGCTGTCGCTCCCTTTCCGAAGCTTTGCATACCTTTCATGGCGCGAACATTCACCTCAAAGGGTGTTATCTTGGCCGCACCAGCCATCCTCGGAAACGGATACTGTTCTTCGCGCAGCCCACATGCTGAACACGCAAGTACGAGCTTCGCACAGAGTCCGTACTCTTTTCCTTGGTCCTTGGAAACAGTCAAGGTTCTGCCGCCTCACCCGGAGCAGAACACGAGCCCAAAAAACGAGTTTATCACGTCCAAGTCCACAATAAATTCCGTGCCACTTTCCAAGCTTTCGCTCGCTGGTTCTCTATGCAAAAGTTTGAACTTGCGCTCTGTCGTCGACTGCGACGCCAAACGCTTCTTCACATCCGCCACATGTTTAGCACTCGAGCCGCCAGATGACGGCTCGATGACGCCTGAAGCACTGCAACTTGCCACGGCTGGAGATTCTGAAAAATCTTCGTCAATGCCGCCTTCCTCCCCACGTTCCACGCACATTTCCGCCACTTCCCGTACACTTGACACGAAGTTTTTTTTTTATGCGAACATCTCCCGGCATTGTAGCACGAAAAAGAACACGTTACACCAAATCGCAGCAGCAGAAAGAAAAAGACACCATGAGGAGAACTACCGTGGAGGCAAACGCGAAGAAAAAAAACAAAAATACAAACGCAAATACAAACGCGAAAAGCACCGAGTTCACCGCGCCACCCAATCAGAGACTCGATACGCGGGGCTCGTCTCGCGCACGGTCTGGCCAATCAGGGGCTCGTAAGCGATCTTTCGAAAAACTGTGAGAGCGAGGGCCCTCGCCATGCTATGCCATTTTGAGACATCGCAAAATATGCACAAAGAAACGACCCTCAAAACGCGCCCAAGATGGCTGCCACTGGTCATCTCCTTCACGCATCGTGCGTGCGAAGTTCAAGCATTTCTTTCCTGATTTTCGACAATTTGGCGTCGCCGTCATGTTTACAAAGTTGATTTTTGGACACTTTTTGATCGAATTCAGCAGCGAAACTTTTGGAGTAGGTTCTTGAAGTTACAAAGGCTTCAAAAATGTATTTCTCAAAACACTTTTTTTCCCTATTTTTGGCCATTCTGAGACCCGCGTCCCCACAGCTCTGTGCCTACGCTGCCCGTGCAGGGCCTCCATCACCCACCGTGCTGGCGCAGCTGGGCACTCTTGGCGGCGTCCCCGTTGAGCATGTGGGCCTCGACGTTGATGTTGGCGTCCATGAGGATGTCCAGGATGTTCTTGGAGGAAGGGCCGTCGCGGTGGACGGGGGGAGGAGACAGCTGCTGCTGCTGCTGGGGCAGGGCCGGGCTGATGGGCGTGAAGTAGGAGTCCGGCCCCGGCACGCCCAGCATGGAGCCGCCACCGCACACGCCGGCTGCTGCGGCCATGCAGGGGAGAGGGAAACGGGACTGGGCTCAGCCTTTGCTTTCGTCCAGTTTCAGGAAATGTGCTAGGCCCCCCTGCCTCTCCTCCCCTCTGACCCACAGCTTTCCACGAGCTACGAGACAACAAATCAGCACTCATCCTAGCATCAAGGGCACAGCACTGCACCAGCCTTCTCTCAGACTTCAAATTCCAGGCTACATGCACACTCTCTGCAAAAGGAATTTTCCTAACGTTTACGGAATGTACGCCCAATCTGCCAGGCACTACTATTCACAAACTTGCACCAATGACAAAGCAGAATCCTTGTCCAAAAAGGACGAGCCTCCGACAGTACACCTGGTAAAGACAAGCCTTTTGCTCCAAATTAGCGCCCTCTCTCAAAATGCCCAACACTCCCTTTTCCAGAGGCACCAGTCTGAGAGGGATGCAAGAGAGAGAGGAAGGAAGGGCAGGCGAAGCAGGGAAGGCCCGCACAATACGCACGCCGGCGAAGGGGAGGTGGAGGAGGCGAGAAAAAGGTGCCCAAAGAGAGTGGGTCTTCCAGGAGGCGGGGGTGCGTGGGCGGGGCAGCCTCGGGCAGCAGCACCATCCTGGCGACCCCCGGGGCAGGTCGGGGAGCACAGGCGGCCGCAGCAGCAGGGAGAGGAGTAAAGGCACAGGGAGGGAGGAGGGGAGAGCGCAGAGGAGAGGTGGCAGGCGGAAGACAGGGAGCAGGGGGAGCAGGAGGCTCCTTCCCTGAGGTGGACGAAGAAGAGGAGGCGGCAGTCGGAATAAGGGGAGCAGGAGGAGCAGGAGCCTCCTTCCTTGAGGTGCAGGAAGAAGAGGAGCAGGAGGAGGCAGTGGCCGCGGCAGCACCTGAGGCCAGGATGCGCGAAGCCAGGTCGTTCTCCTGCTGCTGCTGCTGCTGATGGTGGTGCTCCCCCCGCCGGTGGCCGTCCTCCCCTCCGCCACCACTCAGGGCTGCCAGCAGGCCGCTGTCCAGGGGAGGAGCCAGCTGCGGGTCCGAGGAGAGGGGCGGGCTGTCGCGACGGAACCACTGCGAGAAGCGGCTGCCCCCACTGGGCGCTCCAACCTCCGTCTCGGTGAGGACATCGTCCTGCAAGGGGGGCCGTTCACACAGCTCAGCACAGCCCCAGAAAAAGAAGCAAGACAGCTTCTCACAGGCGAGACTTCAGAGAGAAGTGCTCATACATGTAACACAGACCTTGCACACAAATTGCTTAACTGACAAAATCACAGACCCTCAGCCTGCAAAAGAAAAGAAACGAGCATGGAATGAGAACACAGCAGGTTAAATAACTCAGCCACCTGAGAATCTTCATGCCATAACTGCCCCACTGCTTTAGGAGTACTCCTAAGGGAGAATTAAAACCCATGGCAAGGAGCGCTGGTCATGTAGGTACTTATATTAATATCTAAGTTTAAAAATTCCCACCGTTATAACTGATAATTGGTGTAATAAAAGAGACTACAAAAGACACTAACCAGAACTCAAAACATTTTTATCGCGTGCAAGCACGGTCATACTACTAATTTGCCATAGAGAAGCCATAGGGCCTCTTTAATTCACAATTCTAGACTCACCGTGGACTCCCCCAGAAGCACTCCGGCATTAAATTTTCCCCGTGTAATCTTGTGGCTTTGGGGGGAATCCTCTGACTTCCCACGGATTATCCACGGAGAGTCCGTGAAATGTAAATCGAAGAGCCCCATAGCCTGTCAGCTTTGTTTGCCGCATGCGAAGTTAGTGCACATCTCTTTCAACAGCATCTATAGGTGCTTCACCTAGCTGAGGTCCTTGACGGAGACGAAGTCCCCGAGGGACTGTATCGTGCGTTGGGCTTCCTGCAAAGACACTAACCGAATAGGCTGCCCAACCACACGTCATCAGAGCCCCCGCTGTCCGCAGCACATATCTGCACAACGATCACCTCTTCAGTGGGGCACTCAGACATTGACAAAACATCGGCCCTGTTGTCCCTTTCGCGGACAAAAAGGAAGGCAGTTTGAAGAGGCAAAAATATAGCCAGTCGTTGAAGAGGCACCCAGTCAAATTCAAAGCAGTGCACACTTGGCGAACGCCCAAGCGCCTTGCGCCGCGATCTCGCGAGCGGGCGTGGAAACAATGCCAAAGCGGAGGCGCCGGGAGAGGGGTTCGCAAGAAAAACTAGTCCCCTCCACCTCTCGCCTCCTCGTAATCTGTGCAGTTAACTCTTTCTGAGGGGTGGACGGGATGAGAGGCACATGTGCCCGAGTGCAACGTTTTGTAAAGCATTCAAATCCTCTGCACATTTGAATCCGGCTTGTATCGATCACCGATCGTTCCTCCCGTCGGGGGCACGAAACCACCATTGACACATTGCCCATTCACCCAGCCACCAGTGCGAAGCAGCGTACACCCACCGAGAGGAAGCGGGGGCACCAGTCGGCCTTGAAGATGTCATTGAAGTCGAAGCCGTCCTGGGCGGGCAGGGCCGGGGGTGCGGGCCCCACACTGTCCGGCAGCGTGGGGCTTGTCACCAGGGGCGTCGAGGTGACCCCGGGGCCATCGCCCGACAGCTTGCTCAGGTCCATGGTGCCCGTGCCCGACGAATCCTCCTGGCTGTCTGTCCCTGGGAGGGGTGGGGATGACGGCAGGCAGGCAATAGTCAAGACCACCACGCCAAGAGTGATGGTGATAATTGGCGTTTCATGGCACAACGCCAACTAGGGCAAAGAGCGCCAAAAGAGGGTTATATCATAACCCTGGAGTCATAAGTGGAATATAACATGCACTTGCTTTTATTATGCGAAAACGGCCAAAGAAATGTAGAATACAGTCTACGCTCGTTACAGTGGATCCGGCAACAACGGACTTTCGGTTACAACAGACCATTTCTGTTGGTTTGTCTGGTCCCCATGCATTTTAAATGGAGTCCACTCCGCTCATAACGGACCCAGCTAGAGCAGACTATCGGCTACAACAGACTAAATTTTAGGGGAAAATTGTTTCGACTACATGTTTACAGCGGACTTCTGCGGGGCCGGCACCCGATATACTTTTTGTTTATTTTGGCCAGAAAACTTATGTCTGGCAACATTGCTGGCAGCCGGGTCGTCGGCGCAGCCAAGCCCAAGCCAGAGTCCTTCAATAAGGGACTCTGCCCAAGCCAAGCCAGTGCCAGTGGCTTTTTTTTTTGTGCGACCAGCACATAGATAATTTTTTATTTCTCTATGACCAGCGGCATAAGCGGCAGGGCAGCTGATTTCACTGTCGGATAAATTAAGCGTAATTAACGCTGTCGAACATGGGGAAAAACAGGCCGACATCGCCAGAAGTACAGGCCTGTCTAAGCAGATGGTCCGCCGCTCTACCGTCAAGAACAAGGCCGCTGCTGATAAACGCGACTCCGGTGAGATTGAAAACAGGGCTATCGAATACTCAAAGTTGTGCACCCGGAGGCGAGTCTGCCCTCGTCAGTTTTTTTGTGTAATAAAAAACTCGGGTTCAGTGAAGTTCGGTCTTTATTATTCCCACGCAGCATCGTTCCCGTTCCGTTCGGTGAAAAAGGTAAGAAATGCCTCAAGAAGGGGGGTTTTTCTATCCATTGTGTGCAATCTGCCGGTAACCGTGCGCAGTCCAACTGGTCTATCTTCCGATTTCACAGCTGTCCGTCATCAGATTTCATTACAGCTGTTTCAATCACCAGACTAAAATCGTTAAAAATGTGGAAGCTGCCTCGGGGGCACGTCAGGCAGCGATCTGGTTTGATTGACGAACGGTTTCGGGAAAACCTGCCTCGTCGTGGAGGGATTTAAAGGAGCCTAGCTAATTCAGATGGCCACGACTGATGTTTTATAGCTGGTTAATAATTGCGCCTAGTTATATTCTTGCTTTATCTGCTCAGCTTATCATGCGTCTTTACATGCTTGACTGCATGCGCGAGGCCTTTTGCAAGTGCCGGTGCTAAGCTTTGGAAATGGTGTTTACGCGATTTTTTGCCCTTGCGCGAGCACTGTGCAGAGGTGCTCTGCGTGCAGAAAGAACGAAGTATGCAGTATCCCCCCCCCTCCGGTCGGATACTGCATACTTCGGCTACAGCGGACGTTTTTTTCCGGATTCAGAGGGTCAGTTGTAACGGGCGTAGACTGTATATGTTTAGTTCCTAGTTTAAAAGTAGGCGTACTTTCGATCTAGTTGCAAGGTTGCGTTATGAAAAAGGGGTTTCCCACTAGGATGGTCAAGCCAAGCAGAAACCACGTCTAACGAGCTCTTTTCCTCTGATTTCATACACCACAGCTGCGAGTCGCAAGCGCAGAAGGCAATGAATGGCTCTTTCGCACCGTAAAGCGTTGGCACAGCTTTACTAGCAAGTGAGCTTGCACCGCGTCCGCGTTAAGCCTACACGCCAACGCTCGCACTAGAGGCAGCCATGTTGGGTGCCCACACTCGCTCGCTGGGATGACCAAATGAGCGGGCGAGCGTGTAGAGTCGTAAATCTGTTGGTCGCCTCAGCGTACTGGTGCGTGCACAGTGGCGTCTCCACTCGTTCACTCCACTCTACTAGCCGTATACCCACCCTACAAACTTCACCCCCTATGACGTGCCCTTACCACGTTTGTAGATGCAGACTGTAGCCATGTCATCTATACACCCACCAAATCCCTCTCCCCTTATACTTTTAACTCTTCATACAGAACCCCACGGCATGCACGCACATGCAATTGTGCATGAGGGGATTTTTCCCCGTATATGGGGCCACCGGATTTCCCTTCTGCCCAGCCATGCAAATATCCGCTTTAGAAAGAAAACACCCCGGGCTCACTCTTCAGCTTGGACGCCACCGAGGGGCCCGCAGAAGAGGAGGCGGTGCCAGCGCTGGTGGAGCCCGCAGCGGAAGAAGAGGAGGAGCAGTGCGAGGAGGACGACACCCCCGTGGACTGGTCGTACTGCTGCTGCTGCTTCTGCTCGGCCTTCTGCTGCGACTCCTGGTCGGGGGCGGGCCCGTTGTTCTGCTGCTTGCGGCTGGCAAAGTCGCGGCAGCGCCGCATGCGCCGTGCAGTTCGCCGGCTCATCTCGGGGTCCTCCTCAAAGCCCACCAGCTCGATGGTGTCGTGCTGGCTGGTCGGGCCACCCACAAACCACTCTGGCTCCTCTTCCTCCTCGATGCGCTCGTCACGGCCTATGTGGGAGGAGGAGGCAGAGCGGTTAGCAGTTAGCACCCAGGGTGCCCGGCACAAATGGTGGCAACTGCCAATCTGGCTTTAGGCTGGCAACGCCCACTGGTCATGTCCATCACTAACCTGTTGTCCCCTGCACAGGCCGACTTCCAACCATTCCCACCTTCTTCACTCCATCATTATCATCATCATCAGCCTGTCTACGCCCACTGCAGTGCAAAGGCCTCTCCCATTATTCTCCAATTATCCCGGCCCTGTGCTAACTGCGACCAATTTATCCCCACAAACTTCTTGATCTCATCTGCCCATCTAACTTACTGCCCACCCCCTGCCACGCTTGCCTTCTGTAGGGATCCACTCTGCTACCCTTAATGACCTCCGGTTATCTTGCCTACACATTACATACCCTGCCCACTTCTTAATTTCTACTAACATGTCCTTAACACACGTTTGTTCCCCGACCCCCTCCGCTCTCTTGTCCCTTAATGTTACACCTATCACCTCCCATTCCATTGCTCGCTGAGTCGTCCTGAATTTAAGGGGGGACGCGGGTTTTAGAACGGTCAAAAATAGCGAAAATACGCATTTTGCGAAAAACATGCAAGTCTTTATACCGTCAAGCACCTACTCTAAAAGTTTCACCGCTGAATTTGATTGGGAAGAATCTCAAAATGAACTTTGAAAACGCAGCGGGAGCCGCAAAACGCCGAAAACCAGGCTAAAAACGCTTGAACTTCGCGTGTGCGCCACACCTGGAGCAGACTGCCCGCGGCAGCCATCTTGGGGTGTAGCCGATTTCTTTGTGCGTATTTGCGAAATCTCAAAATGGCGTCGCACAAGGAGAACGAGCGTTATCACCAATCTACCGAAGGTCGTTTTTGAGCCGCTGATTGGCAGGAGCATGCGCGCTCGAGTCGAGCCCCCCGTTCCGCGTCTCTGATTGGCCGGTGGGGTTGAGGTGCCATTTTTTTTTTCCTTTTGTTTTTGCAGGCACGTGTCCGCCGCCGCAGTATTTTCAATTTGGGTGCGTTTTCTCTGCTGTTAGTGACTGCGATTCTGTCACAACGTCATTACGTCTCTTGCCGCAATGACTGCAGACCTTTACCTCAAGGAACTACGCGCTGCAAGCGTACGAAAACATGATGGAAGACGCCGTGGACAGCGGTGCCGAGATCGCCTGTCACATACGAACCTGGTCCGAGAAGCGCCATGTGGAAACGTCCAGATTTAGTTAGCTGTTGTGCTTTGGTTTTATTTGTGAAAAAAAAAAAAAAAAAGTCTGCAGCACAATATGTTTGTGCTTTTTAGTTTGCATCGACGTTGAAGGAAGTGCAAAGTAGGAACTACCGTACGTGAAGTTCAGCAAAAAGTGCAGTTTTCCAGCGCTGTTTACAAAAGTTTTTCATTACTTGCATAGAGCTTTCTAGGTTATTTTTGTGGTACGGTTGCATACTTTTTTTTTTTTAAGGAACAGAGTGGCACGGCGCTTTTTATATTGTGGCTATGCTGTAGCAAGAGCTAGAAACTAAACATGCATTTTTCTCTATCTTACTTTGAAATGTCATGCTCTGCCTTACGGAGTGTTTCACTATCAGGCTTTTGACCTAGGATGATAAGACTGGTATCATTTAATTTGCAATAAATACATCTAGCAGGTGATGCTGTTTGTATCACTCTGGTATCGATCGCCGAATTGAAGTTCACATGCAGCTCTTGTGAGGTTATGCTCTTCCTTGCGGGGTGTTTCCTTATCCTACTCTTGAGCGAGGATAACAAGACTGCATACCTGCCAACCTGGTCACATGGAAATTCGGAATATCTGCGGACTGGGGGAAGTGGCGGGCAGCACACTAATTTTTAAGTCTAAAGGATTCGCGTTTTCTGACACGTGTTCTCACGTTTTCTGAACCATACGTGAAAACCGTCAGTATTGAAGAGTAATGAGCAGCAACTCCATTGGGAAGGGCAGCAAATTCGGATATCTACGATTTTGAGAACACTTGGTAGTGCTTTCGCGGCTGCACAGCAAAGCAACTACCGTGGTCGTACCACGGGTCTTACTGCACAGGATGCAGCAGTCATACAAAGAGCGCCATGAACACGGAATTCATAACCGGCCCGTGAACAACATGCTAGAAGCAGGCTTGCCGAGGTAGCAGTGAGTTCTGGATATGGATGCATAGCCCACCCCGAGAAGACGACAGAAATCGCAGCTTCGCAGATGGTGATAACACTACGTATTGCTTTCTCATGGTGGCGCAGGTGCCACAGTGTCGTTTAAATAGATGGTTCCATTTTTTTCAAAAATTCGTATAATTTCAGGCACGATTCGTAAAATCGTAAGACGGGTCAAAATTCGTACATTTTACGTAAAATTCGGAAGAGTTGGCAGGTATGAGACTGGTATAATTTCATTTGTATTGAATTGGTCTAGCAAGTGATGCTATTTGTATCACTGAAGCATTGACCAGCGAAGTGCATTTCACCTACAGCCTTGCTGTAGGCTTGAGATACATTGCAGGACAATCTAGTTCTGGGTGGCTGCTGTCCTTTAGTCTCATTGGTAGCACAAAAACAACAGCAGCACATGGTATTTGTGCCTTTCTGTATTCTGAAAAGACACAGAAAAGGTGAACGAGGATCGATACAGTTTCTGAAGAGTAACAGTAGAAAATTTGACTTCCTTCACAATTCGTACGGCATTTGTGTGAATGTACGTTGATCTTTCCAGAGTTATTTTTGTGTTAGTCGCATGCTTGGTGTGCTTTTCTTTGTGAAGAACAGAGCTACAAAATGATGCTATTTATATTGTTGTAGCTGTTCTGTAGCAAAAGTTACGATGATCTGAAACTTCAGATGCATTTTTCTCAGTTTTTTTTTGCAAGACCATGCTCTGCCTTACGGGGGGGTTTGCAATGTTGCTCTTAGGCTAGGATGACAAGACTGGTACCATGTATTCATATTGAATTGATCTAGGGGGTGATTCTATTTTTTATTTCTCTCATTATTTACCTATTTGCAAAAATTAATAAAGATGAGGCAATTTTACACAAATTGTTGATAATAAATGTTCACCTTTTTCATGCTTTGCAAAAGTCTTTGAAATGAATAACAATAGCATAGCCCCTCCAGAGTAGACCTTTGGCATTATGTCTGTATAAATCATCATTGAGTTTGCTAGAGCAAAATCGCTCTAAACCCCCGCAAGAAATGCCTCAATAAATAAATTTCAAGAAGTTATATTTCTTGAACAAATGCAGATATGTTAAAACGAATTACACATTTGAAATTAGCGTAAAAAACTGCTCAAGATTGCCAATTTTAATCTAGCTGGTGCCGAGTCGTTCTCAATTTAAGTTGAACCCTCTTAGTGAGCCTCCAAGTTTCTGTCCTGTAGACTAGTACCGGCGAGATGCAGCTGTCATACACTTTCTTCAGGGACAATGGTAGGCTGCCAATCATCTGAGAATGCCTGCCGAATGCACTTCACACCATTCTTATCCCAACTATCTCTGCCTCATGGTTGGGATCCGGGGTCACTACATGGCCCAAATAGATATATTCGCTTACGCCTCACCACCTATATCAAACCGCTGTACTGTTCGGAGGCTATTGAACATTGGTTTAGTGTTCTGCATATTAGTTTTCAGGCCCACGGTTCTACTCTGTTTGCCCAGCGCGGTAAGCATGCTTTGCAATTTATCCGCAGGGTTACTTAGCAAGGCAATGTCATCAGCAAATCTGAAGTTACTGAGGTATTCTCCATTAACCCTTATGCCCACCTGTTCCCAATGTTCTGAATGCCTCTTGTAAACATGCCATGAATAACATTGGAGAGACTGTCTCTCCTTGTCTGACTCTCGGTGTTATATTTTCCCTTACTTCACACCCACAGTCTCAGTACCAATTCCAAGTGACATGGACAGCCTAGCTGAATGTTTTGTTCTTTGGTACAGCTCACTCACTTCCCATCCTCAAGCGCTACGCCTATCACCCCCTTTTGTGTACCCCTATCAGCAGACCCGAGTGCGCTCTCCAAGGGCCTCCCTACTTACCCCTGCGGCCGTAACGGTTGGAATGTCCGCCGCCCCCACCGCCGGAGTGCGAGGAGTCGTCGAAGCGCCGGCCACCCCCGTAGCCGTACTCTCGGTTCTCCCGGTCCCAGTCACGCTGGTCTCGCAGGATACGCCCACTGCCAATGCGTCGGCTGGGCGGCTCCCGATGCAGCAGCCTGCACAGCACGACACTGCTCAACCGCGGCTCCAGCAAGACCAAGGCTTCCTACATCACCGTGGCAAAGCGCGAGGAAAAACGTTGCAGCCCCACACCAAAAATATACCCCGAACAGGACTGTACGTTTCGGCAGCCTCTGCTATTGATTGCCTTTGGCTGGCCAGTACAAAAACTTCGACATTTGGGAAACAACGCAGGAGGAAACAATGCGGGAGGCTTTAGCAAACCACAAAACGAGATTAGGTGTAGCCTAAGCTCAATATAGCAAAGTAGTACTTTGCAGACAAAAAAAAAAAAATCAATCAGTTTACTGCGAACTTCGATGCATCAAGGTTTTCATCTATCAGCGACACAAACGATATCATGAAGAAGCATTCATTTTTCAAGTTATTTTAGACAAAACAAACAAACCAACTGGCAACTGGTGAGCGCAGTATACTAACTTTTAAAACTCCTCTCTCTCCCTCCCTCCACTTTTCTGGTCTTGTAGAAGTGAAGAACGCACCACAGTACAATAAAGCAGCCTGCATGCGACATCCTGCCAGTTTTGCCTTTTAGAAGCGTGCCAGGAAGAAATTTATGCAGAGCTACACACACTGCCGGGCCCTGCCGCACTCGCACGCCCCCACCGATTCGTTTCTCACCAAGTGCTTGAGTGTGACGGCAGAGGACATTTCCTGCATTCTGCGAGCGTAACGCACCCCTACAGAAAGGAGTGGGAACTTCTCTTGCCCTTGAACGTCTTGAAAAAGCGCAAACTCGACAAGATCCACTTCCTGTGTTCACACCGAGTTTGCACTACTTCAGATGTCACACAGGGGCAAGTTGGCAACGGTTCGTGATCTCTCTCTCTCCCGCAGCTTCCACCAAGAGGGGATTCATCCTCGAAGAGCCAAACAGGCACAAGGAGGGAGAGAAGAGACGGGGACAAGCACTGCTCCCCAGCCTTCCCAAGTTCACTGCGAGGAGGAAAAGAAGGGCATCGCTCACCCTCCCTGGTCGTCCTTGTTGGGGCCCGACTCGGAGGCGGCCGTCGTGCGTTGGGGCGGCTGGCTGACGTGGCAGCCAGTGCCGAAGCTGCGCCGCTGGGGGCTCAGCACCAGGTCGTCGCGCTCCTCCCGGGCCAGCCGCTCTTTGGGGTCCGTGCTGCTGCGGCGCTTGGGGCCCCCCAGGGGGGCCGACCCCCCACCCTCACCCCCCTCAGAGTCCAGCCGCTCCCGCTTGCCACTGCCACGCGGCGGCTGCTGCGCTGCTTGGCCCCCTCCGCCGGATGAGGAGGAAGAGGCAGGCGCCACACCGCCACTTCCCCCCGCCGTCGACTGAGCCGCCTCTTCCGTCGGGGACGCCGAGCTGCCCCGCCGCTTGCCCAGGAACCACCGCTCGGGGTCCCACATGCCCGACAGGCTGCACACGCATGCACGTCCACATAGTGAGCACGACAGGCCACAAATTTGTACTCCACTTCAAATCGGGAGAGAGGAT
Organism: Haemaphysalis longicornis; assembly: GCF_048455015.1. Lineage (NCBI taxonomy): Eukaryota > Metazoa > Arthropoda > Arachnida > Ixodida > Ixodidae > Haemaphysalis > Haemaphysalis longicornis. The sequence goes on from NW_027526422.1 coordinate 95,312,215, forward strand.
GAGCAAAACTCTGGAGAACCACGATCTAACACAACATTGTCGCCGGAGGATGGAGTAGTGGACCGCCCTTTGCACAGATTACAAAGTAGGCCTCAGAAGGGCCCAGTTCTGAACTGTTTCACTTGCATTTGGGCCTTCTAAAAGAGGGCAGGCAGAACAATTGTTCCATCAATGCCGAAGAACACAACAATCAATTGCCACTTTTTTCTCTTTTCCTACCTCTTATATTCCCCTGTCACCTTGATTGCAGAGGCAAACTGAACATACTTCCCCCTACAAAAAGAAACTGAATAAGCTCTGATGATCTAGCTGTCCTTTAACTCTTTCACTACCACACCTATTTAAAATTGTGCCATTTGAACAATAACTTTGGAGCCCCTTTTCGAAGTGTTCAAGGAATTTTAAAAACAGGTAAAGAGATTTATGGTTGGCTCAGAAAGCGCCCTTTCAAAATCTTTCATTTCCATTTATGCGACAAAAACACGATTCGACACCCATTTCTATCACCCGAGAGTATAAATGGAGCATGGTCATCACTGCTGCCGAATAAACAGGCATGCCACTCACACAGATCAGCATTTGGTTGTTACCAGAGCACCAATGAGAAGACGATTTGTCAGGTTTGGGCTCTGACAGCAATTAGTGAAAAAGCAGCTGAAAATATCCAGTAGTGCCTGTTAGCAAGGTTAGTTTTTATTATAGGCAGTTTAGTTGCCGTTGCACACGTTGTGCTAGGTCATGTGGTTATAATTAACACAGGACCGTTCACAAACAGTTTACTTTTAGTTTCATATTTTGGAATTCGTATCTGCTGCCACTACATAGTTGCACAAATTCAAGTTGATCTGCCATGGCGCCTTCGTCGCCAGCTACTAACCCTCGAAAAAAAAAAAAACATGCCGCTCGCTATTCGATGCCACCCACACCTCATGTCTGCTATAAGAATTTCAGCTGCAACTCAAAAGATAACACCGAGTGGTCGGATATCAGTTCAGACAAGGAGACTGAATCAAATCAGCCTTGCATGCCATCAGGTGTTCACCGGCCCGTTTCAGTTTTTGCACTGGTATTTTCGGAGGTCTAGTGTTGCTTGTAAATAGAACTATCTATTCTGGCAAAGCTTGCAACAGTTTAGGTGTTGTTTCTGCACAAAAATGTCAGGCACTGCTGCAAGCCAGAAAACGGTTGGCACAGAACAATTTTTGTTCCAGGACAGCTTCTTGCAGAGTTTTCCGGCCACAATTATGCATGTCACACTTTATTTCTGCTATGAGGGAAAATACCAAATAAGAAGATGGCAGTAACAGACAACAACGGACTTCCAGCTACAATGGACTTCCAGCTAAAACCGAATACGTCTGTTGGTTTGTTTGGTTGCCACGTATATTAAGTGACATAGCAGACCCGGCTATAGAACACTATCAGCTACAACAGACTAAATTTTGGGTGACAACCGTTCTCATTGAATGTTAATGGCAGACTTCTGCAGTGCTGGTACCTGATAAGTTTTTTTCTTTATTTTGGGGAGAAAACTACCATGCCTGGCAACATTGTCAGCATAGTCAAGCCAAGCCAGTCAAGTCATACCCAATGTTTTACAAAATTATCACTATCAGCCATAACAAAAATGAAGCAGGTAAAGCACAGTAAAACACAAATCCAGTGCCAACAGCTGTCCTTGAACAGTATCACTGAGTCATCGAGGAAAGTTGACGATAACCAAGGTAACAAAAAGGGTGCATCTGTCACACAGCAGCAGCCCCGGTCAACATACCAACTTTCCCTTCAGGTACCTGCCCTGAACAAGTCATTGCGGACATCACGAAACATACAATGCAGCCGGAGAACTGAAATTTTGGAACCTGGCACTGTCAACCTCTGGGCAAGGTGCCCGCACAAATAAACTGCGTCTGCGCACCCACTTCTCCCGTTTGCTACTCCCACACAGCGCATTGTATGCTCCCTCAGGTTCCCCCAAAGCCAAGACGCAAAAAAGAAACGCCAAAACCAAAAGGCAAATTTTGGCTACGATCACGCAAGGTAGCTTGGGCCTGCGACAGTCCCGAGCTACCTTACGTCAACCCAGAGAAGGCGACCAGTTCAGGGCCACTTCAGGAAAACCATGCCTCAATGTTTGTCTGTGGAAGTCCTCTACAAGACGAAATTCACGACACAGCACGAGCCAGCACAGTTTGGCCCACCAAAAAAACAGGTTGATTCTAACCAGCAGCGCTTCTTCCGCTTGCAACAAACCTAGACCAGAATTCACGGTCAAGTGGCAAAGGTCTTGCCGAATTCTCCTCAGCCAACTGCGAGGGGGCCAAATAGCCCATTGGTACCGGCATTGCCGGGCATGGTAGGATGGTGTGCAGGGACTGCGCTGAGGTGTGGTTTGACACTAGTGCGAGTAAAGACTGCTGTGGAAACTAAGAAATTGCCGGGCTTGCGGAATCAACAAATAATTTGTCAAACAAACAGTAAAGGACTTCCGAACACAACAAAAGAAAATGGCGCGCGTCCACCGCTCACTTGTTGTATGCCGGGTCCAGGCAGAGCGGCCGCTGGTGGTCCCCATTGCGCAGCTTGAGTAGCTCCGCCTTGGAGTACTGGTGCCGGGGTGGCCCGGGATCTTTCTCCTCCTTGGGGGCACCGCCCTCAGCCTCCTCCTCCCCCTGCTCTCCCACCGCCTTGACGTCCCCCAAACTGCTGCTCCGGCTGCTGCTGCTGTGGCCGCTGCTGCCCTCCTCCATGGAGGACTGAGCCGTCACCGTCGTCGCGGCCCCCTGCTCCGCACCCTCCACTGCACATTCTTCCTCCTCCTCCGCCACACCCTCCTGCTTGCCCTCGACACCTGCACGGAAGAAAGGAACAGGCACGCATTCAAGCACCATTCAGCCACATCAGCAATGCAGGAAGTGCGAAATACTGCCACCTGGCACAGCCACAAAAACAAAAATGCCAGAGGAACGCACAATACCAAACAAGGTGCCCTTCAACCAGGTAAGGGGACACTGAAGAGGATTACCAATTAACAGTAAAGCCTACAATGCGCAGGCCTCATTAGGAATTTTTCAAGCCAGTTCATTGATTTTTTTAATAAGAGAAGAGGTCGATTTTGCAGCCAGCTATATGTTTTAAACAGTGTGCCTCGCCAAGGAATGAGAGTTAGAAGTGTATGGAACCGGGTGCGATGATATGCCAGAGTTGTGGTGCAGCTGCGATAACAGTGCCCAAGTTGCACACGTTTGCATATGTGCACAAGCTTGGCCCCCCTTCAAAAAATCAAGCCACTGAAGGGAGAGAGAAGGGGAGATCTGCGTATGCAATGACAAGGAGGAGGAGGGAAGGGGTGGGCATGCAGTGCAGTGGGAACAGTATCGGAATGCCGATGATCTTGCTTCATGCCCAAACCAGGCATATTACACCCTGCAGAGATTTGCAGCTGACAGTCTGCAACACTGACAGGCATATCCTTGTTTCACATTGGCACTGAGGCTATCATAACTGTCTGCTTTTCCAGGGAGTCTTCTTGCACTAAAACTAAAACAGGTAAAATAAAGATAGAGGGGAAGTGCTAGCAGATGAGAGTTATATCCACCACCAATGTTAACCACAGCTGGAACCATGGTGGATCACGCTACTCAAAATGAATTTCGAGCAGCATCCCTTTAGTTTGACCCAAGCGACAACTTTCTCCACCTGAAATATACCACATAGCCCTAACACTTAAAGCTTCCATGCACACACAGTGGAGTTAGTGAACTAGCCAGAAAATTGCCCAGCTACCAAACAGAAGCACACTGGATGGAATGGAATGCGTTGACCACTGAGAGAGAGTGCACAATGTCATGCTCCGAATGTGGGGCCCGAGTGTGTCTGAAGGGGGATTGGCTACCAGGTGCCCTTCCTGATAGAAGCTGTGACTGGAGTGAAAAGGAAGAAATAAAGCTTTTGGTTGGGCTTTTTTTTAAAACAACAATGGCGAATTCTACAACGGTAACAACTCAAAACTGACACCCACCGCACAGGGACATTTATACAATTCTGTTCATTAAGCGAGTAAATGCAGTGCGAGAAGTGACGCAAAGCATGTGCGGCACGAAAAGCCAGATTTGCTTGCAACATGTTTTTGAAGGCAATAAATGTAATGCAAAATCGCAAAACAATAAAGAGATGTGTACAGGGCACCCAGTCTGCTTGTCTTGTTCTTGAACTCCACAGCAGACACAATGCAATGCGTTTTTCGACCAACTGGAGCACGGAAAACTGTACACTTGCTTGGGCAACGCTATCAGATAGAAGATTTTCCAGACAAGAGTAAAATCGAAAAGAAAAAAGTGATCTCTTACATAACAAGTGCCAAGTATATTAATTACCCATGATCCAAAATGACTACATTTACTGCTTGCAACTGGTCCTTTTAAAACAGGACTGGAATTAAATCTTATTGCTGCCCTTTAAAAGGTCCGTCGAATTGCGACAGGCAGGAATCTCGGAATAGTAATGAATTGTCACCTGCAACGCAGATTGCAGTCAAAGTGGGCATCCATAAAGAAAACTAACCTGGTACATTTCCCAACTCGCACTTTAGAACCAAGGAGACACGCTTCACAATTACAACAGATTGTGCTGTTCAAGGCTTGCAACATGTACAAAATTTAGCATAGATTTAATGTTGCCGGCATAAAATCTCCAGAAAGGTCATCAACCTTGACACGCATTACGCTTGCGAAGCCGGTGATAACTTATACTGGAATTTCAGCAGGCAGCAAGCTGCTCTAAGTGAATAAACGCAACCCTCCCCAAATCTCCCACTCTCCCTACCAACTTTTACGGCTAAATTTGGGAAGCCATCGAGCCAGCTTCTTTGCAGTAAGCGCTAAAAACAACATGTTGGGGGTTTTATGTGCTCAGTCAAAAAATTGATGGCAACCAAAGTAGCATTTCACAAGCCAGCACTTCACTTTCCACAAAGGATTTTTAAGCAGTTGAAAATAAATGCCTTAAAAAAGGTGCAGTTCCCAGAAGACAAAACCCATATGATTTATTCCCTTGCTAGCGCTGTCTATCAGCTGGCAGTGTTACTGCAAGCAAATTTCTCACGACAGCTGCTTGTGGTTGGCCAGACATGTCACACACACCTGTGTCGTATTCAGAAGGCAAATATGTTGAAAGAGCAAACAGAATTCTGTGTCAAGGACCTGGAATAATATTTCACTTCTTCCCAGCGCCTTTCTCTTTTTTCCTAGTGAATTTAGAGCTCGAATTATATTCCCAAGAAGTGAGACTTTCTTTCCGGAATTTGACTCTGAGGCAATAGCTTTCTCGAGCCCTCGTTAACCTGCACATAATTCAACATTGAAATGCTTAAGGACTCCAATGTGGGCTTAATGAGGAAATCCACCAATGTGCAGAAAGCTTAATTGTCTAACTTGACCGCATAAAATATTAAGGGCCACCGTAGGGCTTTCATATTTTCATGCAAGACTGCTTACAGTGGCCCTACAAAAAATGTTCCCACCAACAGATCTGCTTATTGTAGTGAAGCGGACTTTACAGGGGCTTAGTGTACAGCAGGGCAGCTCAAGCATTTACTCGCAATTATCACTTGAAAGATCTCACAATTTTTTGTTTGCCATCTATTCAATAATGCAGTGGCACTTACAGCTCCCATGTTCACTTCCATTGTGCTGCAAACACGTTGCTATTTGCGCCTCGATAGGGGTTTCAAGTGCATTAGCCCCTGTAGAATGTCATCTACGTCAGGATGGCGAAGAGTGAAAGGGAGTGCAAAACAAGGAAAATAAAGGTCTAATTGAGCTTACACACAAAAAAGAAAAAAAAAAGGACCCTGGGCTATTATGAGGCACCCTGCAATGGAGAGCTACGGCATTTCTTGGACACCTTAGGAAGCATTTAAACAATCCAGAAAACTATATTGGCGGGGAGAAACTTTGGACATTGTCTATGCACTCCAGAGTAATCTGATCTGTACAGGCTTAGTGCAGCCAAACTTTTCTTGGCCCAAGTTCCATCCATATTGGTAGCTGATCCGCACAACGAGATAACCCCCCAAAGCATTCAAAGTAGCTCTGTGGCAGGTGACGCTGTGCACCCGAGCAGCTGAAACAAGTTCTGGACAGAACAGCGAGCTGAGGAATCTGCACCATAAGGCTTGCACGACTTTCTGGAATCACTGCCAAGCATAGGGAAGCTTGTCCCTGCTACAACCCTTTAATAATGCACACCCCCCCCCCCAGATGAAAAGTGGCGAAGAGTTTAGGGTCTTTCAGATGGTGTAGAATAAGTGTTTTGGGAATGCAGCATTTTCATTGAGCAACCAAGAAATACGAGTAGAGCAGGAAGCACAAGATCGGTTGTCCACCGTCCCCCCCTTCCCCGATGTTGACAAGCTAGTGATTTCATGTCCGAACTTTGCACCACGATACACAAAATAGAACCCGAGCTTACTACCTAAAGTGCGCACACAAGTAAATACACTAAAAGTCTTTGCAAAAAAATAAAAAAAGAAAGGCCTGCTGAAGTTAACTTGCACATTTCATTCCGAAAGGTGATCAAATTTTACCATTGAGACTTAAACTAGATAGATTTACAGCTATGCAAAGCACGAACATTTGGCCAAATTAAGCTAAATATCACAAACCAGGCACTGCAAGTGCTTCTAGGGAAAAGACCTTGATTAACACTAACTGAGAAAAAAAACAGTACTAAGTATGTTCTAATATCAACATTGCATTTACTTTCAGCACTGACTCAAAGCAATTATATGGGCAATATTCCAGCATACATAGAGAACTCAAAGTGGCCTAAAATGAACTATCCACTTCAGCGCGCCTAATGGTCCAGATGTAACTTTGGCGCACAACAGCCCAAACCTGTTGCTGCGGTAACAGTGTAGCAAGCAGAATGCCTTCTGAAATAAGCTGCATAGGCAGCAACACGATGTTCCCTTAGCACGTAATAAAACCAATTACAACGTCCCAAACTCACACTAAACATACTTCAATAGTTATTAAACCTTATTACTCATCAAAAGAACTTGTAAAAAATAGCACACGTGTATTTGCCCGTAAACCTGCGACGCATATTCTACTCACAGAAAACAACACGAGATATTCCACTAAATCCTTTACTTGATAATTTGCACATTAGCACCTGACATCTGGTTTTAATGACAAATAAAACTTGTACACGCAGCACATAAACAATTTGGAATTTTTTTTTCTTCCCAAACTTCATGAACAAAAAACTACTTCCTAGTGGGGCTAAAAATATCTGCGCAAAGATGTGCCGTTGCATTCACAAACTAATGAAACAGCCTGAATCCCAAACTGACAAAAAGGCTTTCTCCAATGCATAATGCATTCACTATTTAAAGAATTACTTCCTGTGTGAGAAAACCATTCCCAAAAAAAAGCAAGCCCATATTGCACATGTTCCTGGTAATGAAACATAGCAAACTAAATAACTTCACAGGCCGTTTTAGCGCACAATCTTTGCTTTGTGGACCGATGTAAGATTTCAATCTGATGTTACAATTTTATCCTCAATGCGCTCCAACAATAGAGAAACTGGGCGGCTGTGTTCGCAGCAAAACCCAACTGCGACTGGTGGTTAGTTGCCAAATGCGGCTAATCAAAGCTGTGGAAAAATTCATATTACTTAAGAACAGCGTCGTGAATCCGGGACCTTTTCAGCTCGCAAAGCCAAGTACTGCTACTCAGATTTTCTGACTCACCTAACAATCGAGAAGCAGTAACGACCTGACAACTTCTACTCGCTATGGCAAGATATTTGTGGCGGTTCTGCAGAAGCCACAGTATAATGCGCAGCCTGCCACGTGCATTCAGAGGGTGTGTCCAACGGGCAGTACCAGCACACTGAAAACCACCATTTTTGCAAGCCATTCGTGTCATGCACATTTCTGCTGCAAACACAGTATCTCGCTGTCAGCGCTCTTTAAAGGGGCCATGAAGCCCAAATACAAGTTTGTTTTATTCAAAAGATTTCCAGTTCTATAGTTCTATAGGAAGCAAACTATGCTTTATTCATTGCAAATTAATTTAAGCTAAAATTTTGATTCTTGCACCAAAACGAGCGTTTTCCCGATGTCTGCAATGACATAAGAACAGGTCTTCCCAATAAACTTTTCGAGGAGCGGAGACTTGCTTACTGCTTTAGTCAACCTAGATGGCGCCACCACACCGCAGCAAGCAGTTGTCTGCCTTTGGTTGGTTTGTGACCATATTTAGACGTGGTGTGTTTTTGTTCATGGGGAAAATAATTGTTTCTTGAAACCTGGTGCTCACTCTATAAATATGGCCACGTAATACACTGTCGCCTGCGTCAGTCGGCCAGTGTTGTCTGAGACAACCCCAAAGCCCCGCAGTGCTGGGCATATAAACAAAGCATCGTGCACGCAGTACCAACAGCAGTATGCATTGGTACTTCTATGTTTACGTGTGCTTTCATAACTTCCACTGTTTTTCCTTACCATTCTTACTGATATAAAAAGAATGTGCCTTAATTTAAGCGCAAATGGCTCGTTCGGCAAGCTTATAAGTTCTGCCTAATTTGAGTTTGCTTTTTGCGGCCTCCACCAAATGCAGAGCTGGCTGGTATGACATGATAGGTTCTGTTGCGGGAAATGAGCTTGTGGGTCGCATGGCCATTCCCTTTTTTTCCTAATTATGCAGCTTATCTGAGCGAAGTTTACGTTAAAAGTGGTGTCAGCATGACTAATGAGGCGATCTTTTGACTGAACCAAACTTGCATTTTGTCTTCATGGCCCCTTACGTGCACTGTGTTGACTTAATAAAGCAGCAACATTCCGAGCAACTATATGAAAATCTATGCAGTATTAGGCGAGCTATGGCTTTTGAGGCACAGGCAAACAATTGTAGTGACAGCATTGAACAGACCTAAAAATGAGACCACTTGCAGAATTTACAGAGAATCCCGAATTATTAGGAAAATCCTTACTAGTACTAGAATAGAGGGAAAATGAGCTACTAAAAGAATTGCAGTAACTGACATTTAGGCTGCTCAGCCTTACAGGAATGGTAAATTTTGCAAGATTTTATGCGAAACTGCGTAAACCTGCCCTGAAACATTCGAGAAACTAACCTGAGTGCACAGTAGAACACCTCGGGGAACGAAAATCACCGCTAGCTGACCAAGTTTAAGCCAAAAATCGCCCCAATTCACCCGGAGCAGCGTCTACTAACAAGGGAAAAATATATTTCAGCACAGGCAGAGGGAGGCTTGCTGCAAAAACTGGTGATTTCAAAAGCATAAAGAAAGTGTCAATTAATGAAACGAACAGAACATTAAAGCACGATTACCGGCACTCAACTATTGCCCATCTCAACCGAACCCGTGTAGCACGTAGCATAAACTCAGAAAAAAAAAAAAACGACCAAACGCTCAGATTGGGACAGGATAATAAGATTGGTTGATGCATTTTAAACTCCGCGATACAGAACGAACAGCAGAGGTACCCACCGCAAGCCCACCCGTCCCTCCCTTCAAACAAACCAAGTCAGCTCGAAGGCGATATGCCGCGTTGGCAGTAAGATGCAAGATAAAAAAAAAAAAAAAGAAAAAAACGTTTGTTTCTCCACCGAAGTGTGGACAAGCGAGGACGCACAACGACGGAATATAAAGGTAAGGTCGAACAAACCGACGGCAGGGCCAGCGGAACTGCGAACATAAACGCGCTCCAATTTCACGAAGTCAGCGTTTCCCTCTCAAACAAACGCGGCAGATAACGAAACAAAAAGACTCGAGGTGACAGCGCACATCGATGCAAAATGCCTCGGCATGGGCAGCGCCGGATTAAAAAAACAAGGCCAGTCATTTCGTGACGTTGCGCCGTGCGGCCGACGACACGGAAGGCAGGAGCGGAGCGAGCACAAGATAAGGAGGAGCTGATGCTTTTTCATCCTCTCCCTTTTTCTCCTGAGCCCGCAAATGCTCGATTTTAATTTAAAACTGCGCCACGAAATGACAGGTGGGACAGCGGAACACGCAAACCTGAAACATGCGAGTCGTGCAGGAAGCTATTCTAAACCAAAACAGTCGCGCAAGAGCTGGCACGTCGTCATTCTGCGCCGAGCGTGCGACATTGTCGTCCGTAGGTAGGTAGGCGCACAATAACTACGTGCTTGCGTACTAGTTGAATAGTAGAACGGTAGAGAAACGTCAATGCCCAAGTGCTTGCGCAGCGCCGACGACAGCGGCAGAGCCCCGGCCGTTCTCGAAAACGGAACAAGGAGAGCGCGCGCGACCACCCATTTTCTCGGTACGGCGGCGGGGCCTGAAACCAAACTGTAGAAACCCCTAAAAGGTATTTCACGGACGGCTAAGAATTAAAAATTGGCACACGGAGCAGCGGCCGCCACGAACAGACTGTGCTCGGAACACAACACCGGTTGTCGCGGCATCTTTCTCTTTTTTTGGTCGCGGCGACGGTGTCGGAAAGGAAGCTAAACAGGGCCGGCGGCTCCCCCGCTCCTGCCAAACACACAAAAGGACTCGGTAGCGCTAACAAGCTGATAACGGTGTCATCGAATGCGCCGGACCAGCGGCCTCGAATGGGCGGTCCCGAAACCAAAGCGAGAAAACACGCTGAAGGATGATGCTCTCGCTATTCGTTCCGTCCGGAGCGAGGGACATTTTGCTCCGTGCCAGGCTAGTTGTTTTGCTCTTGCGCCGTCGCTCAAGACGACGGTCGGTCGGTCGGGCATGCGTACTGTCAGGCCCGGAATAAAAAAAAAAAAAGAAAAAAAGGGAACGGGGGGCCCCCCCGGTTCCAGCAAGGCCGGTGGCCGAACGAAACCGCGAACTACTCGATAGGGAACGTTAGGGAAGTGGGGGGTGTCTGTCGCTGTAGCCGCCAGTCACCTGATGTAACGCCGAAAGCAACGAAGTGGCCCGCCGCGGCGGGGGGGACCCAGCATGGGCAATACGCTGCATGCGAAGACGGGGTTGACACTGCGAAGCCACGTCGCGGGAGCTCGCAGCAGACTCACCGTTCAAAGCTTCTTCGCCGCTGCCGTCACGCTGTACCATGGCCATCTCCTAGCAGCGACGAAAGAAGCTCGCAGTCGTAGCTGTCCGCACGCAACGGTCTTCGCTCCGTGTTGAATAAATGTCTGACGCGAGTATGCCGTTTGTATTTACAGGGGCCTGAAGTCTGCTATATACACTGTACAATAACCTCGTCCAGGTTACGGGGACTACACACGAATCATCACTAAAAGACACAACAAAGAAAAGCACACAAAATTTCCAACTGACGCAAAAATAGAAATGTCGAGGCAGACGAGGTCCCGGATGCTGCTGACCTCACAGGCACAGATGGAATAATGCGCGCCGTAGGTGCGCCGCTGAATAAATGAGCGCGCCGGCAGAGGCCTGTCCGGAAGCGTCGCGCGTTTTAAACAACAAATAAACTTATAAATAAACTACTTGAATAATTTTTTGGCACCGAAAATTGGATAGTCAAGCTTTTATTTTAAAAATTCTCACGATTTGAGCGCTACGAAGCAGAGTGTGAGAGACGGAAACCAAAACGAGCGCGTCAAAATGGCGGAAAAACGAAAACATTCTGACGAGGATGAGCCGGCGGGTGAGGAATCGGAGCACTCGGACGACGATGTTATCGGCCCGTTACCGTCAGAAGCTGCGAAACCGAAAAAGGCCAAGTTCCTTCCTTTTGAACACGTCTATCTTGACAACCTTCCATGCGCGGAAGCGTACGAACAGAGCTACATGCACCGGGACGTCGTCACACACGTGATCGTCACCAAGACCGAGTTCGTGATCACAGCCAGCTGCGACGGGCACCTGAAATTTTGGAAGAAGACAGACGATGGCATCGAGTTCGTCAAGCACTTCCGGACACACCTCGGCAACGTACAGGACATCGCGACCAACTCGACGGGCCTGTTCCTGTGCTCGGTGTCCAACGACAAATCGCTCAAGGTGTTCGACGTGGTCAACTTCGATCTCATCAACATGATGAAGTTGCCTTACGTGCCCGGCCGGTGCGAGTGGATCTACGGATCCGGCGATGCGATTGCGGCAGTGGCCGTGTCGGACGCGGATTCGGGAAAGATCCACGTCTACGACGGTAAAGGGGACGAGAAGCCGCTGCACGTTCTCGAGAAGCTACACTCAGCCCCGCTATCCGTGCTCAGGTACAACGCGAAACTAGAAACGGTCGTGTCGGTCGACAAGAAGGGCATCCTCGAGTACTGGACTGGGCAGCGGGGCGACTACAAGTTTCCCAAGTTCGCCCGCTTCGAGTCCAAGTTGGACACGGACCTGTACGAGTTCGTCAAAGCCAGCTCCTACCCGACGGGTCTGTGCTTCTCTCCCGACGGCTTGCACTTCGCCACGATCGCGACCGACCGGAAGGTCCGTGTGTTCCGTTTCCTCACCGGAAAGCTGACGCTCGTGCTCGACGAGAGCCTGCAACGCCTGTCGGAGCTGCAGCAGATGCAGCAGCAACTTCCCGACATGGAGTTCGGCCGGCGCATGGCGGGAGACCGGGACCTCGAGAAGTCCGAGGCGTTTCACTACTGCAATCTGACGTACGACGACACGGGACACTTCCTCGTGTACGCCACCCTTCTTGGCATCAAGATTGTCAACCTGCGCACCAACGTCTGCTCTCGCCTGCTTGGGAAGAACGACAACATCAGGCCACTGCACGTCTCCCTCTACCAGGGTATCCCCGGGGCCAACAAGCAGGTCGCGACGATGGAGACGCACGCATCGGACAACCCGACGCTGCAGGCGCTGCAAGCGGACCCAATGCTAGTTTGCACAGCCTTCCGCAAGAACCGCTTCTACCTGTTCTCCAGGCGGGAGCCGGACGAAGGGAAGACGGCGGAGCGAGATGTCTTCAACGAGCGGCCTTCCAAGGAGGACATCCTCTCGGCAACCGAGTCTTCCGCCCAGCAGCGCCTCTTCCCGACGGCCATCATCCACACGTCCATGGGCGACATCCACCTGCAGCTCTTCCTCAAGGAGTGCCCGCGGACGGCGGAGAACTTCTGCGTGCACGCCAAGGACTCGTACTACAACGGCCACATCTTCCACAGGGTCATCAAGGGCTTCATGGTGCAGACGGGCGACCCCACGGGCACGGGCACCGGTGGAGAGTCCATATGGGGCGGGAACTTTGAGGACGAGTTCCACCCGACCCTCAAGCACGACAGGCCATACACGCTAAGCATGGCCAATGCGGGACCCAATACCAACGGTGGGTGATTTGAAGGCTCCCGTTGTTTCGTCGTTTTCGGCATAGCTTCGTCATTTTTATTCATTGCTTAGTTGTGACCGCCCCAGTGTCAGTGTTTTTCGTGGCTGTCACCTCCTTTACAAAGAATGTGGTACGTTCTTGTAACAGGAGAGGATGTTGAGGAAAAAGGTTCGGTGAGGAAACATGTAATTAAAAAACATCACAATTGGAGGGGGAGGAGGGCTCTTCTGCCATATCCTTTCATTACATTTGTTAGGTAGGTTTCCACTCCATGTGGATAACTACTTAAAAGCACTGTATGGGATGGGACTATGCCTTCCTTTTGGGAGCAAACACAAGTTCGGTGTTTCTCTGACTTGCATTTTCGCAGCAGAAGCATGCATTTTCGCAGCAGAAGCATGTGTTAATAATCGAGCAGTTGACTGGGTTCAGGTGCAAAACATGTCTCTGTGCTGTTCTTTGCTGGTGTATTTCCAAAGTGATGGCTGTGTTACTGCAAAATAAGTCTTTATGCGGTGTCGGTAAACTTAGTCCTTTTTTATTAGGCCACGCCACTTCTGCAGAACGCAATACGATGCTCGTAGTTCGTTAAAGGGAAGCTGAAGCGCTTTCCAAAAAAATTGAGTTAGATTAACAGTTATATAGTTTCTTGCGCGCTGATTCCGAATATCACATTGAAATTTATCGTACATGAGTCCAAGTGGCATTTATCTTGCAATAAGCGCGGCCCCCGTTTGAAAGACGCGCGCTGTTCGTCTTTTGACGCCCCTGATTGGTTGCGCCCGTCATGACGTCAAAGGAGGATACCCTTCGGCCGCGCGGGTTGTCGGAAGCATTGCGAACGATCGCACGGTTGCCTTTGCGGCAATTTGGCTTGCAGTCTAATTTTCGCTCATGACTGGAAGTTTGTTTTATAATTTCCCGTGCTGTTGGTTCAATTATCTGGGAGCTTAAATTTGCTTTACACGACAGAGAACCCCAAAGCAGTGACTGTGACGTCGACTAGTGGGTTCCATTAAAATATTTTTGAATTAGGCAACCAGCATAGAGGGATTTTATCCTTATGTTAATATTAGGTAATGCCTTAACTGTTTCTTATTATACACAAAACCATTTATGCCGAAGATTAATGGGCGTTTTATAAACAATCTACCAGCGAAAAGCACGTACGTGCACTGCGCGAAAAAATAGCGTTCATGCGCTGTAAACGTATATGCGAGACATATCTTGCCGGTACACGCATAAACCAACAAGCAGACTCTGCTTCCGCATTTCCTTTGTTCGTTGTTACTCATTCCCGTACACAGACCCACACGCGCGCGCCATTTCGGCAGCGGCGCTACGGCGCCTCCGCGATTGCTAGCTGCACTTCGATGAGTGGCGTCTTACTGCTTCATATGCATTTATTCTGAAAACACTGCAGCATACTAGTGCCTGCTCAGCATTATAGCTGTAGTAGGGCTTGATTTTCGCTTGTGCGTTGCGCATTCTGCTACAATATTACGGCCACTTCGTTATAATTAACACACCAGTCGGTCAAGGCAGTTACGTTGTAGTTACGTTACTTTAGGTAACAATCACCAAACGTTTGTGATAATGAATCGTTGGCCTGTTTCAGCATTTCTAGATTTAAGCATTTACCGCGCTAGTCGGACAAAGGCCGTATATTTACTCTTCGCTCCTAATTTTTTTTAGTATCATCATTATATATATCACCGACTATCACTGGAGCACACTTGAGGTTCAGTGACAACAAGTGCTTGCCAGGTTATAATATGCAGCCACACGGAATCTTGGGCAAAAAATTAGGCCCCCGCAGTCAACACAAATTATGGCACGGTGGTGGTTCGGAGTGGTGTTTTTTTTTTTTTTTAATTCCAGACAAACATCATCTTATCGTGACATGTATACTTGCAAAATAAGTAATCTGGTTGTCTTGGTTCTTTTACTTTGTAGGAATACTGTTTCCTCTTAGCCGGGAGAGAACTATCAGGATTGGCCCCTTGTTTTAGTTTCGCCAAAAAATTGTTTTTTTGAACCCTGTCCTGAGCCCACAGGGAAAGAAAACCGACGCGTTTACGAAACAAGTATTTCCTGTACAAATGTGAATTGGTTTCTGGAATGGAACGAAACATCCCCGGCCAAAGTACAGCAGTATTCCCCATCCTTCCTAAATCTAGAATCTAATGTGAACATTCACGTCCGTCGCATCAAAAAAAAAAAAAAAACGCATTGGAGCGGTTTACAAAGTATTTAACGTAGTGTAGTATATTCTCTGTCATCAAGCACAGCCACCTCGGCTGTCGCTCCCGTATGTTATCAAGCATCGCGGCGTGACATTATTCTGCTTAGGAATACGGCATGATAACGTATGCCTCGTTTGGCGTTCGTGCATACTTTTTGAACACGAAAATTGTACAAATGAGTGCTATCAACCACAACAACAACAAGTATCATTCACAAGGAAACACGGCGAAAAGAGCATGGCCGAGGCGCCCGATCCGGCCGGAAGTCCAGGTATGACGTTTATGAGCCGGTTTTCGCCCGCGCTCTTCGGTCTTCCGGCATCGCGCGGCGAGTTGGGGGCAGGGCATCGGGCCAGTTTTGTTTGCTCATTGCGCCGCTTCTATTGCATGTATTGCGAAAATATTTCGTACACATGAACTATTCAATGTGTACTTGCTGCTAGTCAACTTTTCTTTTAATTCTAAAACCGCTTCACCTTCCCTTTAAGTGCATTGTCTTTTTTTTTTTTTTAAGTAGCCAGGGAGCTTGACAGGTACACCACATACCATTACTCCTATTGTTTAGCGGATGCAAGAATGTCAGTCTTCGCAGTTACAAAATGTTTTGCTCATGGCTAACTTTATGACAGTGAACCTTCCTCTATTGCCTCAGTCAGTGCGTGGACCCTGTGTGGTGGATTTATTGCACAGGCCGCTTTATCAAAGAGAACTGCACATTCACAGGGGCCAAAATCATGCGAGATTATTGTGCCATGTTGGCTTGAATGTCAACATATTCTAGCTGTCATTTGGTGCTCTTCTTTATGTAGCCTCCCCTTGTTCATTGCTGAACTCATCCGTAAACGACAAAATCGGTTGAGCTACTCATGGCATTGCTCCTACCAGCAAAAGAAACCACTCTCGGAAATTGGTGGCCTATCGTGCCAGGCCATGATACACGACCAACAAGGGCCGATGTGCTGGCATTTGACTCATTCACTCGTGTCATTCACAATTCGGGCACTTTCTGCCTTTTGCGCTGCTTTTCATTTTCGAGGATGTTCCTTATCTAAGAGGATGATAAACTATACAGGTTTTGCTGCATGCGTTTACCAGCTGTCTTGGTCATTCGCTAGAGAGAGAGAATATTGAGCTTCGAATATAAGGTGAGGTATGACTTTGAGACTACGGATTTTGGAAAAAAAACCTCTCCCTATATTCGAATAAATACAGTACTGGTTTGTACACGCTCATTTCAGTTTTTGAAGATACACGAGGTTTTTCTGTATTGTGCTGCATTACATATTGAATGTGCTTGGAAATCAGCTTTTTTGAGGAGCTCTGTTGAGCAAGTTAATTTGCTTAAATTGTGACGTTGCCTCATGCCAGATGCTCCATTTGTCTCTCTCTATCAAACACTTCAGTTTCCGCATGCCACATATTATGCTGCGATTGTGAGACTGTTAAACCTTAAAAAGGCTGTGAAACCATATACTAAAACAATTATTCTTGAAACAATCAACTTTGTGCATTCTGTAAATTTGTGGCATACAGGATGGATTGCTGCTTTCCAGTTTTGCCCTGACCTAAGCCACACTTACCTGTTGGCACAGGCATCTTGCTAGCTTGTGGCAGGCATTGCTTTACTTGTGAAGAGGCGAATGTGAGAAACACGTTGTACTTGGTTTTGGTAGGTTAAACGGCGTTAACCAAGATGGCATCTATTTGATGTGTAGTTACTCAGAGTAGTTTTTGCCTAGTATATCGTTACTTTTTTGATGCACCATGAGGCATAAGAAGGAAATGAGTGATTTTAAATGTCCTTTTAAAATGCAAATTGCTTCCTACCAAACGAAATTCTACCGTGGTATGAACTGCCCTGTCTTTTATTGATTTGTTTATTGGTGTTTATTCTTTTCCTTCGAAGCACCCACGCACAGAAAGAGTTATTAGGGGCACTGAAGTCTGCTTCCGTGCTTTGAATGTGGAAGTGCTGTGGCAGTGGGAATTGGTCATCTGAAAGCAGCTGTCACCTTTAATGGCCTATCCCCCAGAGTGGGCATGTGTAATATCTGTGGGTGTGTTGGCATTGCAGCCAAATGGGAATTCCTGCTGAGTCTTTGTTGTTTGTGGTTTGAGGGAAAAGAGAAGGAAGTGCACTGGGGATCTTTTTGAGCTCGGCAGAGAGCTCGCCCACACGCAACCCAGTGCGGGAGAGGGGAAGCCAGTCGTGATCGTTTGACCATAGTTGTCATTGTCATTGGCCAATCCCCTTGAATGAGTACGTGCCCAGTCTGAAGACCACCCGGAACTCTACTGAGGAGCTAAAAATCTGCATTCTCGTCTGTCACCACTTCTTGTCAGCTAGACAACTGCTTTTGGAGGACCCGATTGAGCGTTTGGGGTTGACTTTATCGATTCCACCTATTGGCACAACAAATTTGGGATACACAAAAAGGGATATATATATATAATTGTATTCAAGCTTTTCTTTCTGCTTCAGGTCGTTTGAATTGCTGAAGGGTGCTAATTATGGGTAATTCGGGTTTTAATCATAACGAAGTTAGATTTTATGGCGTTTGTCTTTCCAGAAATAAATTAGTATTTTGAGGTCCTCACGAAATTTAACAAGCGAGTTAGCCCTGGCCGATTGTGGGTACGTGGCAAAAACTTTGAGGGTATCATCATCATGACAGCTTCATGGGATCAGCAAGACACACACAGGATGTAGTGCTGAAGTATTGGCAGGGAAGACATAGTGGTTCACATTTAAAGCAAGTAAACAGATAAGTGTATTTTGAAAGCCGTATTTCCAAAGTGGCATTGGTATAACTTATCATCGTATGCTTTTCTTTTTTTTTAAAGTTAAATACACGGAGTTTGGGGCCATTCATTGCTCACGGTACTGGGTTTTTCGCCTCGTAAAGCATATCATGCCTTCGCATTGAAGTGGCTGGTTTTATTTTTCAGAGCAATGCTCATGTATCACCATGCTTCAAACCTCTTGCGACCATTTTTTTTATGGTTTGCAGACTCAAAAATTGGTCTGTAGAGCCATGGCCTAATGCGGCTCCCCGTTCCCCTCGTTGCAGGGTCTCAATTCTTCATCACCGTGATTCCTGCCCCCTGGTTGGATAACAAGCACACGGTGTTTGGTCGGGTCACTCGTGGCATGGAGGTTGTCCAGAACATCAGCAACGTCCGCACAAGCCCCAAGACGGACAAGCCTTACGACGACGTCCGAATCATCAACATAACGCTGCGATGATCATGCTCATCTTGGGGCTTCGTCATCTTTCATCATCATCAGCTGCTGCGCTGTGTGTACATAGCAGTGATGGCATCATCCATGTCGGTCAGTGCGCTTGTGATGACAACAAAACGGAATAGTGCGTGATCGTTTAGAGTGACGCCTTAACAAAATAAATACTGTGTCCTGCTCATTGTTATTTCGTGACTCTTCTAGAATCGTATTCATGTTTGCTAAATGTGCATCTCAACACTGTGCGGGTCCTTGATAGTGCAAAAAATGGTAGAAAATACTATAACGCCCCCTTGTTATCCATAATGAAGACTGCACTCTGGAGCAGAATTTTGGATGATTTCAAGTCTAACGTGTCATCTAAACATACCACCAGACCTTGAAGCCACTATGGGCCCTTCACACTGTCTTTTGGAACTGCAGTCTTCTGGAAAATTCACACAGTCTTTTGGAACTGCAGTTTTATGAGTTCACTCGTTTTCACGTAAACCATTTGGTTTAACTGAAGGGCTTTCCGTAGTAAAAAATAAATGGTTAATGTGAAACACCAAATGTTAAAAAAGTAATCTATCATCCATTCCTTAGAAGCAGCTCGCTTTTGCTACAGCCGAGCTTCCCAAAGCTCACGAACCATCTGCAAGTCTCTGACAATTGGGAGAACTTCAAAAGAGCCCAGAAAGCATGCCACTAAACATTTTAAATGGAATTCGTATTGGCCTCGAAAACAAGGCATCCCAATGAAATGACACTCGTGTGCTCAGAGTTGCTCTTTTATAATCATGTTACATATGTACAGACAGTCACAACACTACACCGGTCTACGAACCCTCCAGCATTAAATAGAAGAAAAATATACGCATCCCCCTCTGTGGAACGCAATCCAACTGGTCTCTCAGCGGCGAAGGTCTAGAAAATGAAGTGTGGGATGAGTGGTGGGGCTAAAGCCTCTTTTTGATGAGTTTCTCGAATCTTCGGATGCGGCTCGACTCGTGCTCTGGCGTGGCGGTGGTCACGACAGCTAGGGCCGAAAGTAGCTGGGCCGCAGTGCCTCCTTCGGAAGGCGCTGCCGACGCTGAGGCCGCAGCTGGGATTCGCGTGCGGAACACCTCGGTCAGCACATTTTGTTCGCTTCGCTTCAGCCCCTGGACAGAGTGGAAAAAAGACAACACTAGGCATAGATGATAATTATAAACAAACCAACGAAGGAAACCTGATCAATTTCTTGCTAAATACAGAATGTGAACTCCTGTGAACAGCAACACGTACGAGTATTTAGGCTAGGCACTGTTATCTAATTTGCTTTGATTTGCATTCGGCCCTATGAAATCCTGCTGCATAAAGTTGGCTTTCCTGCAGTATGAATGTTCTTGCAGTGAAGCGCTCTTTACAAAGAGTCTTTGGATCTAATGGCAAATGGTGCAAAACAGTGCCGGGCTCCTATAAAAAAACTGTTGCCTTCAAAGTAAGAGCCAATACTTGTGGCCCAGGAATGGGGTGTAACTCAGTAAATCCACCACCCGAAATAACACAGAAGTTTGTCTTTTTCAACAAAGTAAGGCTTTCAGATTGTGTACATTCATGGGGCAGTACGATGTTATCATAGTAGGAACCAGCACCTTCATACAAATGTTTGCAAAAATAAAGATGAATTGACATTTGGCATGAATCTAGATATGGTTTCCCAATAAAAGGCTTCTTAATCCACTATTGGTCACCTAGACATATTTCTATACAGGAACTCGTAGGCGAATCAGGTGGTTCTCTTTAGCCACAACTGGTGAGAGGCAGGCAGGCAAGGGAAGCCCCCCCGCCCCCCAAGGACGCAACGCACCTTCATGTCGAGCACCTTCTGGAACTCGTGGGCGTCCGAGTCCGGCAGCAGCTTGGCGTAGTGCTCCACAAAGCTCTCGGCCGGCTCGTGGGGCGCCAGCACCATCTTCAGCAGCATCTCCGCCTTCGTCATGCCCTTCACCACGATCTTGGTGTAGCTGACAGGCCCAGGCAAGGGGGGAGAGGGACGGTTCTTTCATTTAAAGGGCGGCGGTTAGCTTAGGTTGGGTTAGGTGACAGTGCGTGCAACACTATCAGCTTCAAGGTTGGCTCTTTCGCACTTTTTCAGCACCTTTGACCACTATCCTGTGCTGGTGAGTGTCCACTCTCTGCCTTATTCTATTCATCCAACAGGTGTAGTTCACTCAGGCGGCAACACGAACTGAGTTCAATGCACTGGGGCAGTGGCAGTGCAGAACGCTTTGCACTGAGGTGGAGCAAGGTACTGCACTGCCGCTACAATAGCTTTCAGCCGTCGCACTGCGCAGAGAAGCCACAGTGAAAGCTTCAATGTGCACGGCGTGGTAACAGTAAAGTATTACCTTCGGCCACTGCACTTGTGTACCTGCTATCAGCCTCAGGCGCATTCACGCAAACATGACTTGCGAATACGCAAGGGTAAGTAGAGAAAAATTCAAACCATATTTGGCACTAATAGTCTTTCTCTAGTCAAATGTGTCTGAATACAATAGCTACAATGTGCTTTCTGTTCTGTACCCTGAACTGTGGTCAAGCGTGTCAAAAATAGTAGACTGTGAACGGCGTATTTTTATACGCCATTCATTATATGCGACTCGCCAATTATAAAACCATGCAAATGCTGAAATAAATGTTCAGCTTTCTTTCGTATGGAGGTCCTTATTGTAGTACGCATCTGGCCGTATTCTTTGGGCAGCAAACCGATAAGTGCGTAACAAGATAGATGCCGGCAGGAAGCTAAGCAGGTATCCTAGTGTGAAAGCTATTGTGTGCACTTCAATAACAAGCACCCCTTTTTTTCTTTTGCTTCAAAAAATTGCCCAAGATATACGGGCGCATTTATCAACTTCTCCCTACCTTGCTGTTGTAGAGAAAAGTTTATGGTATCTGCTACTCTACAAGCAACAGCAATAGATACCTCAGGGGCCAGACACGGGGGTTTTTTATTGGAAGTCCTACCGTATCTGACAGCCAGGTGGAGTGTTTCTAGATGTGGGGTTATCCTATCTTTGATGTAAGCTTGCTCTCGCTGTTCAATGCTTTTAAAACAATAAGACTCAATAAGAACAGCCGTGCCCAATGGACATAAAGTAGCTTTTCCCCAGTCATGGGCATGTTACCAGTAAGAAGTAACAGTGTTACGGCTACAGTTACCAGGCCAAATAAAGTAACTTGTCACAGTTACTGTGAAAAAGTAACATCATTACTTTCATGTTGCTGTATAAAACTAAGCAACATCACAAACCGAATGACAGAGTTTGTTTAAAGGGACACTAAAGACAACTAGCGAGTTGGTTTGAAATGAAAGTCTGACCTTCCCATAGTCATTTTGGCGTTAAGTCAGTGCCGAAAGACGCCTTAATTGCTGAGAAATCACTAATCAAACGCTGATCAAACGTGACGCAAACAGCGACTGCAGCCACTGTTTGCATCGTGATAAACTGGAAGCAAGCGAGGCAGTGGTGCAGCATAGCGGTAAGAAGCAACCGAATACAACGCTACCACGTGCCGAGCAGTTTGGTCAGTTTCGGTCAAATCATTCGTGCTTTCACAAACTCCCACGTCCTTCGCAGCTCTGGACCACTAAGCAAAATGTTCCTTCATGGGATCCATTATCAGTATTGACGCTATGTTGAAGAAAAACTTTGTCCTTTTGAAGTCCCACGAATGTTGGCGTCGAACCACCCGTTTGTGCGTAGCTCGCCTGCTTCCTTGAAAAGTGGTACCGCCACCTGCCATCCAGTGGTAATGCCATCCAGTAATGAGCACTACCATCCAGCGGCAGCCAGGAAAGACACTGCGTCCCTGAGATGTTTTAGGTAACCACTTCCGGTGCAAGTTGTGCGGTATAGCCAGTGGCGGCAGCACCTGCCTTCCTGTCATCGTAATTTTCTACCTTATTTTTAAAAAAGCTACCCGTAAGAGCGGTATATCCATGTTCTCAGTGAGCTAATCTACCGAACTCGAGCAAATTTTATTTTGGCTTCAGTGTCCCTTAAAAATAAACGTATGAAGGCGTGCGGGCAGTCAAAATTGCACGTGGTGAAAACCTAGATGAAGGGAACATAAAAAGGAGCGCACTGAAAGCCAACAACAACAATCGTTGTGATGCACCCTTGGTGTCATGGGTGCCCCGTTCTTGGAGGGCCTCTCTACGGTGGTCTTCCTTTACGAGGGCAGGCTAGCTGCATCCTTGGCAGAGGTCTAATTAAATGCCATATTCTTTTTTTCTTGTTTCCACTTGACTGAACATGAAGGAAAAGTTTTAAGAAATCACCGTAAAGACCACTCTCTGACCTCAATCTTCTGCAGGGAAGATAATCTCCTAAGCGATCCCATCTCCTCAACAGTGAAGTTAGCCGTGTTGTGGGAAGGCGAAAGGTAGAGAGGATATGAGAAAGAAGAAAGTCCAAAGAAGTGGAAAGGGTGACCTGCACGAAGGGCTTTAACGAGTGATGCTGTGGGATAATTTTTTTATAAAAAAGGAAGTAACTGTAACAGCATTTCCTGTTACACTTCCAGCGTAACAAGGGTAATAAAGTAGCAGTTATACAGCTACAATTACAGCTACAGTTACAGTTACTGAAAAAAAAAAGTAACCAGTTACTGGCCCGCCGTGGTGGCTCAGCGGCTAAGGCGTTGTGCTGCTGAGCACGAGGTCGCGGGTTCGATTCCCAGCCACCGCGGCCACTTTTCTGATGGAGGCGAAAAGCAAAAACGCTCGTGTGTACGAGATTTCGGCGCACGTTAAAGATCCCCAGGTGGTCAAAATTAATCCGGAGCCCTCCACTACGGCGCGCCTCATTGCCTGCGTTGCGTCGGTGCGTTAAACCCTGCAATCAATCAAACAACCAGTTACTGGCAGCACGTTACTCCTAACTAGTTAGTGCCCAAGACTGCATTTTCCCACAAAAGTGTGGCTACCAGCAGGTAACCAATGCAGCATGATAAAAAAAAAAATGGGTGCCCTCATTGGTGATGGGAGAGAGGGGAAGGGAAGCATCTTATACTTTGATGAAATTAAAATGTGCATTTACTAAGCAATTGCATCATTATGCCAGCAGAGCCAATACAGCAACTTCTCTAAGACTGAGCAGCCACTTGTCAAGCCCGACCTACAGCTGGAAACCCCCAAAAACAACACCTTAGGCTGAAGTTTCCTCAGTTTAGCATAGCATTTGAGCCGCCCATCCCCCTCGAGGTTGTGACATTCTGTGCCCTCTAAAAGTGTGGCAGTACCTTGCAGGAGCTTTCCTAGCCACTTGTGATTCCAGCAGCGGGAGGTCCAAGAGCACCATCTTCAGGCTGTGCGTATCCAACAGCAGCTGCATTGAAACAACAAAGGTCGCTAGTAAGGCTCAGAGGATAAACATGTGAACCACCTTTCAGATAAAAAGCAACCTCTAAAAAAAACGATGCAACAGATACCTTTCAATGCCCCAAAGTGCACCGGCAACATGTTGTGCACGGTAGAACACGAGCGCACAATGCAATTTTTTATTTCAAAATCGCTCCACAGCTACGCAAAATCCACTGCTGTGTAAAACTGGGAGCACGTGTGACAATCGTGTCATGTCCTTGCTCTGATCATGTGCAGCTTTACTGAAATCCGTTGTGGTAAGTTCATTTCCCTTCCCGTTTTGCAACCCTCTTGCCACTTGCAAAGGGCTGAACGCCTACAGTGCTCTTGTCATCTCAAGGCCTCTGTATTCTCTACTAAAGGGAGCTCACAAATTTTTTTTCTCTAATTTTTCTTGTGATTCACAATTTGATATTATTGTGGATATGAGCACAAGGTGACAGGGGAAAAAAAACGACCTGAGTGCGAGGATTTTCGTTGGGGTCGATGCTTACCTGTTCAGCTCCGATGGGGCACATGGGCTTGCACTTGAAGAGCTGACTGATCAGCCTTGGAATGAACGAGCTGCATGAAGGCAGTAGGAGCCCGCAGTAAGCAAGGGTCTTCATCATCATCTCAGAGACCTATCATTACTTGCACTCCTACTGTGCAGCTCTGGACAACTGTGCAATTTGGTACTGCCTGACACATCTAGGATCACTCACAAAGTTGGGTAGAGATCTGTGCCAGTCTTGAGATGGCACACTTGGCATGAGGGCTGGTCTTCACCAGTGTCTCATCACCAGTGTCACCGTTGTCACTGGTGTCACTAGTCTTCACCACTGTCTCATTTTCGCTTAGTTTCAGCCCAGCCCTGCAACTACCTGGGCACAGTCGCGGGACCCACCTGACAAAGTGCACACAGAACTGGGTGAAGTAGCGACGCGAGTTGGCCAGGTTGTCACGTATCAGCGGCAGGGTCTGACGAAGGTGGGACGTGATGGCTGTCACGTAGCCGCTCTGGTCGCCCACAGCCTTCACCAGGGACCAGTTGGTCTGTGTAGAGACATGAAAGTGCCGAATAAGGTAACGTGCCTAACTCACTGCAGTTGCTCAGCCATGAGGCTTTCTGGTGCTGAGCAGATGACCACGGTATCAACCGCCCGACTCTTAACCCATTGAGGGTCAAACTTTTTTCGCAAATGCAAACCCCCAGGGTTGATTTTTTTATTGCTGATTTAAATTATCCGGACGAATCCATTTCGAAAAAAAATTGTCATAATTTTTTAAGGTGACCATGAAGTGATTAAAAAATCATTTGTGTAGTTACATACAATGAAGAAAGCTATGGTTGTGCGCGCATCCGGAAAGCAAGACAAGCGAGAAACCTATAATAATCCTTCATCTCGTCACCAACAAGATGGAATTGGTTTTTGTGAGTCCCCAAAACAAGTGTAATCGCTCCCTGGTGAGCAATAAGTAAGGGAGTAAGAAGCTGACACGTTTTGAGTAATTCGAAACCAGATAGCCATCAGTTTCACAGGTGCAAGAAGTGGGAAGTGCCCAGAGGACGAAACCGAAACTAGCCACTAAGCACACAAGCGTGACCGAATGCGTAAGCGATAGCCAACGCACTCCAGTAATAATGCCTAAAGAAAAACCTCCGGCCATCTCCACCAACGTGAAGCCCGGTGAGGCGCTCATGCAGTGTATAAGTGTATTCTTGGTGCCATCGCATTTTTATCTACAGAGATGAAACCGTTGGGGGGTAAGGGGAATACAGCTTTGCTGTAAAAGTCTCGTGTCTTTGAAGTACGAAGCATTCTAGCATGAGGCGTTGTAAAACGAGTGTGCCGGAGTTTTAGTACCGTGACTACATGAAACGACAATGATGACAGGAGACAGCGACAGCCCGAGCCCCCAAGGGGCTTAGCCCCTTAAAAAAAAAAAAAAGAAGAGCCATTGGGCAAGAAAAAATTTCACGTATTTCCACAATGTGGCAGCACATGCCAAGAGAGAGAGAGAGAGAGAGAGATGATTGACAAAGGCGCGCTTTTTAAACATACAAGCGGTGACGTGCGTGTCATCAACCATTTTGAAGGTGCTTGCAGGGGACGTACATGTACTCCATTGAGCCTGAAAGGGCTAACAAAATTGCACCTTTGGCACTAGAAAAACACAAAAAAAATGACATGCTCATGTCCCCGACATCTGATGGATGCTTTAAAGTACCCCAAGTGATGCACTGCGTGACATTCAGACCACTTCCTCTCTCTATTAAGCTTGCCAAGCATTTGCTGTGACACGATTCGCCACAAAATGAAGTTTTAAACATGCCACAAACATACCATAAAGAATATGCTCAGTAAGTGCGCCCAGTCTTGCAACTGCACTGCTGCCAATTTCCTGAATATTGAAAGCTGAATACACTATAAAAGATCTACATCGTAGTATAAAAAACAGGACTCGACTACACTTTTTGTACAAGCTTATATGGTGTTAAAGGGGAGTTAAAAAATTTATAGACCTGTCATAGGCTTTTTGTCCTTTAGTGTGTGCGTGTATGTGTTTTCATAGCCCGAGAAAACCCCCTCCATACCCTCCTCCTCACTTTGGCACAAGCTCTACCTTCATCAACCTCGGTGCTTCATATTTTGAAATAAGACGACTGTGAAAAAAAAAAAAGTATTCCTAGCAATGCGTTTGTGTGTAGAGGTAGAGCCACCTTTAAGAAGATTGGCGCAAGCTTGGTTTTTGTAAGCTGGCTTTCCCACACTGTGAGTTGCACAGTGAAGCCTGCTCACAATACCACTGAACGCTCCCCTGGCACAATGGTGCTGCTTGAGCGGCAGTTTGTGGCCAACCAATAAACCCACACACAAACAGCGCCACTGAGTATAACACACTGAATTTTTCTTGTAGCAAGCACTTGAAGCAAAGTGGCACACATTCCCACCCACCTTGGTGATGGTTGACAGAGCTGGCTCGCAGGCAGCCTCCAAATCATGGACCAGTAGTTGGATGCAGTTGTTGATGACCCTGAGGGGAGGCGAGGACAACAACAGAAAAATGGCACATTCGCCGAAAGGGATGTAGACCCTGCCAACATCTGACCCTTTAGCACTCGACCGATGACAGCATATTACCGTATTTTTTGCGCGTATAACCCGCACCAAAAATGTGAAAATTTCAGTGGCAAAGTAGGGGTGTGGATAATACGCGTGTTTCTTTCTTTAGTGCAGCTTCACGGCAATGCGCGTTGTGCCGTGAAGCTCTTACGCCATAACACTGACTAAGCCCTCCATGTAAGCGATTGCGCAAAATATACAAGGACAAGGCAGGGAAAAACAAGGCCAACTGCACTGTGACAACTGAATTTTGTTAGTGAATTGTGACTTTCGCCTTGCAGTCAGTGTATTCTACTTACTAAGTATACATTTTTTTCTGTCTACATAGTATGTGATGTTTTGCTTGAGCAGTAGCTTTGGGGCAGCCTTTCCTGTATCAAATGTGCGGGCAATACGCGAGGATTTTTTTTCTTTTCTGGCAGGCTGAAAATGGGGGTGCGGATTATATGCAGGGGCAGGTTATACGTGTGAAAATACGGTATTCAGCACGAGTGAAGGCCCACAGCATGTAACAAGGCTTGGATGGTAGAAGTGCATGAGAATTTTTTGTAGTTTCGGCTAGAAAAATGCCTCCGTTTGCTTTCATCCTGCTTCTTTATATGGCGCAACACGAGGCCCAGCTGCAATAAAAAATGCAGCGAGCCCATGATAATCCTGATACATAAACGCTGCAAAAGTTGGCTTTGCCTAACTTAATCGTACATGTCGGAAAACAATAATGACACAGTCTCTGACACGCGTAGCGCTTGGTGGTGTCAAATCAGGCAGCACTCAACTGACACCCTACCTTTTGTAACACTTGGAAACACCACTCCAGGAACTGTGACAATGCCAGGAGATGAACGAAATAACCGAGGGAGAAGGGCAGCAGCTGCAGCATGGCCGCCCCACCACTTACCCGTTGAACATGTCTTGCTCAGCGCTCAGGTCAATCTTGGATGCTAAGCTGGGGTCGATTTTCTCCTTCAACTTCCCTTCCAGCTGGAAAACGAAAAGGGCACATTCTGACGACCTAATTTCGGACAACATGACACTAGATCGACTACTACGGCACACACTAGGGATCACTATGCTGCAATCAGATACACGTCACAGACGACACAACAACAAGACACATGCGCTGCTTCTGAACAGCCCTATTAGGGCAGCGTCACTTTGCAGCACAGGCTTCGCAAGGAGTCACTCAATGAGCGTCACCATGGTTACAAACTTAAGGCAGCTTATTCCCCACAACTGCTCCGCTCACCTGCGACAAAGTGTGAACGCCTAACCAGTTCTTTCCCTTTCATCGGGGCTTCTCGACTGCACTCTCGCTTCTTCGCACTTCAAGTTTTGGTATGCTCGACAATTTAAATCAAAGCACGAAAAAGTAGCATAGCCTGTGACTGCAAGCCCAACTGTTTACCTTAACCTTCTGAGGAAGTCGTGAAACGCTGAAATGCCTAGCATGTTTGCAGTGATGTCTGCAGGTAGCTGGGAACAATATGCGCACTGCCCCAACCCTCAAGGTTACACCCAACACAGCCTTTAGGATGACACCAATGCCAGGGATACCCCACTCTCCCTCCCTATGAATGGCGGAGGAACCTTTTAAAGGAGCCATGAAGACAAAATACAAGTTGGGTTTATTAGAAAGACTGCTTAGTCCCGATAACAATGATACCAATATCATCGCAATCTTCGAACAAATAACAGAGATATTGAAGAAAACGTGTGAAGCAGTCGCGACCCCCTAGCCAATTTCCCGCAACTTTTCTATGACGTCACGGAACCTTGTTTGTGCGATTGGCGGCCGCCTAACTGACCTGTCGCGACGACACATGACTGGACGTCTGTAATGGGGCCTCTGGTTCCATTTGACCGCATCACTTGAATGCTAACGTGCAGTTAACGCACTGAAAATTATGTTTTATTGTTGGCCCGTATGACGTCATTCTTGCTCATAACACGTCACTGTGGCGCAAAATTTTAAAGTTTTAAAATACTTCTTGCTTTTTTTTCGTTAAAAAAAAACATCTTTTGTGGCAGTAACGGAGCTGAGTGAGATACTCAATTCTAGTTCTTTCAAATTAAACAAAGTTGTATTTTCTCTTCATGGAGGCCAACTGCACACAAATTTACCCTTGGCCAAATTTACTTTGGACATACAGGCGTACCACCAAACCAACTGGGACATGACTGGTAGCCCCGTGAAATGCGTTGCTAAATAGTTACAAGTGTTCAAAACAGCTCCGTCGCAGTCAACGGTGCACCTACTGGTGGATCGTGCAAACACCCATGAAGTGGAAGTGACATTGCAGCCGGCCCTAAGCTTTTTTTCTACGGCCAGCCAGGAGAACTGGTCAAGCTCTGCTGGGTGCCCTTCTCTCAGGGCTGCGGCGAGGGTGAAGCGTTGCACGCAGGTTTTCTCCGGCTGGCCGGCTGTGTGCGGCTGCTCGCTCACCAGCTAGGCCGGCTGGGCTGGCTGGAACGTCATTTCAACCTGGCCACAATGGCCGCACTCCCCTGAATTACGGCTTCAAAATCTCCGATTTTTTATGGTCGTTTGCACCGCTGACACGCATATGTCAGCTGTCACATTTTGTACCTTGCAGTCTATTTAGGCAGACTATACGGAAATGACGTTTTCAAGAGGTTGAAGTTTTGAGTGCAGTCAGAATTTAAAGGTCCCTGGCTCTGCCTGTACCAATCCCGCTGCGAGGCTGACAAGCCCCACCGGTCCCTCCTCAGGGGCCCCAGACCGAAGAACATGCAAAACAGTAAAAGTTTTATTTCTAGTTGTACTCTCACCACCTGGGGACTGAAAAATTCACTTTTGCCAGGCCTCAATGCATGTCTTTATCTCCTGACCAAAAGCGTACGCAGAATTTTTGAGCTTAAGTGGGTCTTCAGGAATTTCTTGAGGCATGCACCCACATTGCAGAACCCGTTCTGCAATGTGGGTGCAACGCCCTGTTCTGCAACGCCCCGTGCGGTTCACGCTTAGGACACTGACCTGACGTGTACCAAAATGGTTCATAAATGTTCATTGTGGAAAAAAAGGGTCGTTATACCCATTGCTAAGAAATTTTAGCTTCGTTAAAATGAGGTGTTATTTTAAATACATAGGTGTCTATGGGAATTTCAAGGGGAATTACAACTGCTTCATTATCTCCATTAGTCCGTTATATCCTGTTTTGTTTAACAAGGTTTTACCGTATCAAAAAGCTTCCTTTATGCAAAATTATTTGCGTTCACCTCTAGTGAGTGCCCTGTGCTACCTGGCACTCAAGGTCAAACACTTGGCATTGTTGCACTGAAATCAGATAGGCATTGTGCCTGCCACAAGAAAGGTGATTAAAAGATGGCAGCTGTGTTCCAGCAAACTACATGGGAATGGATATCCTATAAGCAGCTGCTTCTGCATGAACTTTTGAAAATAGGGGGTGCACTCATTGCGTGGAAGGTAAAAAAAAATGCTTACAGCTTACACACAGGATGTGCTCATTATGTGAGCAAATATAGTAGTGATCCTACCCTCAATTCTTGTCCTAATAATGGTAATTATTACCATTAGCGACGTAAAAATAATGTTAATGTTTACAGTCAGGAGTGGGTCATCACATCGGCTACAATGCATCCTGGAACACTAAACACGGACAAATAATACATCCCACGCTACGATTAAGCTTGCTCCACCCTTGTGCTATGCTCCACCTAGTGCTCGTAGTAAGAGCTTCGTAGTTTGGTCTAAAATGGTAAAATACACACGAGAAAGTGTTTGCTTTCAAGTTGAGCAGAGTTCTGAACACCGCAGAGTAACCAGGCACGAGCCAAGCTTCAGCTCTCCCCCAGGCCACACCCGACCCCCCCGCCCACCTGCTGGGTGGTCTCGAGGCAGTACTCGGCCGTGCTGAGGATGCCGCAGATGCGGCACAGCTCGGGGGGCGTCAGCCTCGGACTCTCCCCCTCCTTGAGCAGGCTCTGGAAGTTCTGGATCAGCCCCGCCGCAGTCACCCCCCCGCCACCGCTGCTGCTGCTACCGCCCGTCCTGCGATGTTTAAATGGCACGTGACGGGTTTACCTTACGACCGGGTTGGGCTGGTTCAAAAATGGTCTTCAAATCTTGGAGGTTTTACAGGCCGAAGCTGCACCTGGACTATGTAATGCACCGTAGAGGAGGTCTACGAATCAATTTCAGTCACCTAGGAATATTTAACATGCTACATCGAAGTAATGCCCCCAAAAGAATTGGCTTAGTCTTGTAATTGTAATGGTAACTCGTTACATTTTCTTTGGCACAAATTGTTACAGTAACTTGCAATTTGTTACTGTTTAGACCAAAGATTACAAGAAAAAAAAAAGAGAAATGCATGCAGAATGTAGTTTGTCACCCCAGACATTCAGTACGCACTATGCACGTTGTCTTGCAAAACACAAGAAGCTGCTCTTTAAAGACAAAGGCTAAGGTCCCAATACTGAAAAAACTTACGACATCATCAACCACCAGATGATAGCGTATGTCAGGAGCATTTTCTAAAGCTGCTGTGCAAGGTTTCTTGACAGTTCGCACAATGGCAGCTGCACCTTTTCCTTATTAAGCATAACTTTGCTGAGGAATAGCTCCAAGTTCTCTTGTGGTCCGTCCATTAATCAGTCCTTTATCTGGCTGCCTGCAACATGGTCCTTTCCACCCCACATACGTCGCACTACACAACATGAAGACAGTTTCGGAGGGAAAAAACAAACACTGAGAGAAAGTTCCTCCCATCCTTCCTCTCCCCTCCATTTTCCCACGCTTCCTGCCGCAATGAATGATCCTCCAGGGTGGTCACTTGATAAATTGTTACTGACCTCACAAAAAAGTGTCTTCTCTTCTCTGTGGTTATGTGCCCAGCAATTTTTCTTGAAGTAAACAGCACAACGGAAGCAAGGGAAATGAAGAAAACATCAGCACAGGCGGGCACTGTATACTGCAAACGCTCCCTTCATCACCCTTGCTTTCGCTGCGCTGTTCCCTTCACAGAACGGTCACCGACCAGCAAGCCCGACCCAACCGAACCCTGTAGCGATTCTTCATCCCCCAGCATCATCTCACTCCATCTCGCGTCTTCACAAACTCGTGGTTTGAGCGAGGCAGGGCAAGCGATCGAGCAGGCAGCGCTCACTTGGGCAGGGACCCCTGGAGGACGCGCCCGGCGTAGTCGGCCAGGTGCCGTCCGAAGACGCGTGCCAGGGCCAGCAGCGGGGGGCCACGGCTGAGCTGGCTGCACTGGACCAGGCACTTCTTGTAGTAGACAAACAGGTCCGCGCAGCTGGGGAGCACCCCCGCGGTCTCCACGTCCGGCTGGGGGAGCGGGGCCCGCTGGGCCGCCTCCACAAACTGGTCCACAAGCTGCTTCAGGGTCCTGCGGCCAGGGCACAAGGAGTGAGTATATATAGGTCGTATTCACTGGCGAAGGTACGCATGCAGGCAACCATGTGAGTGCGCTGTTGCTGGTTACGTCGGGCTCTGTGGGATGGCGGTAGTTGTCCGTGCTAGGCACATGATGTGTGTTGGACGTTCCAAACTCTACCCCACCCAACGCAAAGTAAACTCCAATGTGAGTGCAATTAATAACATCTCTGTTGACATCACCATTGAGAATCGGGTTGAAACAGAGAAGACAACGCACGCCAGTTTTTTTTTTCTGCAGCATGCGGGGGCAGTGGCACAAGCCGTGCCATGACCGTGGCGCTTCGACCATGTCCGTGCATATTTCCAGTGTTGCCAAGCGAAGAAATTGAAGCTAAACTTTTCAATGACTACCATCTATACAGGAGGTGAAATGGCTTATTGCGGCAAGGGCAAGCGAATGAATAATGTCTCAGTGGAAACCACCATGCACTACAAAGCTTCGCTTGATTTGATTGATTATGGTGTTTAATGCGCCGAAACTGCACAGGTTATAAGGTGCGTCCTAGTGGAGGGCTCCGCATTAATTTTGACCACCTGGGGATCGTTAACATGCGCCGAAATCTCGAACACACGGGCGTTTTTTACAAAGATTCGCGGCTCCAATGGCGAAGAATATGATAGCGGCACCTGATGGATGAGATAGTGGCCACACTTCATTAGGGGCTGTGCAGTGAAATACCCATCACGGCGGCTGCACAGTTTCTTCTCCTGCAACTGATGCCACTGGCTTAAGGGGGACGCGGCTATAACACTTCGGAAAGATGACCAGAATATCGTTTTTTTTTTAAGCCACATATGCAGCTTCCATGTTTTGTGTTCTTTGCATTCGCGAAGTTTTCCCACTGAGTACCGCCGCAAAGTGGCATAAAAAAATACTTTTGTCATCCACAATGACAAAATATCAGTGCAAAAGGGGAAAAAAACGTCCATTTTTGGAGCGCCTAGGCCAAGTGCTTGTGATGTGGTCTGGCCACCCCAGGAAGCGCAGTTTCCCCTCCTGTTTTGTGCTTACTCCGTGCGCCAGGGATAAAAGGGGGGTCCAGTGCCTTGCGGGAGGGCACGATTACCAAAAAGGCACAACTATTCCAAGGTACCCCCTCCCCCCACCCACCCACCCACCCACCTCTCACAAGCAGCAACACCACCACCCCTGTACTAGTCAAGGGCTCGACAAAAGTTCGTCTGGTCAGGCATTATTTGCAGAAACTGTAAAGCAGTCACTGACCAACTCAAAAAACGTAAACAACGTTTCTGAACAAAGCACCGGCTTGCATTCCAAACCACCTTTTACTTTTTTTTTTACTTGGTCAGTGACTTCGTTACAGCTTCTTCACCCTTGTACTAGTGCATGTGGACCTCAGAATAACTTTGCAATTTTTGGTGTTTAATTTGTGCGGCATTTTCAGCATCTGCGAGTGGAAATGACGGCAATGGCTGCAATAATGTGACCAGCAAAGTGGCGAGAAGTGGGTGGGTAGGTGTGCCAGTCATGCCAGATTCAAAATCGACCGTCGGAGATTAGTTTTACAAGTCCCCAACCACCCCAGTTGGGACATTTCGTGCTTCCATAATGAAATTGTGTTTGCTACCATGCACAATCAAAACACACAGAAATAAAGAGCACAGCCTGCCCTATTACTCAGGGCCTGCCTGACAGTACTACAATGTTTGCTCACAGAAACTTATGTCCAAGAGGTACCAACCACCACCAGGCAGATATTCCACCAACAATTACAATGTAGCCCACCCATGCAGTTGCAACTAATGCCTCAGTGATGCCCCAACATCAACTGGGCTAACGTCAAGCTGTACTTCTGTTTGAAACGCAATGCCCTGCCAAGCACATTTCTTAAACAAGGATTGCTTCTGACAAGAGGAAATCAGAGAAGACGAGTATATCGGAATATACGAGTAGTATTTAGGACGACACTGCATATTTGTGCAGGCAAAACACTCTTCCGAGGGTGGCACTTCTGGCGGGGCATGATGAGTGCACTTAACCTAGTGTGCCTCAATGCGTTCACTCCTCCATACAAAACAAACTCAGTCGTACTATGAAACAAAAGTGCTCTTTTAGTGTAGTTCATGTTGATCTAGGGCTTGCTAGGTTAGACTATGTTTAGGTTAGGTTAGGTTAGGTTTGATTAGATTAGCGCATGCCGAGTACACTGAGGCTAGTCGTGCACTAAGGCTAGTGTGTCCCAGTGCCCCGCTGCCTGCAAACAGCATTCAGACCTAACTCTCACCGTGAAACAATCGCCTATCAATTGCGACTCATTTACGTGCAACAGGGCTCTATGAAGTCTTCAGAGCACAGCCATGATTCCCCATCTGTATCAATGTTGGGAAACACTTCCTGTACCTGTCTTGCGACTCCACGTAGATGTCCAGATGGCGTTCAAAGCAACTCGATACCAGGCCTTGAAATGGGTTGACATTGGCCAAGGACACCTGCAAGCAAGCAGGAAGCCAGTGTCACACTTGCAGCACTGCCATACACAAGGCTGCTCTGCTGACAGTTCTGCAACTGCCAAACATCAACAACAGAGAAGCAGATCAACCACGACGCATAAACATAAGCTGAAACATGCTCCTTTTAACGCTAAACAGTTAACTTAGTCTTGCAATCAAACTTTAAATACTTAGACTGACACTGGGAAATACCATATTTACTCAATTGTAATGCAAGTGCTTTTTTTTCTTAATTTTCGCTAGCTAAAGTCGACCCTTACATCACAATCGAATACCAAAATTCAAGTTGCCTAAAATATGCAATGATGCACCCAATTCTCATCGACGGCTGCAGTTTTGGCCATTTCGCAATCAATATTGGCAACGTGCCAGAGCTATTTGGATCCACTACAATCCAAGACTGGCTGTCTGTGTTTGCTTGTTGTTTTTTTCTGCGGTGATAGTGACGGCGCCGACGGTGTGCCACAGCCGTACTGTGTCGAAGCCGCACTCATCGTACTGTGTGGAGGCCTCGGTGGTTTTCGTTGCCCTCATGTGTTTCCAGCTCCTCTTCAGTTCCCCTTGCGATGGCAACGGGTTGCGCTAAGTAACACGCCCGTTTCAAGGGAAACCCTATTTTAATGGCTGAAGAAATCAGCACTGCTGCCAGAAGACTTGACGTATCGACCATCCACGGATTGTGGCTCCAGCAGGAGCACCTTTTTACATGCGAACCCGCCTGAAAAGGTTTCTGCGGGCCTTATCATGGCCGCTACGGCCACCACGTTAAATTGGAGAAACCTGTTGCTGATTTTGTCCCGGAACAGTGCAACCACCTCATGGCGGGCAGTGTTGAACTGATACAGCTCAAAACGGGCATCCCGCCAATAAAGTTCAAAGTGTCACAATTGGGTGACTAGTCAGAGGGTTTGAAAAATAAATGTGCTCTTCAACACTTCTGCTGTCCTCACATAAGTACTATGGCGGTTCTTTTTTTTCTTTTTTTTATGCGAAAAAAAGTTACCCCTTGCATTACTTTTGAGGTTTTATTTTTTCTTTCTGGATGCAATGAAAAGCTACCTTCCGCGTAACGATCGTAGTCACACTACAATCGAGCAAATATGGTAGTACACCCGTAGTTTGTAAGCCATACAGGAAGGCTAACGTTGATGCCCTAGAAATGGTCCCTATGGTTTGACAGAATAAGCCATTGGTTTTATACTGTCAAAATATTAACAAACTGACTCCTGAACCAGAATAATAAAAGAACATGAAATCCACTACAATCATAATGCAAATGTCAAAGGCTAGAATTTTTCCTCCTTAAAAATAGCCAGATGATACTGGCATCCAAGCTGTATGTAAGCTGCTTACAGCATGTGACAAAAGCAGCTCAAGCCAGGGGGTTTAAGGGCTCAGTGTAGCTTCCAGCTTCCTCTGGCCTCCTCAAGACATCAGATAAGTGCACACTGTTTCACCGTAGAAGTGGCTCACAAACATGGCGGCTAAGCTGATGTCAGTGATGGGCTCAGTGGCTAAAGTGCTGTGCTGTTGAGCCCACGGGCGTGGGTTCGATTCCCAGCCACGACGCTAGCTTTTCTGATGGAGGCAAAGAGCAAAAAATGCCTGCATGTTTGAGATTTTGGCGCACAATAAAGGTCCCCAGGAGGTAAAAATTAATCCGGAGCCCTCCACAACAGCACGCCTCATCGCCTGTGAAGCGTCGCCGCGTTAAACACCCACAATCAATCAAACAAAAAGCTGATGTCACTGCAAGCCATTCGTAGCAAGCACAGTGATATTTCCAGATGAGTCGAACATGTCACCAACACCAGTTAATCTAATAATGAACATCAGCAGAACCAAAAGGAAATTTACCACAAAACTCTTGTGTAAACTGTGGAAACAGAATGTCAAAAAGTTCTTTGAGATTTAAAGAACCGCTTTCGCAATGTCCAATTTAAAGAACCGATTTCGCAATGTGCATCAAATCAAGAACATCTTCCTCAGCTCACTGAGTGGCTGTTTCTGTCCTTTGTTTCTTGTTTCCCAAGATCAAGAGCAATTAGAGAGTGTTTTGAACTTGGCAAAACAAACGACAGCTTCTAACGAGATACAGAATGCCTCCCTATCTCCCTTTCTCCATTACCTGAGCGGAAGGCTGCGGTGGCATATCCCCAGCTGCGTCCGTTGTAGCTGCCTTGTCTTCTTTCTCCATGTCCTCGGCAAATGGGTTGTTCTCCTCACTGCCTTCCTCAAACGGGTTCGTGCTCTTCTCGCCCTGCATCCATAACAAAGGGTCACAACCAAATGCTGCAACCAAAGGCAGAAAACTGCAACAGAGCCCTGGTCTGCACTAAGAGGCATAAAAAGTTGAAGACTGCTTATGGAAAAGCTGTGGAAAATATGGAACCTGACACATTAGTAATGAAGTCAGTGTGCTGTAAGTGAGCAGAAAATATAAGCCAAATGTCTGAGTTTGTTGAAAATCTCATTTTCCGGCCAACATTTGCGATGGTTTAAGGCCCCACCCAGGGCTGTGCCATGGTGGCAGATTATGCACTAAATTACGTAACCAGGGTTTGTAATTCAGCACACTTAACAAACTGGACATGACATAATTGCTTTCCAGCTTCCATTTACAGGCTAAAGAAGCCGACACCACAGAAGACCCCACATTCTGCATTCTGCTCTTCTTACAGCAAAGCCAAAATGGTGCACATCAGTTTTATAGCCCTAACTTCTTTTCTTTCAAGCAAACAACAACAAAAAAATCTCAAACAATGCTTCTGGTAGGCACAAGGTAGTTAAGGAACGCTACCAGATCACCACAGTGCGCAGTTAAGTGCTTAACCGCGTACTCTTGTTCATTTGTTTAATATAACATTGCTAGCCATCTCAGCAATCTCCAACGCAAACTTCATTAAACTTTGTCTCGTGTC
Source organism: Haemaphysalis longicornis (assembly GCF_048455015.1). NCBI lineage: Eukaryota > Metazoa > Arthropoda > Arachnida > Ixodida > Ixodidae > Haemaphysalis > Haemaphysalis longicornis. The sequence goes on from NW_027526422.1 coordinate 95,350,322, forward strand.
CTTTCACTTGAATTTTCTCGTCTGGAACCACATGCCCTCACTCCCTTATCTCATATGCCTCTCTGTTCGCACCATCCATTGTACATTTTTATTGAGCCACAGCCTACAACGTGTTTTACCATTTGTGTTTATTCCACAAAAACATGTGGCCCGGGGCTAAAAACCACATCAAAAAATTAAAGCCGTTCCACTCAACGTGAAAGCTGTCGGAAGTTTAGAGCAGTGATTCGACATAATGGGCTGTAGCGCCGTTATCCACTCACTGCTACCACCCTATGCAGTTTAAATTTCCCTCCTTCGCAGTGCTCGCGCGCCCCCTGCCTGAAACTGCGCCAGAAGGAGTGCTGTTCTTTTTGTGCTTGCTTTTCCTCCCGCACGTGCCATCGCTGCACCGCCACCTTTATTCGCTTGCTAACGTAAAAACCAACCCAACAAGCGTTCCTAACTAAATGAACGCAGGCACTGCCAGTTAATTATGTATATTTTGCCTCAAATGTACCTACAGTTTTCTTTGCGCTAAACAACAGGGAGATGTGTGACAAGCGCCAGCGGTTCACTAGTTATGAACGCTTATGACTATACTATAAACCGCTTGGCTTTCGAAGCCTCTGCGTTACGCCACTATAACGGCATGCCCGTTTGCTCTACCTGGGCCCAGCAAGTGAGCTACGACGACATGGCGAGCCCCGAGAGTGCTCTGCACTTAGAAGGACAAAAATGACAGGAACAGCAATAAATGCATGGCGCAGAAAAGGAGTAGAATAACAGACTGCTGAGAGCCGGCCACATACTGCGCTACTTGTGAGCAACCTAAATACATCTCCGTCTTTAGTGCAGCTTCTGTCATTTCATCGCAACACATCAAGCAGCATTGCGACGAAATGAAATGCGATGAAACGCCCAGCCTATACCTGCGCAGGCTTGGTGTCGGCCAGCGCCGTGGTGGGCTGCGTGGGTGGTGGGCTCGCCAGGCCGGTGCCTTCGAGGGTGATGCCCGTGAAGCGCCTGCCCAGCAGGGCCTCAAAGGCCGTCGTTTTCTGGATGGCGCTGAGGAGCAGCCGCACCTCCATGTCTTGCACCCGACTGCTCATCAGCTGGCTCAACTCACGCCTGCAACACGTACAACCCCACCCAACACCGGTGAGACTCAAATCCACACCACAATAATCTCGTTGGTCATTTCTCCGCAGACCAGACAAAAGGAACCAGCTCTAATCGAACCTGCCATTCAGGGAAGGCTGCAAGTTCTCAAAATACTAGCACCCGGCCTTTCTGCGTTCGATACACTTTGCAGGCCCTCCCAAGCAAAAAACAAAGCAGTGCAAGATTTCCTTTGTTTGACAATGCTGCACATGACTTTTAGGGGCGAAGCCCCTTAGGGCCTCGGGCTGTCGGCGTCTCATGTCGTCGTCGTAACCATCGTCTCGTGTAGTCACGGTACTAAAACACCGGGACACTCATCTATGCCTCGCGCTAGAACGCTTCGTGCTTCAAAGATACGAGACTTTTACAGCAAAGCTGTATACCTCTACCCCCAACGGTTTCCTCTCCGTGGGCAAAAACGTCAAGGCGCCAAGAATACACTTGTACACTGCATGCTTCGTCCCTCCCTCGGTTTCATGTTAGTGAAGATATTTTCTTTCCCGTTTTGCCTTTCAAATTTCAAACTTCTCACTCATGCCAGCAAGCTACCGTCTGCCGTAGGACTGACTCAAGACTTGCCAAAACTCAGAATTCCAGATGATTTATCATGATGCCTATTGGTGGGTGGAAAGCAGCAGAAAGCAAATCATCATCGCAATTAACATGTACACTCCAGGACAATGGCTTCTTCCACACATTCCAAACTGCCCGCATCTCCTGAATCCAATCCTTGGCCCAATTTTTGTAATCGCACCCCCCTACAAAGTTTTATAACTTGTTCGCTTCTTACCACATCTCTTGGTGCCAACTTGGAGGTGTGCGCACATAGCAATTTTTTTTTTTCTCGAAGCAAATAATGATTTCGTTCAAACAGTTGCAAAGCGAAGTCAACATTTTCGAATCAAAGCAAATATTTAGTGATTTCAAATTAGAAAACAAAAATTTATGTTTTCAATTATGCTTCAGTAACTAGTGAGCACAAAAATAAAAGGCTTGTTTTGAAGGGCTAGTAAAATTTCGCTGCGGCATAAAACGAACACAAAGAAACTTGGCATATGGGGCAATGCAAGGCACGAAAAATTTCCCTGATCTCTAAACCCTCTCCGGCATGCCCTCAAGGTGTAATGGCATAAACCCTCTGCTTGTGTATCTCTTTCGTTGTACTAACAACGCAGGAATGTTACTCTCAGAACAGTTGCCCCACGCGCACAAGAATATTTTCCACAAAGGGAATTTCATGCCCAATATATAAAGGTACGAAACGAGTTGTGCAGGTTGGGATGGTAAAGTGGGCAAGCTAGGCAAACTAGCTTCGTCAGTGTCAAAGGAGAAAGAATGTATATAGGAGGGGAAATGGCCCATTGAGGCAAGTGTGGGCGAGTGCCCAAATAATGTCACAACGAAAACCAAGGTGGACTGCAAAGTTTCATGACTGCAACGCGAAGGAGAGGGTAGCGGTTCCTGATGGACGAAATGATAGCGGCCGCAATTCATTCCGTGGCTACACAGTGCAATGCCCATAGCAGCAGTTGCGCGGTTTCTTCACCCACGGCAGATGCCGCTAGCTTAACCTATGGTGAGCACTTGTGACATTATCTGACCACGCTGGGAAGCCTCATTCCCCTTCCTATCTTATTCTTTCTCTGTGGTCAGTGTGCAGTGTCAAAGACTTTTTGTTAAGAAAGCTTTATCGTGGCTCCTATGAGAAGGGAGCTAGACAAGAATAGATCTTTCCGATGCCCTATATAGAAAAGAAAAGGAACATTACAGGTGAAAAAAAGGATACACTTTGCACATCACTCGCTTAATTAAAAAACCAGGGACTACGTCAGTATGTAGGTGATCTTTCTTATCTAAAGTGTGTTGAGAAGGGCTGCTCAAGGGAAAACAGGTTATCACAATGCAATTCGAAAAGAGAAGCATAATGTTAAGGAGATAAGAGGCACTCCTCAAAAGCCCGCCTCTCCTCTTGCCGTTTTGCCACATCTCACCGGCGCAGTGCAGAAAAGTTCATCAGCGCTAGCGGAGAACCCCGGTGCACAATTGCGGAGGTAAACCATAAGCGCTCTAAGTGCGACACATCCGCTGTGCAACTTGTTCTGACTCATTGCAAAAGATAAATTTTTTTGCATGTGTTTTAGTGGGGAAGTTCTCGTTTCCAATAAGGCATTATTCCATGTATCTACTCAAACAACTGGCCGCATGCGCTTTCAAACATTGCAATAGTACATGCTCCTGGAATGTATTTAACATTTTCTAATAGTGCCATCAGATTAAACATCAGATCAAATACCACATTACTCCCTGCAGTGTTTCAAAGTTTTGAATATTTGCACACCCCTACGAATTTGTCTTCCTGGTGGTCCACTGGTTGTCAGTTCTTCACCAGAACTTCTTTCCCTTACAATCAGCCAGGATGTCTTCAACGTGAGTGTGCCCCCAATATTGATTTGATTGATTGTGGGGTTTAACGCGCCGACGCAACGCAGGCGATGAGGCGCGCCGTAGTGGAGGGCTCCGGATTAATTTTGACCACCTGGGGATCTTTATCGTGCGCCGAAATCTCGTACACACGGGCGTTTTTGCTTTTCGCCTCCATCAGAAAAGCGGCCGCCGCGGCCGAGAAGCGAACCCGCGACCTCGTGCTCAGCAGCGCAACGCCTTAGCCACTGAGCCACCGCGGCGGGTCTCCCCAATATAAGATGATCGTTTTCCTACACTAAGAGTTACACCCATTATCCTTTTATTTTGGCTCACTAGATTCGCACAAGGTTTTTTTTACTTTTTTTTCTTTTTTCAAGGTGCTCAGTAAGGCCCCAAGTGTCTGCCCCAAAGAACGCACTGGTTGTATACCGATCATCTCAATGGAAGAAAAATAATAATAAAAATGGCAACCTCAAGTTTTGTTATCAACTTAAAATATAGTTCACTGCTAAAAAATGTTGCTATGAATCACTATCCTACTGCTCAGTTGAATTGCTTCAACGGTACATAAATATTTATGTATTTATGTATATTTATGTATGTAAGTGTATATGAACATTTTTATCTGTTTCACACAAGTACTTGGGTCGAATTTTTTACTTTATTTCGCCCGTGTGTACGAAACTGTACTCGTATATGCATCAGTTTGTGTTTTTCTTATTATTTTGCCCATGTTGTGTATTCTTATAAGCGTTATTGCTTGTATATTCGCATTGCACTAATGATTGCTGCGCTAATATGTACTAAGTGGTTTTCGAATTTAATATCTGTCCTTCCCACTGTCTTATGGCACCAAGGACTCGTCAGGCCTAACCGCCTTTTGCCTCGGTGCCCTCTTTTCTATGGAAAGAAAATAAACATCACTTTTTTATTTCACCACTTGCACTAATTTGTTCCAATTAGGTAAGGCCACTCAGGCATCACTCACGTAGGCTTTGTAGTCAAACCTCACAATAAAATTGACAAAAGTTGCCTATTTTGGCTTACTAAAGGACACATGACATTGTTGCAAGCTGTGATTCACACACAGGCCACCCGTCTGCCCATTTTTTACAGGCCACCCTGCTAAGCTCGCACACGTGAGCCTCAGTGCAATTTATGTACACCACAAAACCGGGCCTGGTAGTAATGCTTGACGCTTGGCTAGTTGGGCACAGCTGACTTCTAGCTAGTAGCCATGATCCCAGCCTTTTGCTCTGTCACTGATGCAAACTTTTTTTGCCGTGATCTACAGTGTTATCAATTTCTCACACCAACATATGCTTACGTCTTGTGTCTATAGACACAAGATGTAAGCAAGACAGTAACTATAGCTATTGTCTTTCTGATAAAAATTTTCCTAATTGTTGATCAGCCCCCATGCTTCCCACTTCTTTGATCCTAGTCTCCATGCTGTTTTTTAAGTAGGGACCGGTGAAGCAAGCGCAAGAGAGCACCACCCGCCTGGTGATGTGGCAGAACTCGACCGTGATGCGCTCGCTCACTTCCCAGTCGGCCGGAAACAGCTGGCCAAACTTGCTCTCAAACTTCACCAGGTGGTTCTTGAGCCAGGCGTAGCGCCGGTCCACACGGTCCAGCCACGCAACCTGCAACACGGCCGGGATATACAGACTTTTCTGCTTCACGATGCTCCCAGCACACGGCGGTAGTCATGAGAGGAGACCTCACTGAAGAACTGAACTCACAGAGAAAATATACCAGAGGGAAATCTGGCTCTAGTGTTATGCACGAGCCACACAGCAACAGGCATGCCATCATGCACTGCAAAGAAGCATTCGATTGTTACTTGGCAGGGCTCATGAACAAGCTCAAAAGTTGTCTGCGACTCCGAAAAATCACGACATCGTCATTAAAGGGTATTTAAAGTCGTCTTATCAGTTGGAAGCAGGGCCAACTTAAAATCATAGCCCTTGGGCGGCAGTTAGCGCTCTAGTATAGTATATTGATATAAAGCTTTAAGTTTCAACCCAGAAGCCAGGTCTTCCATTGCCCGTGTGTACTGTGCGACTGCTGCAGCTGCTGTTTAAAAGCAGTTGATGCAAGAAGCAATAACCAAAACCACAAAAAAGAAAGGCATACACAAAAGCAAAAATGCACAATATAAAGTGATACATGAGCATGGGTTGAAAGGACAGGCTATGCCTGATATACAGTTAAACCTCGATGTAACGAACTTCAATGTAACGAAACCCTCGATGTAACGAACCACGGAATTTTTTGTAACTTCAAGTGTATGCACACCATGTATTTTCACCCTCTGTGTAACGAAGTCCCGTTTGCCGGAATTTCAATGTAACGAAGTTTCATGGAGAACGAGGCACGATATTTAAGTTGTAGAAGTAGATTTTGGGAGACGCAAGCGCCGGAATGGGTCCCAATAAAACGCGAACGGCGACACGGGTCGCCCAATGACGCGGATGCAGCCAGCCACGGAGTCTTTAAGTCCCTTGCCTACAAACTGCGTGGCGTGCATACACGGCTGGCGCACTGTTTCTGTCGGAGCTTAATCGTCTACGGCTTAATCGGCATCAGCGTGAACCGCACGCAGCGTTTTCTCCCTGCAAAAACGCAAAACGCGCCCCGCAAGCCACAGGCGCGCTGACGCAGCCGCGGAGACCACCTGCGCGATGCGGGTAGCTCTAGCGACCGCTTCTAACCTCTCGCTCAAACGCAACTCGAGGGGCATATGAGAGGGGCGTGCGAGAAAAAAAGCGGATAACGTGGGCGAAATTTTCATTGTAAAACGTGACACGCGCCGCTTACGAAAGCGCTCATCAAATATCCTCCGCGGTGGTAAGCCTAAGCCACCGGCGTTGCCGCCGCCGCAAGCCGCCGCTTTGCACTTCGTTCGAGTTCGCTCATGCTTGTTGGGTTTCGTCGTCCCAGCAAGCATTTGTGAATCTTTATGAGCCTTGCACGCGCGTTTTTATTTATTTATTTTTTTTTTTTTTCACACCGGCGTCCGCGATTGCGTGCCGGCGGCGGGAAGTGACTCGCGCTGCGCCACGCTGCGCGGAGCAGTGGGAGGAGCCTGACCAGTTTCGCCAATGGGGAGGCGCGCAGCCTATACCTATCCTTTTATCTCTCCCTTTCTCCTACCTATCCTTCTATCACTCGCTTTCTCCTCTAATCTTTACATACCCCTCCTCCCCCTCACCCCCGCACTGGGTTGTATGCAGGTGAGCCCCCTGCTGGGCTCAATAATATCCCCAGTGCATCTCCTTTTCCTTTTCACTCGAACCACTTAGTAGTAGTAGTAGTGGCGGGAGCTTCGAAGCGCTCGGGGATGCCGGCTGGCTAGACGATAAGGCCGCCGCGAAGGATATTTGATGGGCGCTCTCGTAGGCGGCGCGTATGACGTTTTACAGTGAAAATTTTGCCCACGTTATCCGCTTTTTTTCTCGCATACCCCTCTCGTTTGCCCCTCGAGTTGCGTTTCAGCGAGCGGTTAGAATCGGTCGCTGGAGCTACCCGCATCGCGCGGGTGGTCTCCGCGGCTGCGTCAGCGCGCCTGTGGCTTCCGGGGCGCATTTTTTCGGGAAGTAAACGCTCCATGCGGATCACGCTGATGCCCGCGTAGACGATTAAGCACCGATAGAAACAGAAACAGTGCGCCGGCCGTGTATGCGCGCCACGTTTTCTTTTTCAGGAAACGCTTCACGGGATGAACACTTCATTATAACCGCGAATTTCAATGTAGCGAAATTTCAATGTAACGAAGTAAATTACGAATTTTACCGACTTCGTTACATCGAGGTTTAACTGTACTGTAAAGGTTCACAAAGAAATTTAAAAAGCAGAGAGTCAAGTTTACAATGGAAGTTCCATTCAATATGAGTAATACAACATCAAAGTGGATCTTACTTTTCTTAAACGAAGTACCCTGGCTTAGGCATAACAAGGTCACTTCTCTTGGCACCTAGTTTTGCACTACTGAGAAAATCTGACTCGCCGTTTTGTTTGTCCCCTCTGAACTTTTTTTTAATCTCTTGTCCCACAAGTACCCCCGGGCAGCAGTTCCCCGCAGGCATGAAAAAGGGTGTAACTGCGTTCAGCTCCAACAAAGGCGTCAGTTCAACACAATTCGCCACAAAGAATGAGAGAGACATTGCTGTCGCGTGACACTCACGTCTTGGTTGGCCTGGAAGAGGTGGGTGTACTCGGCCAGCTGGAGAGACACAAACCACTTGAGAAGCTCCTGCCTAATACAGGCACAGCAAAGAGAAATTACGCTCAGAAGTCGCTTTCACAGGGGCAGTGGTACAAACACAGCATGTTGAACTGCTCTCTCTCCCCCTTTAAAAAAGGGTCATTAAAAAAAATACCATGCCCAAATTACTTCTTCACTCGTGCAGAAACTGCACGTGATCACTTTGGACATGATCACTTTTTTTAGTTGAATTATTTTTATTTTAAGGGGGGACACTGCTCTTAAAACAGCTTCCTTTAATTTTCAAGTAAACTTTGTGAAACCTGTCAGTCTTGCTGTTTTTTCCCCACTGATTTCAAATATGCCATTATTTTTTCAGTAGGTCAATTAGTTCCCAAGATAATAAGAGTTAATTAGCCAGTTTTGGGTCAAAAAATAGACAAAACAGTTGTGGTCACAAAACTGTAATCTTTATATTTTCTAATACTATGAACCATGGTGAACGCAATAATCGAAGCAGTTTTTTGATGCACCGCTTGAAACTAATTTTACAGCTCATTAAACTTCAGTGTTTGAAATGGGCACTCAAAATGGTTCCTTGCCACTGGTGCCACTTAAGTTTTGCGTGTGAATGCAGAGTTTGGATAAACTCTTCTGGTGAATGCGCATTGCCTCACACAAGAAAGGATATCAGATCAGTGAAGCTTCTGCTAAATTTTTCCAGCCGCAAAATTGCTCGAAAAGACTGCACATGGAAGGAAGCACTCACTTCACTTTCTTGTCCAAGATGGAGACGACAAGACAGGCCTCTGCGAGCTGCTGCGTAGGCGTTGAGTGCTGTGTAGACAAAGAAACGTACTTTGTGCTTGTAATTAATTTTGAGAAAGTTTAGAAGAATTATCAACAGTGATGCGCCCATGTACCGTATTTTCGCGCGCATAACCCGCCCCTGCATATAACTCGCACCACCACTTTCCGCCAATGAATAAAAAAATTATATCCCCGCGTATTGCCTGCACATTTTATACATAAAAAGATGGACCAAAGCTACTACTCGAGCAATATTACACATTTGTTTATGCAAAAGAACTTGCCTAGCTGACTATGTAACTAGACGACTTGCCGCATAAATTTTTTCAGGTTGGTATATTGTTGGGCTGTGTGTGCAAAATAAGCACTGTCAATGGGATAACACTGGCTTAGTCGCTATTACTGCTGTAGGGGCATCACGGCTCAACGTGCATTGCGGTGAAGCTGCACCAAAGGAAATAGCTCGCATATAATCCGCATCTCTACTTCACCCCTGAGATTATCACATTTTCGGTGCGGGTTATATGCACGAAAATATGGTACCTACAGCAACAAGGGGCCGTATGCTACAAGCAGCTCATTTACGAGCACAAAACACGTCGGTAACCAAGGCTATTAGAACACACAATAGCAAGCAGCTTGTCAATCTGCCATTCTATAGGTGAATCAGGGGTGAGACAACTAGAACAGCTTTTGGAGCTCTTTTTGTCGCACCAAAAACTGAATTTTGGAGCACAAAAACCCACTTTCGAAGCACCTCCCATATCATTTGGAGCAGCACATGAGCAGAGTACCATAAAGAAAAGTTGAAATACCTGCAGCTAATGCATGTTCAAGTTTGAGGAAAGCAGATCATTGACATTCTGGCAGTGCTGTTGCCGAGATGTCAACGTAAAAAATTGCCCAGCTCACCACCCTTTTAGAGATTCAAGTGATGCCTAGCCAACCCCCCCCCCTTTCCCCCTCCCCCCCAAAAAAAACACAATTTGCAAATATTCAGACAACAGCCTACTTATGTGTAAGCATTCTTACACCACTTGTCTACATTATGTGTTTTTATAGCGAAGTTTGGCCAGATTGGTTATTTTGCTTGTTCTTGCTTCAGGAGCTTTGTCCATCACTAAAAAACTACAAAACAATAGTTTTTATATCTTTTAGGCATATTTCATTTTATTAGCTCATTTTCATGTTTTTTTTTATCTTTCTATTTTCTCTATCTCTGTTTTTTATATTCTGCTCTACCAAGTAACTCAATCGACACCATTATAACGATTACATGCACCAACTATGCCAGCCATTTGACATATTTCCATGAAAATGCGTCACAAATGCAAAAGTGTCACAGCTGTCGCATCCACCCCGTATCACCCAACAACAAATGGCCAAGCAAAACACTATGTGGCCGAGCTAAAAAAAGCACGCTCCAAGGACGAGAGTGGGTCAGTACAGCGACGCATGTTCCACTCTCTTTTCAAATTTCAAGCAGCACTCAAGAGTGAAAAACACTACGGGCCACATTCCTGCGACATTGTTTTTGCGTGAGATGAGAACACTGCCCACAGCTGTTCTTCCAGAGCAAACTACAAAGGCGGCACACTATACACACGACCGACCGACGCCACTGTATAAAAAGGAGAAGCCATTCCCATCCGCCAGTACTATCAACAAAGGCCAGAATGGGTTCCAGCAACTGTGAAGAAAACAACTGGCCTGCGGTCATGCTTTGTCCAAATTGACGGGATGACAACAGTCCCAGTCGTCTTCGAGCAAAATAAAAAGGCCACTCCAAAGAAAGTGAGTGTCACCACCTTTCAGTTTTCAGCTGTGTGCCTGCTGCCCTCCTAATAACCGCATTTCCGGGTAAATGGGGCGCCTGCTAGGCTGCAAACCAGTGAAGCTGTTCTCGCTGCCAGCGACGCAGCATGTCTTCATTCGTTACCTTGCAAACACAGAAAAAAAGCAATGTCCGCACTTAGATTGGTAAGTACCCAAAAGCGCGCTGAAAATTTCAGCTAGTTGTGCGGTTCTGGAGCCGAAGCGACAGGCGATTTCACGCGAGTTTTTTCCGCTCTCCGATGCCCACCACCCCTGCGCCCCCACCTAGACATGCACGTGGCTCGGGTGAAATAAGACAAACCACCTTTCCATGCTGCATCACGCACAGTTTTGCACTGCTGTGGGCACGGACAGAGAAAGAAAAGCGGGTGAGTGAAACGAACAAGGATCACCACAGTGACTGGAACCCGTAACTCGATCGAGAGAGTCCTTAGCTGAAAACCGCCAGAAATTCGCCATGTCGCCATTCATACTTTTACGTCGCCACGGGCCTCGCAAGCTCGCCAATCTCGTGAAAAGTGGCCACCAGTGGCAACCCTGGTGGGTGATTCGGCCCAGAAACGGGTGGGAGCGACATTACACAACCACCGCACCTCCTGACATGCTGAACACGAAACTTACAAACCACAGGTTGCTTACATAACTGTAACTTCCCGCTAAGACAAGTGTGGGTACTAAAGGCTTGTTGAATTTTGTGCTTTCGTGCAGCGCGGGTGCAATTTGAGTCAATTTCGTGGCCTTAGCGCCTCTTGTGGCGGCAAGTCGCAAATGTAGCACTCTGGCGCAATTGGTGCAGCTGCACCACCCTTGGGTGATGCTCTCCCACATTACGAGGGGGCTTCACCTACTCACCCATTCTCTAGCATGAATTGATGGGTACTTTGCATTGCTATAAGTGAATCCAAACCAAGATTAAGCTCCTGGATATACAACTGAATGTGCAGACTGTGGTTGTAGTACAATGACGTCTTGTTTATTGCAAACGCAAAGTTGAAAGCATTGAGTTACTGAAGGCTAGTTCTTTCAAGCTGAACAGGGCCGTACTTTCTCCTAGTGGTGCCTTTAAATGATTTTCACCACTGAACATAACAAAAGCAAAGGTTGCTGATGACCTCTTTATAAACTTGACCAGAGTCTTGCCTTTAGCTACAGCAAATCTTAAGCAAGCCTAAATCATGACTTCCTTCAGCATAAGAAGCTATACACCTCGTGAAAAAGTCCCGTTATCTGAAAGGGGCCCTAAATAGGCTGCCAAATGTTACGATTTTGCGTGCGCAGTCACTGGAGTACTATCCAAGGAACGTCATCCCGCAAAAATTGTTTAAATGCATTAAATCACTCATTAAAAGGGGCCACCCATAAGGCCTGGGGCTCTCCTCCTCTAGTAGCTCCTCTGAAGCACTGTGGAAGCCACGACGTCATCGACCCGGTGCAAGACCACTGAGAGAAACAGGGCAATCCATCACCCTCCTTGATGTACGTGCAGTCACTGGCTGCGCTAAGCCTTGCGCGCGCTTTTTTTTTTTTTTTGGCACTCGACGCGCATGCTCCGTCCACCAGATTCCGGTTGCATGGTGAGCGCTGTCGCTGTGGTTCGCGTTCTCGGCGCCGTACTGGGCAATGTCTCGTGCGTCATAGAGGCGCGTCAGAGCCAGAAAGAACTGCGTCAGAGTGCGGCAGTGTGGCGGCAAGGTATGGTTGGTGAGCCAGGAGAGAAAGTGAAATCTTTTTTTCATGTTTGTGCGGCCCCTGCTTTACGCAGAGGTGTAATATTTGGTATACATTGTCGTGAAGGGGTACTCTAGCGATTGCGCGATTGAAATGGCGACCTTCGGAAGCCTGTTTAGGGCCCCTTTAACTGGGTGCACTGGCTCCTTACTTTTCGCTGGTCGTTCCCTACCTCATTCACATCTTCAAGAGGTTCGGAGGAACGCTGAAAAGATGAGCACGAAGAAGGACACAAACATTGATACGGTGATGGTCAGTCGAACAAACGGTGGGGGCATTACCCTTTTGTAACCCAGCTACACAAGCCAACAGGGCTATGAAGGGTGAAAACACTTATCGGTAACACCAAGCTCCCAAAACAATTATAAAGTTTCTTAAAAAGAACAAATGTGAGGTTAGCTGTGTGCAGTTCACGAAGGAGGACGTTACAAAGTCTACGACAGAACGGCCAGGATGTCTCCAGGGTGTTTTTCAGCTATTACTGAAGACAACAAGCCTCATAACAACGAACATCGCCAGCACCTAACAGCAGTCAGGTGGACGCTAATCATCAATATTTCCAACGCTTAAAAGCAGCGAGTTTGCAAGCTCACCTTTTAAACAACTAAAAAAAATGAAGAATGGTGCGCAACTGTTGAAGAATGTGTTCATTGATCATTTTTCAAGTAACGTGGTGCCCTCACACGCGTCTTACACCAGCTAGGGTGTGAGTGACAGGCTGAAAAGGGCCTCAAAGAATGTCAATACTCGACGTATACGGCTGCCCACTGCAGTCAAGTTCCAGAACTGCGGAGTTTTATGGCAACCAAGAAGCCATGCAGCGCAATAGCAGTGCCCTTATTTTTCAGCAGGTCTCCCATATTACAGCACATCAGATTGTATGTTCACATAATATTCATAAAATACTCGTCTAGTATTCCTACAGTACTCGCAAATGTCTGTATACCGTACACGCAATGCAAGTTTTTTGCCTGGTGATAACCATCTCGTGCCTTCCCCATTGCAAAAGGCTACATACCTTGGCATTTGGTCCCGTGAATGCATCATGGAAGTCGGCCGTTATCTGCTGCGCCAAGTCCGACTGAATGGTGGCCACCCTGGGGAACAGGACCCGGCAGGCGTGTCAGTTGGGTGGTTCCAACGACAAAGGAATGGAACAGTTACCCCTTAATGAGGAGAAATGACATTTGCCTTGCTCCCTGTTTACAGATTATAAGCAGTTTACATTTATTCAAATACATTCACAGTGAGAACAGCAGCTGTTATCGAATGAATTCCAGCAGGGTCAGTAATTTTGTGACTTCACCTGATAGTCAAAAATGTAAATAAAGGATGGAAACAGGCAGTGCTAAAAGAGATGACAGATCATTGCTTGACTACAGTAACGCTGATTAAAACTGAGCATGCGCCCTTAGCATAGCAGGCAGCTGGTGAGAGCTTCAATGCTGGGAATGGCCAGCAATGTACTGGTTCAATTCAATTCAATTTATTGTTCTATGTGGCACTACAAAACATACCAAAAAACCGTTTGGACCCATAGCCAGCGGCTAGTAAGGGGTCCAATAAAAAATGCAAGAATTGCACACACACATGTCAGTACACATTGTCGACAGTAAATTTAAAAAACATTAAAAAACACTCTAAACACTCGCTAGAGCACAGATTTCTTGAATGAATACAATTCTAAAAGCCAGTGGAATAGACAAGAGCACGTTGAATTTTTACCAGCAATGACAACGGCAATTGCATTTGTCACTCAGGTTACAATGAATACATCATATTAAAGCACCAGAATCACTTAAAATGCAGGATGTCATCACATTGTATAATAATAATCACGTCATTCGATAATGGGGTATAAGGGTATAAGTGTGAGAGAACGCACAAATAATAGCTGACGTACAAAAGTGCGTCATTCATTTTAAGGTAGTGCGTTTTTATCGCAACAGAAAAATTGTTAGCAACTTTTACGTCATGCGGCAGGCTGTTCCAGATCTTTAGACCAGTAAATTCCAGCATACGTGCACCGTACACATTTCTTTTTATGGCTAAGTTAAAGTTTCCAAAGGTTACATAAAAAGCCAGGGGTCGATTTGCGGGAGGAGGGTGGCCGTGCAATGCAAAACGGACGGCTCTGTAGCGAAAGAGAGAGGGAGAAGAGATGAGAGAAAAAAGGGTGTCTCACTCGTCGGCGAGCTTGCGTATCTGCGGGATGGCCATGTAGGGCTGGAAGTGGTCGAGCACGTTGACCACGCCCTGCAGCAGGTTGGCCACCTCCCCGTACTGCCGCTTTCGGCTCAGCTTCCTGCTCAGTCGGGTAGGGGGGTTGTAGGGTAGGGTTGGGTAGGGCGGTGGTAGGGTAGGGTGGTTGTGAAACATGTCAAAACGCCGAGCTCATCTGACACTCTCCTTTTTTTTTTACCAATTCCCCTACACACCTGCTAGTTTGTCTCGTTCCTGTGTGCATGCATGCCTGAGCATATTTGCGTGTGTGTGGAGTGGGAAACTGGTTGTGAGCATGTACTTCAGCACAACAGTTCGTGGTGCACTCTTGTCTACACATCTATTAACATGTATGTCACACACATGGCTTGTATACCATGTGACGCTGTATACCTCGCTTAGACGTGTAGCATGAGGTCAGGCTGAGACTTGGTCAAGAGACTGTAAACTGAGTTATTGCTTGTATTCACTGGCGAGGCGTGCATGCGGGCAACCGTGTGAGTGCCGTCACTGGTTACGTCGGGCTCCGCGGGATGGCGGTACTTGTCTGTGCTAAGCACATGACTGTGTTGCACTCTACCTCACCGAATGCAAAGTATTGCCTCAAGTCCAATGTGAGTGCGATTAAATAACATCTCTGTTGACCCCACCATTGAGAACTGGGTTGAAACGGAGCAGACAACGCACGCTGGTGTTTTTTTTTTTTCTTCGGCGTGCGGGCGCAGTGGCCCAAGCCTCACCATGCCTGATGCCATTTCTAGTGTTGCCAAGCGAAAAAATTGACAGCTAAACTTTTCAACGAATACCACCTATTGATCAAGTTTGCTTGACTAGTTACCAAGTTAATTCACTCAGTGCTGTTAGCAGTCTATGCAACAACAGCACGAAAAAGAACTCACTGGAAAAAACACGGAACACTCACAGAAATACTTAAATACCAAAACATCATGTGGCAGGTAGGTACACACTCAACTCAAATGTGTTGTAGTTTAAAACTGGGAAGGCACAAAAATATGCAGTGCTCACAAAAGCTCAAAGGATTACTGGTAATAGTTACTAGCCAGCACATCTTGCCTAGTTTCCCAGTAGAAATTTTACAATAGCTGGGCACCGTACTTGCAGGGTGCCAGCAGCCGTATTCCCCGTGCATTTCAACAAAGCACTCTTGAGGAAACAGGAAAAACGCCAACAGGGGGAGGGGACTAGTAATGCTTCCTGGGGGTAGGGGAAAGGAAGGAGGGAGGAGGAGGAGGAGGAGGAGGCATACTTGAGTCCATCTACGCCTTCAACGAGCATGTGCAGGTGGTTGAGTGTGGTGATGGAAGCTGTCAGGTGTCGCTTGGCATTGTCCAGTTGCTTGATGTCCCGAGTGATCTCCTTCACCTGCGACGAAATGAAAGCGGAAACTTTCGTAAAGATTTTTCGTCTACGATAGCTTCTCAAACAAACCGATGCGCCAGATTGAGGACTGCCAGCATGTAGTTTCTGGGAACCAGGGAGAGTGTCATTTGAAGCTGTGCCTTCAAGGAAACCTAAGCATTTATTAAGAGTTTAAATGCGGGAGCATTAATGTCCAACTGAATGCCACTGAGTGAGTACTCCTTGCAGTTTGGTACAGTGAGTAATGCAGTGAGTGGTGCAGTGAGTGAGTAATGCAGTGAGTAAGGCTGTTGCACCAATTCGCAAGGCCGGTAGGTGCGTGCTGTGCCATTGCCAAACATCGCACTCACAACCACAGTTGCAACTCTCTGCTTTCCACGTGGCTTTATGCATCACGTCCTGTATTTTACAATGCTAAATGCATCGCCCGCTTTACAATGGGAGTGAATGGTACGCCTGCAGTGTCCATATGTCGCAAGGTGGGGCCCGAGCTGAACCGGGATCACCCGACCGTAACTAAATTGGAGAGCGGCTTGTGCCTGGTTGCCAAGGCAACCGATGTTTGAGGTTGTCGGACTAACGACGCTCTCGCTAGCGTTAGAAAACTCAGAGCCGCAGCGGACCACATTTCGCCAACGTGGTCGTTTTCCACCACGCATCGCCCAAGATGAACCGGTCATGTGACTAAAGCGCTGGGAAGGCTAGCAATTGGGGGAGAGTGGCCGGAGTAGAAGGAGAGGGCTTGGTTGGCTGGTATGGGCTGATGCGTTTGGCATTGTACAAAATACAGGAGGCGATGCTTTATGCTAGGGTGGCCACCTGCCAGGTTTTTGACAGGCCCGACTGGTTTTTGAGACAGTGGGCCGGTTGCCGGTCCGCACTTAAAACCGACCTCCATTGGTCGGTTGTTTTGGCCATTGTGCCGCATTTTATTTTATTTTTTATTTTTTCGCATTTTATAAGCATCAATTCAGCAACTACAACGGAAAATATGTGTCAACAAGCTCCGCAAAGACACACGAGAAGAGAAAATACACCAAACACGCTCCTTCAGACGGAGGGGGACCAACGGGAGGAACAACACAACAAAACGCTGCTGTTGCAGCCAGGTGGTGGCATAGTATTGCAAGTATTGCACGTGTACGTATATATGATAATACATTATGTCACATGCATTGCATACTTTTTAATGTTTGTTTAGTGAACTGAGATGCAAAGAAGAGTTTTTAATGGACGAAAGATGTGCGGTTACTTTTCAGCGCACCATATTCCGAGCAATAACCAAAATCTCAGTAACTTTCAGTCCAAACTTTGTTGATTTATCTCTAGGAAAACGCTACAATAAATTGCATTGTAGGCCAAAAAAACATGGCAACTTTTTTTCGACATAAATTCAACCTTCTATATACCCCCCCAAGAGTGCTTTTTTATACTTTATACATGTGCCTTATAGTATGTGCTTTATATATGTGCACTATATATGTATTTTACATGTACTACGTATGTACTTTATATGTACTTTATATGTACTTTATATGTGTGCAAATGCCACCTAGCAGCATGGTCCTTTACATGTGTTTTTATTAATGCGAACGAAGCTCATGCTATGGAACACTTGGTAGTGGCATGACAGCCATTTCTCGGTTTCTAACACCACTGCAAATGCAAGCTTTTCACTCAATGGGCAATTTGATGATTTCACATAAAGTATTCACCTCTACATTTCCAGCCAGCTCACAGCAGCAAGTGCCAAGGCTTAAGAAAGGTTTCAGGAAGTGAAAGTGAGAGGAAAATTGCAGAGTAGTGCCCTAACTGGCACTTCCAAAGTTATCAACAAGTTGTTAAATTACTTGCTTTTTTAAAACATGGGCCAATGATAGTGTGGAAAATGACCGTTTGCTGAAGTGACATATTTTAATGTTTTTTTGTTGCTAATTCAATGATTCAACATTTCGCTCAAGCAGACCTTCTCGTGTGTGTGTGTGTCGCCAAAAATCCCAATCAACAATCCTCACCTGCACTCCAACATTGCTCAAATACTACCCTCATGACAGATTATCTCTACAGTAAATGTATCCTTTGCATGTACGGTACTACTACTTAAAGGGTCTCAAGACACATTTGGAACAGATAACTTGTGAAACAGTTACGTTGCATGCTCAGGGACATATGAGCCGAATACCACTTTTTTTTTGGGAACAGCACAAAGCCCACGATTACACCACAAGGTTTGCCACCACTCAAAGTCCCATCAATAGAAACTTACTAAGGTGTTAGCTTGGGCAAGTTGTCAATTCAATCTTGGTCCCAGTGTGAAAAAAAAGTTCACTCTTGAGCTCAGAGTGAAAAAAAGGACACAGATACAGACACGTCTTTCCTTTCTTTCTGTCTTCTCTCCTACACCCCTCTTCCCCCTATTAGGCCAAGGAGCCATACCACAATAAATAAAGACATTTCATTCAATCATTCAGATACAGACAAGTAAACAGAACAAGATGCTAACAACTCTTTAGTCAGCGCCTTGTTCCACATACCTGCCTGCATCCTTTTTTTTTTCTTTTTTTTTTCACGCTGTGCCCAAACAGCAAGAATACCATATTTTTGCATGTATAACCCGCACCAAAAATGAGAAAATTTCAGTGGCAAAGTATGGGCGCGGATAATATGCGGGGTTTTTCCTTTAGTGCAGCTTCACAGCAATGTGCATTGTGCCGTGAAGCCCCTAGGCAGCAACACTGACTAAGCCTTCCATGGCAGCGATTGCACAAAACATACAAGGACAAGGAAGAAAGGAAGAAAGAACAAGGATGAGCACTCTAACAAATGAATTTTATGCTTTTTCTGCCTACACAGTATGTGATGTGTTGCTTGAGTAGTAGCTTTGGTGCAGCCTTTCCTGTATCAAATGTGCGGGCAATACGCGAGGATTTTTATTTCTTCTCTGGCGGGCTGAAAGTGGAAGTGCGGATTATACGCAGGGGCGGGTTATATGTGCGAAAATGCAGTAGCAACTTGCATATCTCCATGTTCCAGCTCCCTCACCAGAAACCAGTGAGAAGGAGATGGGGAGGAGGAGGAAGGGGTGCCCGTACCATGTGCTCCGACTTCTCAGCCTTCTCCTTGATGTCGCGGATGCAGAGGAACAGCTGGTGGATGGAGCGCTGCGCCTCCTCCAGTGACACCTGGCCGTCCGAGCCCACATTGCTCTGGCCTCGGACCACCGTCCGGATCTGGTCGTCCAGGCGCCTGCACGGACCAGGCTCACTCACTCACTCACTCACTCACTCACGAGACGCCGCAAGGCACAAGTCATTCAGTGTAACAATCAGATGGTGACAATATGAGAGCTCGTTGATTACTTTTCCCAGACATACTGCCACGGACGCAATCTAGCAACTCATTTTTCGACACATACAGTGGTATACAGCTTCCTGTCCTAGGCGAGTTTGCCGACTGCCTGCCAACCTGTTTTGGGACACTGAAGTGCAGACGTCCCTCGAGGACCTTTTTTATCACCATCGCTGCTGCACTGATCGCACCATCATCACCGGTGTGTATCATCAATTGCCGGCTCGCTCATCTTTTTCACAGTCGCCATTAAAGCTTGCGATCTGCATGGCCACTCTTCCCTGCATGGAGGTTCTTGACCTAAGAGCCTAGATTCTTACAGTCCCCGTAATATGCCCTATCTTTGTGCTTAAATTGCATGCTGTATATATAGTGGGAGGAAGGAGACAGCTTGACACAGAACAGCACACACGACATTACTGTGAATCGCATGCTTCAATATTTTACCATGATCATGGAAGAATAAGAGAATCATGATTCGTTACCAAGTTGTGCAATGAAAATGAAGCAAAACACATATGTGTTACGTGGGCTCTCCTGGCTAACCCAATTATCAAGTTCATGACGGCGTCCATTTTGCACCACTTGTTGAATGTACCCTTGCACAAAACCAATGAAAAACTGAGGGTGTGTACCAAATCAGCTTGCAAAGGTGTGCTATCTTTGAACTCGTCCAAAGAAAAAAAGAATGCAGCGGTCGAGGTACATTGCTTATTAAGACAACTGTGCCACAACACTACATAATTTAAGGCTACAACATTGTCCACTTGAATGTCAGTGTGCTCATCTGCCCTAACCTAACTGAAAAGCCCCACAAAACAGCATCACTAAAATGAAAGACTGGCTCTGATGATACGTCACACTCCTCCAATGATAGACGCCAGCCTACAAGCACTCACTTTTATGACTTCATCAGCGTTATTTTGAAAATCAGCACCTCTTCCTTAACTCCCTCAAATCATTTCTGCAGCACAAAAAAATCAAGTCTGCCGTAACCAGGGGCGGATCCAGGCTTTTTCTGAGAGGGGGGTCAGCTCCTATCAATGATGATGATGATGATGATGATGATGAGCAGGAGGAGGAGGAGCCTTATTTATTCACTGAAATTTCGGGAAAGCAAAAACACAAGGAATACAAGTCATCAATTCACCTTTTTCTGGGACCTGAGTGGTCATCTTCTTGGGGGTTTAAATTCAAAAATTAAGGGAGGGGTCAGGACATCCGGACCCCCCCTCTGTATCCGCCAATGGCCGTAACCTCCCCGCACCCACCTGATTTTTGTTTTCATCCGTGCTATCACATCGTCAACGTTGGCAAGCGACTGCTCAGTTGGGAAGAGGGTGTTGATGTAATCCACGGGGTTGAAATTTGGGCTGTCCAGAGGGTCAGTGCTTGGGAACACCTGCAAATTAAAAAAAATAAATAAATAAAACAAGGACGATGCAGTGTGGAAGCAGTGCTTTTCTTCGCTGCTGTGCCCTTTTCAGTTCATGGATACATATACAGTATTCATTCCGAAATTGGGCACATAATAACAATTTCTTCGCTGCGAATGATGTCAAAAAATGCAACCATTTCTGCTGCTGCCAAGTAATGGCCCTATTCAGTCATTCAGTTGTAAATTTCACATTTAGCACACTGTTCAAGAATTCGGAGATTTAGTTTCAATCTGCTGCCCTAGCGACCACCAGAGGAACGGACCTGCAATTCCCACCTCACCGAGTGAACGAATGGCCTGACAAAGTTTTCAAACACGAGCAATCGTGTGAGATATACGAGTGCTTTTAATGCATGACCTTTATGAATTTAACCGGATGCGGTACTCCAGCATACTGGCATCTACGCCATGATAGCATTCAACACAAGCACCCGCCATTCCCTCTGAACACTTAACCGTCATCTAGTTATTGTGTTTAGCTAATTGGTAGTACCTCCATTTTCCAGCGCATAAGAAATGGGTTCAATACCCATCAGTGACCATGGTGAAATTGTTTTATGGCTGATAAATTTGCTTTTTTTTTCTCAAATTATTCTGAGTGACAGACAGTCGCAATTTCGGTTTACCTTTCAGAAGACTATTGCCTTTAAAATTTCAATCATGCCTGCGGCTTTTAGCTTGTATCGGGTGATGACGTGCACATGATAATGCTTTCATGGTGAAAAGTTACGAATGCTTGGCTACAAGAAAAAGATTCGTTCATCTTCATGTAGGTCACAATGCAGCATCACTACCATGATACGCCCCCCACTACACAGGGATCGCATGACCCCGTTCCTTGCAAAATGTTAGGATATGAAGTGGGAAAATGTCTCACTGCACATGGGAGGCCGTAGCAGGTCATCCTGCCCCTCAATAAGGTGGAGAAGGAAAGGAGCCCTAGAGAAAAGGGTAGCTGGTCCCAGCTGGTCCAAACTGATTGATTGATTGTAGGGTTTAACGCGCCGACGCAACGCAGGCGATGAGGCGCGCCGTAGTGGAGGGCTCCGGATTAATTTTGACCACCTGGGGATCTTTATCGTGCGCCGAAATCTCGTACACACGAGCGTTTTTGCTTTTCGCCTCCATCAGAAAAGCGGCCGCCGCGGCCGGGAATCGAACCCGCGACCTCGTGCTCAGCAGCGCAACGCCTTAGCCACTGAGCCACCGCGGCGGGTAGCTGGTCCAAACTGGGACCAGCAGCGCCCAGCTGGGAATATGGCCATAAGCCAGCAGGGACCAGTTACATTTTCTCTAGGGAGGGCAGAGGTACGGTTCCGCTTTTGATGAGCGGAAGTGACGGATAAGTGGAATAGGCAGTAAATTACAATGCCATACTCCGTCTTTAGAATGGGCCCCCTCCACAACGGAGGCAATGTATGTGTGTTTTAATGGTGCGAGGGTGTCGAGGCCAAAGAGCGCCACGTCTAAATTGAACCGTCCGTCAGTGTTATGCTTGCAGGTAAAATATAATGGGATGACTGAGAAGTAGACAAAAATTGTTGGCGTATGGGTGTAAAAGACCCTTGGCGTTCACTCTCTGCTACGTGGGTTTCCCTTCCCTTTATATCACACAACGGCACCTGCATGATGCCACGAAGATGTGTATTAATCCGTTCCCTGCCTGTGAGGCAGGTCCGCAAGGAAGGGTGGAACAGAATTCTTGAAGCGCTCATACAGCAGTTGCACTAGCAGGTTTCCAAATCTAGGAGGAAGTTGTCCCTTATAAATCCTTTTCTACTTGAATTATGAGTAGTTTTGTGGCTAGGGAAGCAGAAAATTATTTCTAGCATTATTTTTGGTAGCTGGAATTGCGCACTTCCAGTTTGATATAGATGCAGAAATGTCCCTTTATAGCAAATATCGATATTTCATTCGTGTTGAGCCTTAATTTCTAGTCAGAATTCGCCAATTTACCTGGGGAAAAAACAACGAACTTCTGCTAGCTGGAAATCATCACTTTCAGCTGGATCAACGTCTGTTCCAGCTGGAAGCTGTTGTTTACAGCTAGCATTCGTCAGTCTATAACTATAAACCAAGCTGTAAATGTACATTTCTTGACCGCATCGTTCTTCCCATTTTCACGGGAGTAACTAGCACATTTCACTTCGATGTCACTTTCGGAACGAAACCCCGAAATCAAAAATTTTTTTTTTTGCCCCAGCGATGTGAGCTTGTCCGGTTGTGACATATGGCACAACACGGAAAAACTCCCGCGCGCGCTTCGGCCGTCTGATAGCTACACATCTCGGAGCATTTTGGGGCGTGCTTACGTTACACAACCCATGTCGAACAGCTGTTCCGCAGCACCCAAGTTTGATCAGACAGACCGAAACTAACTTCGGAGACGTTGCGCCGGAAGTACCTACTTGTTCAATAGCAGCCTGCACTTCAGGCGGATAGTTTACGAACGCATTCAGGGCCTCTTCGTCCACAAGGATGTCATCGTCCAGTTCGATGCCCATCGCATTGGCCATGTCGGTCTCTTCCCCAGATCACGCCGTCTTCGAAGACGGCGCTAAAGCAGTGCTTTCCGCAGCTTCGGTACAACCTTCTGCTACGCGCAGTTTGCCAAATATTCGTTTTTCTGGCAGCATGACAGTGACAAACCCAGAAACATAACCACGGCGGCTTCCAGACGACGAGCCGGGCAGTTTCAGCAGTTTCAGGTTCTGTAATACTAAAAACAGGACAGTAGTCCAACTCGTTCTACCAATTTCTCAATGCTTTCGCTTCTAAGCAAGGGCTATGAACGAGGGTACTTTTTGTTATAGTGAGTGTGTCTACTATAAATTTCTTATGTTTTAACACATGGTGTTTGTTAGTTGAAAATATATCGCTAGACCTGGCTCGCTTGTTCAAAAAAACTTACCTACGTTTGAAGTTTTGTTTTATAATTAAAACAAGTGCACCAATTTTTATTCGCAAATACAAGTTTAAAAATGTACTAACAAAAACACGGAGGAGAGATAGGGAATAATTATATATAAAAAATTTAAATGACTAAAGCGTGTGTAAAAACTACTAATTGAAAAAAAATTATGCAGTGATACGCTTCAGTGAGAATTCGCCTATGTTTATTTGCGTGGTGACTTGTATTTGCATTGCACAAGCAGCAGGAGCGGCGTAAACGCGAGGCATTACAAATAACCATGGGCTTGTGACAATAAGCGATAAGAACCCTCGTCTGAAAATAACAATCAATGTGGCCCGGCAGATGCGTTCATTGAACGAACGGTTTGTTTTAGGCCGAGAAGTCAGCGTCTAGAAAGGCTCGGCAAGAAGGTATTTATCTCTGTGCAACTACTTAAAGCCAGGTCGTCGGCAGTCATGGAGGTGGACGAAACCCCCGCCAACGTGATGGCAGCGTCGGGCACCACGGGCAGTGTGTGTGTCTCGCTTCACCCGCTGGTCATCATGAACATCTCGGAACACTGGACGCGAATTAAGGCCCAGGAAGGCAAACCGCAGCAGGTGATAGGGGCCCTGATCGGGAAGCAGAAAGGCCGCAACCTCGAGGTTATGAACTCTTTCGAACTGGTATTCAACACCGTCGAGGGAAACATTGTGATTGACAACGACTACTACAACACCAAAGAGCAACAGTTCAAGCAGGTAACGATCGCACCGGCGTGCGAGTTTCACCATATTTTCTTTTCGCGCAACACGGCGCTGTTGAACTGTAGTCCTTCCGCTGAGCGCGTTGCGTGTGACACGACAAGTTCGCGGTAAGCCAGTGACAGCTTTCACAATTTCCAGCTGTCCATAAGGACTAATCGTTATACTTGACCAACTTGCGTGCCTCGCAGAAGTATAAACCAAAGCAACTGGCCACATGAGGTAACCGGCTCGATATTTGTGATGTATGGACTTTCTAAAAGGGCTGTAACATGCTGGTGTGGACAAAGGTTCTTCCAAAACGGTTCACAGCTCTGCGCATATATTTTGTTGTAGCCTATTTACAATGGTCTTGAGGCTCGCGGTTCTGCAAGAGCATTTAATTTCCGCGTTTATCAGCTGCTGCCGTATGCCCAGCCATTTCTATTCTGGCATGTCGGTTGTCACACACGACAGCAGCAATCAGACGTGTGGTTGTTCGCCATTTCTTGGTCGAGTGTCGCCTTGGGTTTCTTACTGCATTGTTTCACATTCTACTTACAACAAGGGAACGCTTTTGTTTTTGTGGAAGTTAGTTAAAAGAGGCCTGTGTATTAACTGTGAGCGACTGGATCATGCATGTCTTCACTTGAGTGTGGGTTTTAGCCCTTTCGCTGCCCCTCTTGTGGACTCGCAGTGAACTGCTTTAAATGCAGTTTGGTATGCAGACCCCCGATGAAAACAGAAGCGTCGCACAATGGCGCGGTGCCCTCGCAGGTGTTCAGCGACCTGGACTTCCTGGGCTGGTACACGACGGGCGAGGGCCCCACGGAGTCGGACATCCAGGTCCACCGGCAGGTGTGCTGCATCAACGAGAGCCCCGTGCTGCTGAAGCTGAACCCGTGGGGGCGGCACAGCCAGCTGCCCGTGGCCATGTACGAGTCGGTGATCGACCTGGTCAACGGCCAGGCCACCATGCTCTTCGTGGAGCTGCCCTACACGCTGGCCACCGAGGAGGCCGAGCGCATTGGCCTCGACCACATGGCGCGCATGTCGGCCGCCGGCGAGTCCGGCGAGAGCTCCCTCGTCGCGCAGCACTTGCAGGTGGGCCCATCTCACTGCGGAACGCAGTTCCGAGTAGAAATTTGGCCGTGCACACCTTCTCCGCGATGCATCATCGGTGTGAACCGTTGCACTAACTGGACAAGGGATGAGAGTGGGCATCATGAGCATTTTCACGTTTTAGTATGAAGGCCCTCTACACCCTATTTTAGGAAATGTCATACTTATTTCATACAGATTTTAACCATGAACCTGGTACATTGAAGGACCACTAGCGTAGTTATAGCATTCTTTGGCCGTACATACCCTTGCACCATGGACACTTCTGTGTAGGGTTGTTCGTTTTCGGTTTTTATATTTTTTTTAGTTATGGCATAAAAATCTTTTTTTTTTTTTTTCAAACTGATAACCAGAGAGAAATTGGGTTTTTCTGTAAAGTCATTCCGAAATTTGGGTTTTTTCGGGTTAAATCTAAAGATGTACTATGTAATCTACTCAGTTTGTTTTATCAGCAGGTATCACAAGCTTCCTAACTCTAACGAGTTAAAATTGGTGTGTGTTTCAAGCTGGTAATCGGGGGAACATCAGGGTCTTGTCTTGTAGCAGATACTATCGGAAATTGGTGCTCTTTGGAAATGCATCGGTAATGCTGAGAGTAAAGAGCATCGATAACTTCTAATAAATGAAACATTTTATTCACAAAAAGCTGGTCATCAATTTTTTTACGCCATCCTTGTTTACATACATTATCATCTGCGTGCCCAACATGTCGGTCTCCATTCGAGACCTGTCCAATTGTTGAACGTAACTCAGCCGAGAAAAAGTTATCTAGACATTGCAGCTTGCATTAGCTGAATACAATAATGTCAGTGGCAGCATTAGCCAGACTTGGGTAGCGAGTGGTAGAGTCGTGACAATACTCAATGAGTTCGAAGGCTGTGTTTGTGGGTCTTGCTTTCTAGAGAGTACACTGGTTGAGAACGGCAGACTGTCAGCCCACAGTTGTGCAGATCGCTACTTTGAAAAGGTCCATTTTGGGGAGAAATCGAGTATAAACCGATTCTCCTCAAACGTGTTCGGGGTGTAAAAATCGGGTAAAATCCGACGAGCAACCCTACTAATACATGATCGTGCTCTTTAACACTGGAAGCTCATTCTGCTCTAGGAGCGGAAGTGCGCTTCCGTTCAGAAACTGTAATGTTAAGGGTCGTATGACAAGCCATTGCCTGCATTCGGGAACAGGATGCTGATCCCCCTCTGGAAGACAGCAGCGTGTCATCGGGTGGGGTAAAGAGCAGCTTCGTGGTTGGTCTTTTGAAGGACAGAACCTTGTCATCTGTTCGCCTCGCAGTTGGTTACAAAATGTGATACAGGACGAAGTTTTAGGGGCTTGGGATGATGAAACATCCCAAGCCCCTAGATGTTGCATCCCAATGATGAAACATCTATTGTAGCTCCACCATGGGCGAGGGTCTATGTTGTGACTAATGCAAGCTGTGGAAAACATGGGAATCAGTGATGCTATCGCGACTGGGTCGTACAGCGGGTCTGTTGGATTCTCTACGAACTTCCCCAACATTGAGAGTAGTAATATAAGCACGAAGAAAGGTATCGTTGGAGGAAGACGTGACTGAAACGTTATTTCCGTGGACCTCTGAGCAAAAAGCAACAAGCGGCCAGGAATGTTGCGCGAGTCAGGGGAAGAATAGCTGCTATGGGTGCACTTCTGCGGGGCCAAAAGGAGGAATATTTCACTTGTAAGATATCGGTAGGGGCTTTTACAGTTTCTAGTAGCCGTCGCGAAGGGAAAATGCAAGATTTTGTCGTTTCACCAGGTGTCAAAGCATACACAAAGTTAGTAGAGTGCTTCCATGGCGACAGGCACTTGAAAGTTTCGGGGTATTTTTGGATAGCAGTGCTCTCACATAAAGGGAATGATGATGATTATTATTGAGGTGCTGGCATTAGGGCACCCACCCAGTGGAGAGGCGTCCTTGGGATCACTCTGGCCATCTGTGCCCTCTTCCCCAGTTGTCTTGCTGGTCTGAGAGGTCGGAGTTGGTCAGTAGCTCCCTTCCCACTGCTTGATAAAGGGGATAAAAAGAAAACAAAGCCACGGACGAAGTCGTATAAATGGCTCTCTGCCTCATATTGAGGTCGGGAATGGTGTGTGGGGCTTTTTGAGAGGTCTGGTGACCAAGTCTCGTGCTGTCATGTCCCCCTCTCGCAGGCGCAGCACAGCGCCATCAAGATGCTGCACAGCCGGGTGCGGCTGGTGCTGGAGTACGTAAAGGCGGTGGCCGCGGGGGGCCAGCCCGCGCACCATGAGGTCCTCCGGGACGCCTTCAGCCTGTGCCACCGGCTGCCCGTGCTGCGCAGCCCGCCCTCCGCCTTCCAGGCGCACTTCTACAGCCAGTGCAATGACGTCGCCCTCATGACCTACCTGGGCACCCTCACCAAGGGCTGCAACACCGTCAACCAGTTCGTCAACAAGTTCAACCTGCTCTACGACCGGCAGGTACGCGTACCACCGGGTGGAGGTCTTTGAGGCGGTGCTAGTGCTTCCGATGTGAAAAGGCTTATGTTGCATACAGTATAGTATTGGCGCATGATGGTTCCCCACATCGAGCAGTCTTTCATGCCCTTGCAAGAGCAGAGACTAACCTTGTGCACTTTAAAGTTCACTGCAGTGAATTGTAAACACTGTATAATTACCTTACTAGATTGAATTACTGCAGCAAGCAATGTTTTCTCTTCTACCACTGATTACAGGTGAATTAAGGCTTAAGGGGGACATGGGTCTTAAAACAATGTATTTTAATATATGAGTGAACTCTATTATGAAACTTGCCAGTCTTGCTGCTTTTTTTACACTGATTTCAAATATGCCATTATTTTTTAGGTAGTCAATTAGTTCCCAAGATAGGGATAATTAGCCATTTTTTGGAGGAACAACAAAAACAGTGTTAGTCATAAAGCTGTAATCTTTACATTTTCCAACGCTATGAACACTGGTGAGTGCAACAAAAGAATCGGTTTTTTGATGCATCGCTTGGAACTAATTTTACAGCTCAGTAAACTTGCGGTGGCACCAGTGGCAAGGAACCACTTTGAATGCCCATTTCAAGCACCAAAGTTTAATGAGCTGTAAAATTAGTTCCAAGCTATGCACCAAAAAAACGATTCTTTTATTGCACTCACCAGCGTTCATAGTGTTGGAAAATATGAAATTACATATTTATGACCTACACTGTTTTATCTATTGGTTTTCCAAAAATGTCTAATTATCTCTAATTACCTTTGGAACTAATTGACTTCCTAAAAAATAATGGCGTATTTGAATTGAAATAAGTGAAAAAAAACAGCAAAACTGGCAAGTTTTATAAAGTTCACTTCAATATTAAACGACATTGTTTTAAGACCCATGTCCCCCCCTTAAGTCTTCCATTAAATAGTTAGGTAGTAAACTACACAGGCTAACCTGCACAATGCATGAATTCACTTAGAAAAAGCCTTGCCTCAGTATGGGTCCTTGAGGAACCCCAATGAGACGATTTTCCACCAGTGTTGGTGGCAGTTGCATCAACCCTTCTTTATTTCACACTTGAATAATTTTACTGTCATCAGTGAGTGAACTTGGTGGTTTGTGCTTCCTCGAAGCCTCTTCTCCTGAGGCAGCCCTTGTTCTTCTTCCCAGGGCATGGGTCGACGCATGGGCCGGGGACTGTTCTTTTGAGTGCGGCGCCGTCCTTCAGATAGTGATGACACAACATCATCAATGTGCACCGAAAAAGCCCAACAAAGAGCTCACGTGTCAACGCACCGCTGGACGAGAGAGAGAGCCCCCCATCCCACTCACTCGGGTTCGACCGTTACTGCGCCGGCCAACGACGCACTTTTGCACACCAGTGAGCAGACTGTGCTTTAAAGTTTTTTTGTTCTTCTTCTCGACACAATTTCCTCAGCGGCATTACGGGCACTACCATTTAAGGCATGTTGTTCAACAGTTGTTTGAAATTTCAAAAACTCTTCCGTCATTTTTTTTTTTCTTTTCCTTTTTTGCTTTTCTTCACGTTCACTTCCCTGGCAAAGTGTGCGTGGCTTGTTTCTGCCTAGGTAAGAGGAAATAAATGACAGGGGGGTTGCAAATGCTGGCTCTATCTGTGCTCCTTCTCTGAACTGGTTTGCCACACTTTCATGACTTGCCACTTATTCATTCGTTGACATTTAAATGAAGACACCATAAGTGTAAATTACGGGAAGTGTTGGTGAAGTGAGGGGCGGGGATATGTGCCCGATTTTGTGGCTAATCACTTTCCAAGCCACTGCATGATGCACGAACAATTGTGAATGAGGAGTGGTAGATATAAGTACTGCACCCAACAGCCCTCTTTAGGCCTAACTGTGCCACAGTTACGTCAGTCTCACTTGACACACTGCAGGAAAAAAAAAACATCCTCCTTGAGAATGAGATGCTTGGGGCAAGCTAAATACAGTAGAACCTCGTTACAAGAGACACTTGGTTATAAGAGACTTTTGAAAATGGTTTGGTTGGTTTTCCTATATTCAGCATGTTAGCAACATTGCATACAAGAGACATGATTACAAGAGAGACTGATACGAAGGGTAACTTTTAAAGCAAAGCTTTCGAGCTCTACCAGCCAACGGTTCTATCGTGGCGTGCGGGACAACAAACTCTCAATGCGGCGGAGGCGGCAGCAGGGGGGGTGGGGGGGTCACTTACGGAGCACGCTAGAGATGGCACGGCGAATTTGCCCAGCGTTCCCCGCACGAAAGTGATTGTTCGCCGGCGTTGGCGGTACGGCTTTGTCGTCTGCTTTAGCGACAGTTGTTTTGGGCCTGTTTTGTTGCAGCTTCGTGTCCATTGCACGATGCCTTCGCACGGCTTGGTTAACTTGTTCGACAGCACCTCCAGGGTAACCCGCACCCGATGGAATTAAGTGGTCGCGCAGCAAAGATACGTTAAGGATTGGTTTGCAGGGCGGGAAAACAAAATGTAGAGACCACATACAGACAACTGGCCGCTAGAGAAATGCTACCTTTTGCACACTGCTTGCCACGAGTGGGACTCCGTTTTCTAAATTGGTGAATACCAGTTCAGTTGTGTTTTAAGAGGTATTACAAAAGGCGAACGTAGCAACTGGTTCTGATAAATAGCGATTATAAAAGTTCCCCCAGCTTTCTCGCAATTCTCAAACTTACTAAAGTAACTAGTTTAAATCGATATAAATGGGAATCACTAAGCTCACATGCCGAATTGTTTCGGTGTCTGCACTTGTGTTGTGCGGTGGTGTATCCCTGAGCTAGTATATCAGGGTGGCTAGGTTCCGCTGTCTCACCCTTCGAAAGATGCTCCTCTCCGTTTTTTTTATCCCGACTCACGGCTGGGCTACAGCGGCAACGTCCGCCGCTCTAGCCCAGTCGTGGCCGACACTGCAGCTGCGTTCAGGCTGCCGCCGCCGCGAATTCCAGGTAACAGCTGGCAGAAACTCTGGTTTCACTCGTTGTGAATTGTGACATCACATGGGCAATTGTTGTGGGTGTCGTTCAAAGCTTTGCTTTCCAACCACATTCACAGCGTGGATTGGAGCCAATTTTTTGTTTAGGTCCCTCGAGTAAATTCTTCACTGTTTAGAAGAAACACGATGAAAAGGTACCTTATGTGAAGGATCTTGTGGAAAACTGCCAAGCTTCATCTTCAGATGAAGCTTGGACCTGTATCCAAGAGACCGGAGAGGTTTCAGAAACTTCTGAGGAGTTTGAGTCTGCAGATGTGGACCTTGTGTGTTTGAGGAGCCTACAGGTCATGTGATCCTCGCTCAAGTAAATGGTGCCGTAGAGGATGAGCCAGAGGAGGAGAATGATGGCAAGGGTATTGTGGGACCGGAAGTGTCGGCAGTTTACCTACAAAAGTTGGGAAGGAATCTAATACAATCTGCAGTCCCTAAAACTACTATGAATGCCGAGAATTTTCTTGTCAACCAGTTCGAATACGCTTTGATATTGATTTATAACAAAGTGGTCATGTTCGACTCCACACTCTGTTTAGAATTTTTGGTTAAAAGAGACCTGTTTCCCGGTTCCCTTGAGTGTGTCTTGTAATGAAAAGCAGGACACGAGCGAGCTGTCGTACTTAAGGAAAACTCGACAGACACGCTTAATGCTGCGTGAATGTAGGAAGGTGAAAGCAAGTCCAACGGGTGAAATGTTTCAAGTAATGTGTCTACATGTTGTACCTGCCCGGGGAGCTATCCAGAGTTGCGACTGCGGTGTGGCAGGTGTTTTAGTATGAGCACTTCACAAGGGGCACGTCTAGTGCTGTAGTATAGCCCCTAGAAAGTTGGCGTCTGCCATCTGGGCTAGTTTTGCATTACAACATAATGTTGCCTCGGTGATGAGAATGCAAGAAACACAGTGCACTGGTTGATCGTAGCATCCTTAGTTTATCATGCAGCGTTTGCCATTGAGGAATATGTAAGAATTAAATTGCTGTTCTGGCAACTTATGAAATTATTTATTTGCTTACTTTTTCTTGCCTGTATAACTTTTCCGAGGAATCAAGAATGAGAATCTAGTGATGTCCGCTTGCACGCATCAGAGGTGTGCACAGTAGTATTAATACAGTAGTACTATTACTATTAGTACTAGTAGTATTATTACAGTAGGAGTATTACGTTTGCAGTAGTACTAAAATTCCTATATAAGCTTATTGAGGGCCAAAAAAGAAAAGATGCAAACAAAGTGTCAGGAAAAGCTATTTAAACAACAGCTAAGTTTTTATAAAGATGTCTCAGAAGCAAAAACGGCCAGTGCTATAAGGGGGTGCTGCGGTTGAGCGGTTGGCTGCCTGCCCACAGCTTTCCATCACAAAAAAGACCCTGCTGAAGGTCTCAGACGGCAGACTAGCCTTATTTATAGGGACTATAGCTGTGGCACTAAAAGCCCTTCTACAACAAAGCTAACCTAACCAGGTCAAAATTGTTCAACCAGAGGCGGTGGCCAAAAAATACGTGCTTTTGCTGAGCAGCCACATCTGGTCAGGTGCTGCAGCCACCACCTTCTCCACTGCCCCAAATGGCTCTGTGCATGCCCCGGCGTCGCCTAGCAACGGAAACATGAACTCCTTATACTTGTATTTTATTTCTAAGGCTTGCTTGGTAATGATAACTTTCGCAATAATTACTTCTATTTCGCACTGTTGCACTTAACACTTTCGTGACCATGGAAAAATGGTTGTTTTTGGGTAGTCCAAGAAATTTTTTTCCCTGCCACAGAAAATGATTGATGCTACAGTGTATGGTATGAAGTGATAGAGGAAAGATAGGGCTTTCCAGCAGTATTAATTTCGAACAACAAATTTATTACGAATATTATCAAAAAGTTATCAAAACAAAAAAGTAACAAAGAAAAAAATGATGAAAACATCAATGGTACTTTGCACAGGGTAAACAAAAAAATTGAAATATACACTTTTCATACAAGGCCCTCATAGACTAATACTGCAAGTATGAGCTCTGTAAGTGTAAAACTTGTTTACATACAAAAATATCAGCACTATACTCGGTGACAACTTAAGAACGGCACCGGAATTCGCCGCTGTGCCTTATCACCCTAGCAGGATGTTTCTCCGCGCGGCGCAAGTAGGGCGTTACTGGGAATATTTTGAACATGGCGTGAGCTGTTCCCGTGATTTTGTGTACTTAATATGCTTATAAACGACTCCAGTGACGACAAACAAACTGAGTGAAACAAGGCAGACGATATAACGCATTCATAGCAAACCCCTTTCAAAACGCGCGCACACTGAAGTCACGGGTCCGGCGCTTTAGCGGAGTGATACACTACATGAGGTGATGCCGTTCTTGAGTTGTAACTGAGTATAGTGCCTATCATGCCACCATGCGAAGCAGTTTCTCGACGCAGAGAAACAAATGTTGCCGCCACTGTGCAGCTGAGTGGTGCAAAGTGGTCCCGCCCGAACGAAGTCGACACCCTGCAGATAAGAGCTGTGACCTTTAGAAGAGGCCGGATATGTTTACATCAACGCGCCACAGCGATCGAACGGCCTGAGGAGAAAGCAAAACTTACTGGCGGATACCTGCTGACATTCCGGGGTGGTGTGTTGCACTTTTGCCATCCGACTGAAGTCTGACGAATCGAAGTCGTCTTACATGTCTGTCAGCTACCATCATCCAGAGGTTACAGCTCATATTCATTGGAATCTGTCAAAATTCGCCGTTCCCGTGAAGCATCGGCAAGCGGCATCAAAGCCTCAACCGAAACCACATGCGCCAAACAGCGAAGAAGCTTTAAAAGTCCCCCCTAAGGCGGAGAAAAGAAGCTCAAGAGCGAAACTGATGGAATACTTCTTTTTTTACCCTTTGGATGGCGTCCAGAAGCACTTGGAGCATGCCAAAAGTTGAATTTGTATTGATCGATAACATACTATCGATTGGAATAGGTACGGTCACGAAAGTGTTAAAGGAGCCATAAAGACAAATTACAAGTTTAGTTTAATAATAAGACGATTTTGTCCCTAAAACAACAATGCCAATTTTATTGCAAACTGAAAAAAAATAATTTAACATTAAAGAAAAGATATGAAGCAGTGGCGACTCCCCAGCAGCTTTCAGGCAGAATTTACAAGACATACAGAATGAACGCAGCATCAATTTATGGCTATGAAATGTTCGCTAATGTGCCACAGTGAATGCGTGCTCCTCTGTGGGCAATGTGTTATACTTTGGCAGGCTTCAGAGTGGCAGCGCAAGCTCAGGATTTGGAGTGCATGCAGATTTGCTGTGGTCAGCCCTCCAAGTGCTTGTGCTCCTGTGATTCATTGACTGAACTCCTCGACTCACCAAAATGACCGAGTTGATTAGCTGTTGCATTGTCCAGCACGTATGCTGGAAGGTCCACTGTCAGCGAGATTGATTTGAGTTTCAGGGTATAGAGAACACTTTAGAGAATTGAGAACACTTTATGGTCATCACTGTGAAATGCAAGTGCACCGTGCGAGAATGTCAGCTGTCTTCATCTCGACGGACAGGAATTCGTGGTCCCTGCCGTGGCATTCCTCGACCAGTTGAATGACAGCAGCCTGTAGCCCACGAAGAAATTGAGCACTGTGGCCTCCTACTGCTCGTTAATTGTTATTTGTATGCCTTGTTCAGGGTCCTGCAGTTTGCTGACACATGCCCATATCATGTGGTTGCAAATTCATGGCCGCAGCATTGCAGCACCGGCGTCTGTACGCATACCTCAACAGGATAGTTGTGGTGCGCAGGGCTGGACGAGGGAAGATATTTGGTGTTTAATAGCAATTTTCACCGTTTATTTAGGGGCCACAAAAGATTTTGGACGGTTCAGCCCATAGTGTTGGCAAGTTGCCAGATGAGTATAATCTGCAGTGACTAAGCGCTGGCTCTTCTAAACAAAGCCCTCTTCAAGGACATACCACTCTAAAAGAGGGTGGAGTTTTATTCCCGAATTTCCAAGGAGCAGAGACTATTCAGGCTCAACAAGTTCAAGGGCCCAGCCTGATCTGCTCAGGGAGCTAATACAAACCTGTTTAGTAATGAACATTTTGACGACACCACAAGTTGAAGGCCCCAGCCGTGCATTGACGAAGTGTCTTCCTTTTTGAGGCCAACATGGACTCAACCGTCACTGCGACCTTTTTGATGTATGCCTAGCGATCTTTTAGAGCAAAGGCACTATTAGCCTAGCTCAGCCAATTTCGTGTGAACTCAATCACTCAGTGAAGCCTCAGCTGTAAAGCCCCCCATAATTTCTGGTTTATAGCTCGCTTGTGGTAAAGTCAGCGTGCAGCTGAGGGAAGGGGCAATGTAGGTATGCCATGACTCAAAGTTAGGCCTAATTTCGCGCTTTGAGGTCCAGTGTCCCTAACCAGTACCCGCAGCTTTACGTGCAGCGAGTATAACATTGCTTAGCACTTCATAAAGCTCAACTGAAGGTTATCCGTTGAATGGGCCATGCAGAAAAAAACACAAGCTTGGTTCATTCAAAAGGTTGCCTTGTTAGAATCATACTGACACTTTTAACATGCATTTCGCTCAAATAAGCTATATAATTAGGAAAAAAGGGAATGCCTATGCGACACCCACTAGCTCATTTCCCGCAGCAGAATCTATAATGTCACTTGCCCAACTTTGCGATTGGCTGAGGCTGGCAAGAGCAAACACAAATTAGGCAGGGCTTATAAGCTTGCAGAACGAGCTATTATCGCTTAAGTGTAATGCACATTCATTTTTATATAGCAGTAAGAATGGTGGGGTGAAGCAATAGAATTTACAAAAGCACACGTAAGCATAGATGTACCAGTGCGTGCTGCTGTTGGTGCTGCGCGCACTATGCTCGTTATAGCTGCACAACAGTCCGGTGCTTTTAGGTTGTTTTAGATGACACTGGCAGACTGGAGTGAGCAACATTGTCTTACGCATACCTGCCAACTCTTCCGGATTTTCCGTAAAGTGTACGAATTTCGACCAGTCTTACGATTCTACGAATCTTGCCCGAAATTTTATGGAAAATAATTTGATTTTTGAAAAAAAAGGGAATATTCATTAAAACGACACTGTGCCACCTTGCGCCGCCACGAAAGTGCAATACGTACTCTTGTTATCATCATCAGCAGAAGTTCTCGGGGTGGGCTACGCATCCATGTCTGAAATTCGCTTCCACCTCGACCAGCCTGTTTAGAGCGCGTCGTTCGGGGGCCGGTTAGGACCTCCGTGTTCGCGTCGCTCTTCGTATGAATGCCGCGACCAATGCACTTCGACCTGTGGCAAGACCGCTGTAGGTGCTTCGCAGTGCAATGACGCGAAGCCGCGACAATACTGTACCGAGTGTTTGGAAAATCGAACACGACAGAATTTGCTCCTCCTGCTTTGTTGCTCATTACTCTTCAAGACTTGCGAATTTCACTTATTGTTGAGAAAACGCGAAAACGTGAGAGCGCTTGGCACAGAACGTTAATCCTTTCAAACTTGTAAACAATTAGTGCACTTCCACCCCCCACCCCCACCCCGGACCGCGGGTTTTACGAATTTCCAAGTCACCAGGTTGGCAGGTATGCTTACGTGACCCTATATCTCAACATACCCATGTTTCATGGAACGATTACTACCAACCGCAACAAAGACAAGCCAGGTGCAAATACGGTCAAAAGCAAAGCAAAGGTGAATAGCAGTGCGGAGCAGTATGGTGGCGCCCTCTAGGAGGACTGGCGGCGAACAAGGCTCCACAGTCCGCTGCAAACTAAACAGTGCACTTAAAGTTCGCTTGAAAACCTGTCCATGTGACATCAACTTCAATTGATGAATTTCTCAGTGAATAAAGCATCACTTGCAGCCATAAAAGTGCTGGGGGCACCATAAAACACCAAATCTTTTGAAAAGCATCACTTGCCGCCATAAAAGTGCTGGGGGCACCATAAAACACCAAATCTTTTGAATAAAACAAACTTGTATTTTGTCTGCATGGCCACTTTAAGCCTAACCATAGATGCTGTGGAATCTCGTGAGGTCCTTAGGGGCGACCTGGCCAGTATTCCGGCTTAAGCCACCACGCTAGCTCCCGGCGTGTCAACCATGCGGGCTCTCGAGCCTACGGCAGCCCAGCGAGGTTCACCGATACGAGAACACGGTAGACAGTAGTGCCGAAGCACAGCCGTTTATTTGGGGACTCCCAAAGCATGCGAGCACAAGGCTCGACAGCGTTCACGAATCACGCCGTCCGGGTCATGACCGCAAACGGGAGGAAGGCACTCATGGCACGCAACAAACAACAGTTCCCACCAGCGATACAGGGTATCTGCCAGCGCCGTGCTGTTCTGCCCTTCTTGCTCCGACCAAGCCTCCGGTGAGACTCGCTCTGCTCTCCGTCTTTCGCACACCTTTGCCCCGCACGGACTGGTGGTGCCATCTCTTGGGGGGGTGCGGACGAACCAGTGGAGCGCCGGACCGGTTTCAGTGCAACGCATCTCTCCCGAAATGGTCGCTGGCTCGGGATTGCAGGCCGCGGTTCTCCACGATTCCCGCAACATACATGACTTTTTGAGGTCTTAACCTGTGCTCATTATTTGATGTCACGAGACCTCAAAGTGATATGTTAGGCCCACGTTCCATACATACCCAACAGTTGCTGCTGCTATTCCAATAAAGTGATACTACATACTCCCAAAGTACTGCCTACCCGCAGTGGGGTATTGGACAGTGCTTTATGACCAGAAATGTGCACTGTACTCGCATGACTTTTGTAATCAATGCTGCCAAATGCAGTGATTGGTGCAACTTGCCACTTTTTTTTTCTTACCTGCAGTGTGTGGTTATGTCGAACACTGCAGACTAATCACTACGTCTTCAACAGAGCTTTTCCCAGGGTAACATGTTAAAGTGCTACTGAGTCGCGACTGCTCCACATGGGGTTAAAGAGACACTGAAGTGAATTTTCCAAGCTCCCGTTTTTGCTTGCACTGCGTAGACTGGCTCAAATTAACACACTTTTCATCGTTTATCCGGTTAATAAGTCGGTAATTAGTTTATAAAGCCCGAAAGAAGAAAAACTACCATGCGCAGTCTGCAGCGGCCGCACCAACAAAAGGCTGTGATCGGGAGGAGGTGCACCGTAATTGGACAAAGTCCAAGATTAGCATTCAAACAAGTTTCGGTTTCGGTTCTGTAAAACAACATGCTTGGCATCCGACGTTATTGTTGGATGGGCATTCTCGATATCTCAGTAATCGCCATACCGCACTTATGCCGTGTTGTCGGCTGCAAAATGCTTAAGATAAGCCTCCCAGGCCGGCTTGGAATCGTAGCAATCGCTAATCGAGGCCTACACAGTGGATGAACACTCTCCGCATCACCGCAGATGCTCAAATGCCATGCGCTTTTTCCCCATCTTTGGAGCTTGCCTCACTCATGCCTGTATTGTAAAAAGCGTGTTCGCACCAGGCCAAGGGTCTGCTGATTCTGGCCTGCGCCCACTGCCCGCAAGCAGTCGGTGCTTATGGCAACAGCATGCCAATGAGAACTCTAGCGCGTCAGTGTCAGTTTGCGCGCGTTCTGCGAATTCGCTCATGGAGCAGTGAACGTTACGGCCCAAAAATGGTGAACTCAGTATAAAAAATATTGGCCAAAAACGAAAAAATTATCTTACAAAAAAAAAAAGAGAGAATGTGCCCGCGGGGATTCGAACTTGCGACTTGCAAAATAACATACCTAACACTCCAGACGACTCAACCACGGGCCAGCACTGTCAACGCTGCAAATATAAGGTATATAATGTATGACCACTTTACACTTTTATTTATATTCAGCATTTTAATCAGCTTAGGTGATTATTTGTTGTATAGCACTCGTGCAGTAAGCGTCACCCAAATTTCCACAATATCCCACGTCTATAAATTGCATTTCTTAGATGGAAAAGTGTTCGCAGATGTGTGATCATGCTGCTGACTGCTGTGCTTGTTCACCCAGCGCAAAAAAGTGCTCTCCGCTCCCTAGTTTTACGCTGTACGGTAAAAGTTTCCGTTGATTTTTATTTCCTTAGTACCTATATTGACTTAGCTGGCTCTTCTCCTGCCTTCGAGTGGCCTTAGATTTTCCTACTAGCGTAAACTAACAAAGTAAAGAAAGGCACATTCTTCCATTCACAAACGTGTCGTGGCTTAGTTTCAACTGAGCGATTGAGTAGCAACGACCTGTCGGTGGACGGCGGACTAAACGCTGGGACTACCGACTCTGTTGGATGGTCGGCGAGCCGTGCCGTAGCGCAGTCAAGCCGAGTCATCTCCTCCCGACGTCACATGAAAACGCCACAGAAAATGGGCGAGGATGCAGAAAGGAGGACAGCATTTTCGAATTGATTTTTCTACTAAATAAATTCGCGCAAACGCAGAGAGTGGTTGAAACATGGCCTTTGGGCTTGGGGCTACAATTTGTGCTAGTAATCCTGCAATGTTTACAAATCACTTCAGTGTCCCTTTAACAATGCAGGGAAACCTACAGATTACCGCGCCAGCTTGAACGTAATGTGTGCATTTTTGCGAGAAAGTTGGCCTGCGTTGCCTTGAAATCACGCTTCTCCACTAACTCACAAACCACGCAGTGAAGCACGCCCACTGGCACAGCTTCAGAGGATTCAATGTTTTTATTTGATCTCTCTAGTATGGTACACGGTTGACCTCCGTCCACACCGGTCTGTACAAAACGGTCTCTTTCCCATTCCGTGCGAGGAGGAGGGGGTGGGGGAAATGTGTGGTGGTGGGACGAAGAGGTGGTGGTAGCACACAACGTATATCACAAGTGGTCGACACACAAGACAGTCCGCGGGAACCAAAGACGCGTGCATCATTTCGCGACCCGGCCGCCAAAGCACGCCGTGTCGAGCTGCAGTATCTTTTTTTCCCCCATCGGGCTGCGGCAGTAACTGCTCACAACTGTTGCTCGCGTGACCGACTGCAGCGCCAGGGAGGTGCGCACAGTATTGCTCTTTTCGTACTTTGAGATGCTTTGTGCAAGGACAGTAGTCTGTCATGCCCTTTAGCTATGCACTTGATGCTTTTGATGTAGTTTAGGAGCAGGCTGATGTGCTCACTTCACGATCGAAAACGAATTTATATGTTATTCGATTTTTTTCTGTTATCTTACCCCGTACATGCTGTTCCTAGACTAGTCCGGCTCTTCTGCCTTCACTTCACGATTGTTTCTAATGCGATACGCAAAATTCTTCTGCAAGCTTTTACAATCGAGCTGTTTTCCTTTTCTGTCAAAGAGCTCGAAAAAGAACAGAAAGGAACACGCCAGATGAAGGCTGTTCGTGTGCACTAAACTAGTGAGGAAAGTTTGACGTTTATAACAGACTTTACTATACAACGGAAGTGAGCATGTGAAGAAAAAAAAACACCCCTACATTCAGAACACACGTGTGCACGTAATGTATACTTCGCTCAAAAATGCCGTTCTCACTTTTAAATTAACAACAGAAGTGCTGAGCACACACAGGAAAAGAATGGAAATATCGATAGGAGAACAAGAAAATAAAAAGCAGGAACTGGGAATGAGATGGTACACGTGATGGCTGTGTGTTCCGGCAAACCTCGTTTTTCTCGCGAGAGTTCCGGTGGGGAGAGAGAGATCTGCTTATCTAAACTCGAGATCTCTCTGGAAGCACTACGTGTTTGTTAGAGCGGAGCGCTAGGCGTGGATGACGCTTATAGCCAGCAGACGACACACACGGGCAGCAGACGACTTAAAATGGCCGCCACTGCACAGGGCTGCTTTCGTATTTGCTTCTTTCCTCGTTGACGTTTCGCGGAAAAACGGAGTTTCGGAACAAAAAGCGCAGGGTCTGTAGACACTTAAACTTTAGAGCCACACAAACAAACAAAAAAAAAAAAACAAAAAAAAAACGGGATGTGAGCGTGTGCGTTACCCGGGTCGAAAAAAAAAAAAAGAGAAAAAGGAGGTAACTCAAATGCACGCTTTCCGCAAGCTACGTGCGCGTATTTTCCGCATACGTAAAACGCGTGTGTATGACACTGCAAGGTCAGTATGTACGAAAGCTCTTGGAGCGTTCAGAAAAAAGAAAAAAAAAAAAGAGGGAAGAGGAGGAGGGTCATTGGCGGTAAATACCGATCAAAAAACGGACCATAAAATGAAACCGGAGGAAGGGGAAGTTGAATTCACCGCTAACAGAACATGCACTACAAGTTTGAGGTCACACAATTCACTAATGAAGAGTTGTTCACGTTTTCTCAGCACGGCTGGAGTCTTCTCGTAGTCGCCCGAAAAAAAGTTCGTGCAAGGGGCGCGCACAATTTGTTTCGTTGGCTGTTTTTCCCCTCACCTAGTTCTTCTTCTTCATCTGCATGTCTGGGGCGACTGCGAGGTGTCAGACGGGGGAGGAAAAACAAAAGAAAAGAGCAAACAATGAGACGAAACAGAACAAATTCGTGTGAACACAAAAGAACGCCCGAGGAAACTACACATCTAAAATAAAGTCAGCAAAAGCAGGAAGGAAGTTGAGGAGAACAAAGGAAAACTGCGAAACAGAAAAGCAAAAGACGTCGCACTTGAAGTAACGCTACGAAGCCTGTCAGCGTCCTCCAGCAATGCCGCGACACAATGGCTAGGCCGCGTCAACGCGTCGAGGCATGACGTCACTCCGTCACTGCGGAGTGACGTCACTGCGCGCAGAAACAAGGATACAGCAAGGAGAACCACTTATCTATATGCAGTTAAAAGCTACACTGGGAACGATAAGCCTAGTATATTTTTTTCACAACCGTAACTCGCCGTGCTTGACAACGTTTTTGCCGTCTGGCAGTTAGATATGCGAAATGGCTATCGCGCGCACA
Source organism: Haemaphysalis longicornis (assembly GCF_048455015.1). Classification (NCBI taxonomy): domain Eukaryota; kingdom Metazoa; phylum Arthropoda; class Arachnida; order Ixodida; family Ixodidae; genus Haemaphysalis; species Haemaphysalis longicornis. The sequence goes on from NW_027526422.1 coordinate 95,391,965, forward strand.
CGGCACCTAGCCACCTAGCGCCGCGCGCTTTGCGTGGACCGACCGACTCCGAGATGCCGTCGACAACTCTCCCGGGAGATTTTGCAGCACGTAAGGCTGGCGTAGCGGCCCGCAAACACGATCATGTTGAACATCGTAACGCTAGAGCAGTGATACATTTGTCGAGCTTCGCTTTTTTTTTTTTTTTTTTTTCACTTGCACAATAAGCCCTGCACATTCGCTTCGATTTTCCAGACGAGTAAGTAGTTACGTTTAGATAAACATACAACCTCGGATGTACCGGTAGACACTAGGATTGCGAGCGTATAGATTTGCTGGCAATAATTCTACCCACTTCCCGCTTTAGAGCGTTGTTTTGCGACTGACGTTCACATCTTCGCTGTCACTGCGCATTGTTCCGGTATGCGCAGTCACTTCCGGTACAACGGAACGCGACGTATCGCATGGCTTATCACGGAACTCACCTGGTGTCAATTTTTATCACATCGAAATTTACGATTATATGTCTTGTCGCACCTCTGCTGCTTGCTACAAGCATGGACGTTAGTGTTGCAATACGATGTTACACCGAAAAAAAAAAAAAAACAAGCCAGATATTCACGCTCATCTTTTGCAACTACGATGCCTTCGTAGCCATTGCACTTTAGGAGTCATTTGGGTTCGTTCAATTTGAAAGCTTGCCGCCTTGCCCCGCCCAGAGATGGAGCGGCGAACTATGCAAGACCGCTACATAGAGCAAGTTTCCAAATTAGCCGACCGCACCTAAAAAAAAGACTACGAAGTACCAATATTCCCTCCGCGGTCGTATGTCAACACTCCATTGGCTGTGTTCCAGCATACCCGCGTTTGATGCTCGGCCCAGTGTACGGCTCAACCGAAGCGTGCGAGCGAGATCGCACTTCCTGGGAGGCCGTGCCGTGTGGCGCAGCACGAGCACACGCAAGTACAGACGCAAGCAACGCCTGCGTTGCCTGCGCGCGGTTTTGCTTCGTCACTCTGGAAGCACAGTTGGTGGTGCCACCATGCGGCGCAAAAGCGTAAAACTGGAACGCGACGAGGCTTCACCGCGCATGGTGGCGCCACATGACTTCAATTCAATGTTTTTGATCGTGCCCACTGCTCTGTATGTGCGCAAGGCTAAACGGCTCTAAGCCGGAAGAACCTGGTTTACCGAGAAGCGAGCACTCGGCAGACGCACCCCCCACCCTACGCCGTTTTCTCACCCCTAATCGCCGTCCTGACCCAACAGATTAAGCCTTACCTTTGGTAGCACACACATCTGGATACACGCGCATGATGATTTGTCTTGTCCACTTTCAGTTCTGAAGTTACCACTGGAGCCTTGCAAACACAAAGGCCTGGCACTTTTGAAACCAGAGCATCATTGGAGAAGCTCCCCCACTCAGTATACATCTGTCGGTGGATGGTTGATAAGTGCACCCTTCCTGGCAGGCAACAGAGGGCTCCACCAACAGGTGCACACAGATTGGCAGAAGATGACAAGGAAGGAATCTCTCCAAAAAACAACAACCTTGCCCCAGATTTCAGCATACGTGGCAAGAACTGGTCCCACTGCAGACATCTGTATTGTGGTAATTCCCAGGTTTCATGGCATGGGAGAGGTTTCTTGCACTTGATCCTACCCCCACAACCGTGATGCTGGCTCTGACCGCAGAGCCGTAGCACTTCACCAGCTGAGCAAAAATAAAAAAGATAGCATTTCCCAACTCGCTGGGTGCAATCTGTTTCGAATTTTATTCACCCGACCTAGGCGCTACCACTCACGGACTAGCCAGATTTTTCAAAAGTAAATGTTAAGGGGCCATGGAGACAAAGGATAACTGTTCAATTTGCAATAACTATTCTTTGGTGACTGAATCAGCTTCATTCCAGGCACAAAGGGCCTTTTATAACCAAGAGAACCACAAGAACTATTGAAAGAACTTTAAAAGTGGCACAATAAGGGCAGGGTAAAAATTAAAAACCGATTTCCCTCCCAACTCGCTCGCTTCCAGAGTCACTATAGCAGGGGTGTCAGTGAGGGCGAGATCAAGTGCAAAAAAGAACTAGTCCATTTTGTGGTTTCCTATTTAATTTATAGCAGGCCACCACTTGGACGGTCAGCAAGCATGCAAAGCTGGTCAAGGAGCAATGTGCCCAAAACCACAAGTGGTTGCTAGTGCCCAAATATGTAGCACATCCTTATTTGGTGTGGCCGTCTCGTCAAAGTTGGTGCTCAGCAACATGTCTGAAGCGCAACCATATGCCTACTGAATTTACAGTTACAAATTAAGTACCACGCAGCAGTGGGACCAGTTTTGCAGACTGCCTGTACTGTAAAGCAGTACAAAACAGAACCAGAAACTTGTGCCACATAAAGAGCGCGTTGAGGCTGTTGACTGGCTCAACAAACCGAAGCTCTGGTTTCTAGCCAGCTACGCAGAGCACGCAGACCGTACTTCGGCACAACACCCTGCTTGGAGAACACAGCAGGGCTAGAACGTACAAGTGAGAAAGACCAAAGCCAAGGATGGCGCAGCAGGAGGAGACTGATAGCTGCAAGGAATAAAAATGCGCCAGGGGGGATGCAGGCTGTGGAAGGAAGAGCAAGAGCAGTGCGCCGCAGGCGGAGGGCAAAAACGGGAGGGGGGCCGTACCTTGGCCAGTCATGCATTTCGCCTTTGGAGGAGACATCGCAGGACGTGTGCGGTACGCACTCTGATCTGTAGCTGTTAGGACAAACAGGCAAAAAACCAAACCACCCAGATGATCCAGGGGGATCCAGTGCTGAAAACGCACATCACCGCTCAGGCAATCGTCATGCTCTATCTGCCTTGTCAACAGCCCTTTCCACAAGAGAGTCGTGCAGTGCTGAAGAAAAGTTGAGCATCGCACAAGGGCGGTAATGTTCCAATCACAACTACTCTGCAGTTAAAGGGGCCATGCAGACAAAATACAAGTTTGTTTTATGCTAAAGATTTGGTGTTTTATAGTGCCCTCAGCTCTTGTCCGGCAGCAAGCGATGCTTTATTCGCTGGGAAATTAAAACATTTTGAGCCGAATTTTCAATTCTCCCGCTAGATCGTCTGTTTTCGTGATGTCGACAATGGCGTATCCACCACAGCAGCGCCTTAAAACTAAAGATAGCCTGTTGACCAGGGCTGCTACCATTTCCCAGACAGCCGCATGGGTATGTTTATCGCCCACTTTCATAGATGGCGCAGCAATACCACTGAAGTGCCAGTGTTCGCACTTTGCTTCTGGCCGGACTTGTATACCTGCCGCATTTTTATTAGGGTTGGTACTAATCATTTCCTAAAACGTAAGCTATGACTCTACAAATATGGTCATGCCGCTTATGTCAGTTGGTCAGTGTCGCGTCAGACAAGTCCAACGCACCCGACGGCTGTGTTAGGCAGTGTCAGCCGGCAGAATGCCGCACTAACTGCTTCGGTGTTTACGTGTTCGTTCATAACTTTCCCACAATTCTTCATGTTATAGAAAGAATGCGCCCTACATACATAAGCGCAACTAGCCCGTTCGGCAAGCTTATAAGCCCTGCCTAATCTGCGTCTGCTTTTTCCGGCATCACCCAATCGCACAGGAGGGCTTAGGTCGTCATAGGTTCTGCTGTGGGAAATGAGCGAGTGGGTTGAACGGCCATCCCCTTTTTCCTAATTATATATCTTAATTGAGCCAAGTAACAAGTGGTATCAGTGCGATTTTAACGAGGCAATCTTTTGAACGAACCAAACTTGTGTTTTGTTGCATGTCCTCTTTAAAGGGGATCTCACCTGATTATGCCCCAACAGGACTTGCCAACTTGTGACCGCTGGGCTTCAAAACCATCATGCGACAACACGAAAAATTTTAGAACTACAAAAACGATCTTAATGCTTAGTGTGCTAATTTAATATATCACTTCTGTACTCAAATAAAAAATTACAAAAAAGACCATTTTAATTCAGCTAGTTTGCACTAGATGGCGCTTGCTGCCTACCAAGCAATTTTTATTTTTAGTACAGAAGGCACACATTTCTAATGTAACTTGTAAACTATGCCATTAGCAATGTTTTCATATTGGAGCACGATGGTTTCTAAGCCTGGGGGCTGTGAATTATTATCCCCCACAGGAATGTGACGAGGCAAGTCATCTTACTGTGACACAACTTGACAAGTCATGGGGTCCTCACAATAAAGCTGTCGAGGTTTACACTGTCAACTTCGTAGCTAGAGTTGCGAACCGCCCACTTGGGAGATGCAAGAACTTTTCAAGCACAGCCACTTCTGTTTAGTAGTCAAACACGCTCCATCCAATCTGCCATCAAGCCAAACCCAAGGACTTTTTTACCGCACAGTTTCAGTTCAAAACAAAGTTGCTGCCACATGCTTTAGGGATGCTCAAACCCATGCAATGCAAATATTTGCTTCTTGCTGCAGGCAGACACTGGGAACTACCATTTAGCCGCAAATTAGATACACAAACAGCTTCAAACAACAAGGCTTCTAAAACACGAGCAGACTACACACAAACCACAAGACAAACACTGAGCACTGGCTAATACTAATGGATACAGTGCTGAAGAATTACTTTGCTGTTTCAGTTTGTCATATGCAGCTTCCATTTAAACCATAAAAAAAGTTACAGGCAAAATTTTCCACCGATTGTCTTTCAATGCAAAGCATTCTGCTTTGGGAAAACTTCTGTGTGTGCAAGTGTTGCGATTTCTAGCTGTCATGCTTAGTGGCATAGTTGCAGTAGTACTGTGGGTCACTCCACCAGGATGCAGCCTGTACCCCTTGCTTTTCGTTTTGGGCCACAACAGTTTTGCTGTAGACTTTTTATTTTGTGGAGTTTCTTTTTTCAATGCACTTTTGCACTTCTTAGCCTAGGTGTACCGACTATCAGCCAGTAAAATGCATAATTTTCATTAACGTAACAGTGTCCGCATCCATTATGTACTAGCACTCCACTGCAAATGTGCCCAAGGTTTCGTTTGCACTAAATGACGTCTACATGTATATATAACCATGCCACCACTGCTAGCACTTAGGAAAAATGTCAGCTTTATACGACTGAGCTTGGATACTGAAAAGTGGGTAATGAAAGGCGCTGAAAGCTAAAGAATGCTTGGCATTTTAACCACAACAATAAATACAAGAAATCTTTATATTACTTTAATGTAGCCCAACCCATTTTGGCCTGACTGATGACAGCATATACGACAAAAAAAAAAAAAAAGAGAGCTGCACATGATAAACCCGCTCACCATGCTTCGCAGGCACGTGTACAAAAATGATTGAGAAATGAAAAAGAACAAGAAACCCCAAGCATAGTGAGAAGGTACAGTTGGGTCTGAGAGACTTGCTAACATGCACTTGATAATGGTGCCGGAAAAGTGAAAGGACACAGGACCCCAACAACAACCACCTAAGCCCACCACGGTACAGGCCACGCACGGACAGGAAATGAGACGGTCCCTTCGGTAGCCTTGGCCAAGGATTGCCACAGCACGCAACGTGACTCACAGCACAGTGGCGCCCCGAACACAAGATGAAATTAGCCCACACCTTTCACACACTGCCCACAAGAGACAACTCAAAAAACATCAACAACGACACGGAGTCAGAAAAAAAATATACTTTTCTTCGTTCATCCCGGCTTTATTGACGCCACTTTCTTCTGTCTCCTCGTTTTCAAACCTCCTCTTAGTGGTTTCTCATACTCGTTCCGTAGTAATGAGACAAAAAAGAAATCAAAATACAAACTCCACACAGTGTTTCTTTACGTAATTCTCCCCCCCTCCTGCTTGAGGGGCAAAAAAAAAAAATTCAAGGCCAAAAAAAAAAAAAGTCCAATGTTCCAGGATATCCACAAAAACTTTGCGCAGTTTCGCAACACAACACAGCAATGGAAAACGACAACAGTTCTGGCGACGACAAGCACAGGAAAACGGAGACGAAGTTCAACAAAAGAAGGACTCGACCGCTGCTTGGCCACACCACAGCACACGCAAACAAACGCTTCTGTACACAAACTGCCACTTTCTCCCATCTTCTCACCTAACAGCAAAGTCGACAGCAGCAGCATCAATGAACATTGCACAACGTGAAGCTTATGCAGACTCAAATGCACCTCAAAAGGCATCCGCATCCTCCGACTGGACCGACAACGCCTGTCAGAAGACAGAACAGTGGGCTCCTCAGCAGCGACAAGACAGAACTTCCCGCACTCGTTCAAAGCTGAGCCACGCAACAACAGCCAAAGGAAACCTAAGGCAAAGGAAGCGATAACCAAACTAGCTCTGCGGAACAACTGAGAAGTCTGTGGCCGTGAGATGCAGACACCGCGCCGGACTTCCCCACAGGAAAAAAACAACCACCCCACCAGTTATGTACAAAGCACGCGGCCGGACAGCTCCAACACAACTCAAACGCTGCCCCACTCAAGCTAAAATCAGAGCTCTGCGCTGCCTAGGTAGCATTACGACTGTTAAGGCTAGCCCACTAGGACACCGAGAGAATGCGTTCGAAAGAGAGAGAGAGAGAGACAACGATAGACCACACTCGCACGCACACACACACAGCAGCACTGCTGCATCTTTTCGTTTGAACAGCTGGGCTTCTCGACGAACACTACGCGAGCGATGCGACCTTGATGACACCCAGCTGCTCTTGGCCTGCAATTCGTGCGGAAACACCGGTTCGCCCGCTGGTACCCGCAACACGCCACGGCACCTCCATTACCCAGCAACGAAGGTACCTACCGCTTGGAAAAGATGCTCGCCGTGCGGTTTCGCACACCTTCAGGAGCAACAGACCAAGCGACCATGACGACAGTTCCTTTGCACTCAAAAGGCATCTTTTGCGGCCGACTATACAGGCACCTTTTCGAAGGGAGAACAACCGAAGGGAGATGGAGCAGCTTCACCAGAGCGCAGCCACTGCCGGAACTGTCACAACGCAAAAAGTCCACCAACATTCTCAAGTAGTGGGGGGTGGGGGACGAGAAGAGGGGGGAACACACAAAATCGCACACCACGCGAGCACGACGATGCGAGAGAGGGCTACGAGAGGTCAGTTCAATGGTAGTCTGGCTGACGATGGGCAGTCGCAAAACGCATCACAGGGAACATGAGAAGTCGAGGAGGTCCGAGGAAGAGGAGGGAGAAAAACCACGACCCAGCCGGAAGTCGCTTCTCGAGGAGAGGAAAGCAGCAGCAGCAGGCGCCAAGGAGGAGGAGGAGAGAGAGAGAGGAGGAGAGATGGGAGGGCAGTTGCTGTTAAGAGACAGAAGAGTTCCCCTCTGCCGAGGGGGAGGAGGAGGAGGAGAGGTCCTCTCTTTGATCAGAGCGGGCTGCAGAGGACAATGGCCAGGAATCCCACCCAGGTGCTTATGAGGAGGGAGAGTTCAAAGTAATACTGTGTACCATCGATGAACTTGCGGGCAATGAACTTCATCGTCTCGTCGAGGATGATGACCGGAATGGACATCTTGAGGACTGCAAACCACTCGGAGACGGACAAGGGGCACACGGAGAACACCGTCTGCAAAGCACGGGGAAGGGAAAAGGGAGAGGGAGGTATATCCCCCCGCAAGAAAACAGCGTCAGGCACAGATGCGGCAGCACGCACTGCAATACAATGCATCTTTTGGTACAGCCGTGGCAAAGTACAGAGAAACAACCAGAGTGAAGCCTTGATACAAAGTCCTACTAAGAGCCGAGTATTTTGGTAAACCAATAACTTCGTTGCGTTAAGTTTCCTATTTCTCAACAGCCAAAATTTTGTTGCATCATGGTTCGCATGTCCTCGTAAAGCTGTATTATATCTCAAGATCTGGCCAATCTACAGCTACCTTGCTTTTACAATTCATGCAACACACCATGTTCGTGGCTTTCACCCCGTGCCCGCTGTGCATCAACAGCTAGCACATTTACCACTACCGCCGCCACAGTGCAAGCGCAAGGAGGCAGCACTCACATTGAGGATGTCGCAGTAGAGGACAACAAAGTGGAGCGTCATGGAGAGGGTCATGGCTGCCACCAGCCAGAAGTTGGTCCAGGGAGGCATCACCAGGAGAGACTGGTTTTCCGACAAGCTGCAATGCAACAACAACCGCCATCAAGCTGACCGTCCCTTAGAGAGAGAGAGAGGTAGAGAGAGGGAGGGGGGGAGAGGCACAACTCACCTGTTGAGGGCGTTGAGCATCTCAATGGTGACCAGCACGGACAGGGCCATGGTCATCGGGTGCGGGTCATGGAAGACGGCGCAGTCGATGCCACGGAAGTTTTCCTTGTCCGTGAGGCAGGACAGGTGGTGGGTCACCTGGTAGTAGTTGAGGTGGGGCCCCGTCGGGGCCACCATGTACCACCAGGCGGCCGCGCCCACCGTCGCCGCGCCCACGTAGCCCCCAATGGCCATGTACCGGAAGAAGAGCCAGCCTGAGATGAGCGACTCGTCCGCCTTGCGCGGCGGCCGCTCCATAATGTCCAGGTCGGGCGGGTTGAAGCCCAGCGCGGTGGCGGGGAGGCCGTCCGTCACCAGGTTCACCCACAGCAGCTGCACGGGGATCAGCGCCTCGGGCAGGCCCAGGGCAGCCGTCAGGAAGATGCTCACCACCTCGCCAATGTTGGACGAGATCAGGTACCGGATGAACTGCTTCATGTTGTTGTAGATGGCCCGGCCCTCCTCCACGGCCGACACGATGCTGGCAAAATTGTCGTCCGCCAGCACCATCTCCGAGGCCGACTTGGCCACCGCCGTGCCCGAGCCCATGGCAATGCCGATCTCGGCCTTCTTCAGCGCTGGCGCGTCGTTCACGCCGTCCCCAGTCATGGCCGAGATCTCGCCGTCCGCCTGCAGGAACTCCACAATCTTGCTCTTGTGGGCCGGCTCCACTCGGGAGAACAGGCGGGCCCTCTGGACGGCTCGCCGCTGCTCCTCGATGGGCAGATCGTCAAACTCGCGCCCCGAGTAGGACATGCCCGTGGTGTCCTCGTCCTCTTCGAAGATGCCGATGCGCCGGCAGATGGCCTCGGCCGTGCCCTTGTTGTCGCCCGTGATGACGATCACCCGGATGCCGGCCGCCCGGCAGCGCATGATCGAGTCGTACACCTCCTTGCGCGGCGGGTCCAGCATGCCCACCACACCCACAAACGTCAGGCCCACCTGCATAGAGCATTACATGATGGTGAACGGCCAATCACATCCCCAACACATGAACTGGATACCTTGTTTACAGTTAGGCAAGTCTAAACACCTCATCAGCTTTGCAATAGTCAATCTTCATTGTAACAAAATTGGGTTGGGAATGAGAATTCATTCATTATATTCAATATTTGTTATAAAAGTGGGCTGTAAAATGGCTCTAATCTGTGCGAGTTGGTACATTTCTTGGTGGAAAGCAGCTCGAACTTTGCCAAAAATGGAAGACAAGAAACACAGGACGCGCCACTGTCCTGCTTTTCTTGGTCTCCGTTTTTGTCAAAGTTTAAGCTAACTTTCACCAGGACCTATCAAATACCCTTGCTACCAGTTACAAGAGTGTGGCTTAGTTGTTGCACGCATCAGCGGTCAATCATGAAGAGGCACTACTGCAACCAAATAACCTGAGAGCCCCAAACATGCAGTGGCTCGGAACGAACAGAAGTGGGGGCAGATCCAAGCCTGGCAAGGCACCCACCTCATAGGTGGCAAACTTGGTGGAGTCTCCCAGGTCCATCTCTTCAGGCTTCGGCGGCGTGTCCAGGGTGGCCAGGGCCAGGCAACGGAGGGTGTCGCGGCCCGTGCCGTAGGTTCGCGTCAGGTCCAGGATGCGCTGCTTCACTGCCCCAGACATGGCCATCTTCTTGTCACCCACTCGGCAGTGCGTGCACCGGTCCATGACACCTTCGGGGGCACCCTGGGGGGACGACAGGCGAACACCGCACAAGGCATTGACAAGGGCAGACCAGGGAAAGTGAACTTTCCTGGCCGAGATATTGGTGCCGAATAAGATTAAAAACAAAACCAGAGCCCTACAACAGTGAACCTTTAGCTGGGCTTTCGGGCACACGGTAAACAAGCGGCTCCAGAATATTTTGCATCAGACTTCAGAACAATTTGACTTCATATAGTTGCAATGAAGTGGTAACACAAAAGGACAAGTGAAACAAAAACTGAAGCCCTATGACTGCCATACACATTGCCTATCATGAAGACCATTGCTAACACACTGGCTTCGTACACAAGTGAGATTTTACAGCTCCGCCACAGTTAAAAAATGTTTCAGCAGCAACGCTTGTTTGGTTTTTTAGGTAGGTATGACAGTACATTATCACCTCCAACACCACTGTCAAGGAGGAGGGCTTGCAAAGATGTTGGCGGAACAGTTCTTCACAAAATGAGGTCATTTGCCATTAAATACCGGCAATTACTTAGTTGTTACAAAACGCAGCATATCTGTGCAACAACTCCAGCAAACTGGCAAGACGCAAATCTCGGGGCAGGTGCCCACCTTGACGAACATCTTGGGTCCAGTGCCGAGTTTCGTGTTGGCGGCAGCCCGAGAGGGGACACAGTACGAGCTCATGGACTTGCGGTCCCGGGAGAACTCCAGGGTGAACTCTTTCTTCCACATTGCCTGCACTCCGTGGTTGACCGTCAGCGCAGCGTCTCGCCTAGACTTGCCGCTCTTGTCAAAGCCGAAGGGGTTCATCTTCTCGGCCAGCACTGTCAGAGCCGTCTCGGTGGCTTCGCCTACCTTTTCAAATGCTTGCTTGTACTGCACATGACAGAAAAGCACACAACACATCGGTCAGGCTCAACAGCAACCGTAAAACATGCTTAACCCTTTACAGCGCTGGTCAGGAGTGACAACCCAAATGACATCTTTTTTCTCCCCCGCTTCGTTTTTTTTTTTTTTAAACATTTAGCACCATCTGTTGACAGACGAAAGTACCCCGACATTCAAAAATTGAAAAAGAGGGCAGCACATGGTTTTGTGCGCTAAAAAACGAGACTTGCCCAAAGGCAAGTGACAGGTAAGCGAAATTGTCATTACATATGATGACAACACGAACTTTAGGTTTATGGTCTGAACTCGAACCATAAAATGAGCATGTTGATGCTTATCAAGGTAGTATTCTTCTTCCACAGATACATGAAGTAGCAAATGCCCGGTGTTGCTGAACAGCAACCCCTCATTGTGTCCGTCCTAATAAACATAGTTTTTTTTTTTCTGACTTCTTATTTGCGATGTCTGGAGTCCTTTTAGATCACAAAAATGTTTTTGCAACCTTAAGCAAAACATTAACACTTTGGGCATGAAAGGTTTAGCAAAACAGCAGTTTGTGAGGGCCACTGCAAGCACTGCTCAGCAGTTGGAATGCAGATTAAGAACACCGCTTTAACAGGAGGTACGGGCTAATAAAAAAACTGCACTAGGGTTGAACAGACTGCTCCATGTTGGACTCCTCACTTATACCTCAGATATCAGTCCTAGAGTGCAACCCGGCACTCAATTCGTGCATGTATTTTCACGGACATCTAGCCTCAGAGCAGTCGTCAGACAAATCAAAGGTGCCCAATGCATGACAGAATACTTCTTGGCACATTATCAAACGCTCATTTTTCTCGGGAGCACAGCCGTGCCAGCTGGAACCAGTTACGCCTGCCTTTCATGGGAAGCGGTCAGCCAGCCCAGAGCAGTTCTGAGCAGTTCCCGGGCAGTCAAAAACTGCTCTCGCAATAGAAATCTTGTGGGCAAATGAAATACGGGGCTGCTTTGGAGCAGTTCTGAAGAGTCCAGAATGACAAGTATGGGAGTGGAGGCACTGACCTCATTGAAGTCAATGCTGGAGTCGTTGCACATGACGCAGATAGTGGTCAGCTCGTGCAGGGCCTCGTAGTTTGCACAGTTGGCCTTGGCGCCGTTCTTGAAGACCTCGCCAATGGGCTCGTAGGTGGAGCCCGTCACCTCGAACTCGTGGAAGGAGATGTCACTGGGGTCGGCCTTGTCCAGGACAAAGAACCGGCTCACCTGCGAGGGAGGTTGCAGGCTGAGTGTTCACATCGCGAGCCCACTTTGTTGTTGCAGGTACAAGGGCTGCAGCAGACTGCCTGCCTTGGGAGCATGAAGCAAAAATATACAAACGAGGCAAAACACCTGTTGCAGCAGGCACAGGCAAGTGTGCAGATAATGTCACGACGTATGATAACACGAACTACAGTTAAACCTCGATATAACGAAGTCGTACTTGCGGGCGAAATTCTCGTTAAATCGAGAACTTCGTAAAATCTAGGTTTCGATTTTACAGTTAATTTAACCAGTTATTGAGGTTCCAAAACTTTGCCCATCGCTCAGAAACAACTGCTATGTAGTTACCTCTCCACTTAAAGCAAAATTTGTACTGAAACTGGTAGCGAAAATTGTGTGAATTAAGAGCTTCAACACTTAAGGCAATGGAATTTGGATAGCCGACAGTAGTTCGTGTCGTAAAACCGGTGCTTTTTCTGCAACGATATGATAGCAGACTAGGTTTTCACTTTTTTCTTTTTTTCATTTCGGTCACTACTAAACGCTGCTGTTAGTCAATTGTCAATTGAACCCGCGTCCATGCCCCGTGAACTTCACCCCGGCGAGGTGCTGGTTCGAAGTTCCGCCTCTTTTCGTTCGTTTAGTAGTAGGCTTAGGCGTTGAGGGGTGCGGCGGGCCAACAGCGGAAGGGTGCTATAAAGCTTTCGAAAGACTTTTTTCATGCACAAAGGCTCTGCAGTATGGGCGCGTGATGTAACCACGACACTCGAGATAAAGCCATGATTGAGGGTTGAGCGGAGTACACACGGACCGCTTAACTTTGTGGAGCAGCGCTTACGTGCTCCCGCTAAAGCGGAAAGCTTACATTAAATATCTTCTGGCCAAATTTGATTAAGCAATTACTTTTATGACCGCTGAGCCCTAAAGAAACCGATTTCTCCGCATCGCAGCTGTCTAATGAACACGTTTTGACCACGTTCGGAGAGCAATTTATTGCCACCAGCACTCGATGTTCAAGCCGTAGTGAAGAAGTCCGTAAGCAGTGCTTGGCGTTTCTTGACCAGGGTGGGCTTTACGTGACGCTCGTATGCTGACAGCGCTAACAAGGCTTGCTCTTAAACATTCGCGTGCGCCTGCGTGCCTCCGCAGGACGTCGATGGCATCCATCACTTCGGTGGCCTTCGGTTTCACCAACACTTCCTCAGGCTCTTGTTCGGAACACTTTTCTTTCCCTTGGAGTGCTCATGCTGCTTATAAGACTCATCTAATGATGGACGAACAAAATATTAATGTGGTTATCAGCGAGCACAACCTTGAGCTGCAGCACCGTGAGCAAGACACGTAAAAAAAACACTTAAACTAGGCTTCAGCAGCCTAAGCATAGAAGGCGCTGGTGTAGGCAACGATGGAGACGTCAAAATGGTGGCCCCACTATTAAACCGTCCGTGACCGCTAGTGGTTTTTGAGCAGCTTCTTTCATCGCTTTTAATTGTTGTCAACCGCATAATTCACCGCTTTTCTTTCATTTTAGCCTTTTAAGAGTTAATGTGAGCACTTAATGTTTCCAATGTAGGCTCTGAGAGGCAAAATAAAACGTGCCTCAACCGGAATTTCGTTCTTTTCTCGCAGTGACTTCGTTAAATCGAAAGCGCCGCACAAAATTACTTCGTAAAATCGAGATAAAAATACATGGATTCAGCAAACTTTTGATAGAAAATTTGAAAAAATTTGTTATATCGCGAATTTCGTTAAATCGAGGTTTGTTATATCGAGGTTCAACTGTATTAAGCATCGCAGCTGAAACGGCGACAAAGATGGTACACTGGAATCTCGATGATACGATTCTGGGTGATACGAATTTTGGGATGATACGAATTTCTGAAAAGTCCCGGCGAAATTGCATTGTTAGCAATGGGAAAAATTTCGGCTGTTCCGAACGGACCTGCGCGGCTTGGCGGATGATACGAACGAGCCGGCGAGGGGCCCGACTGCCGAACGAGCAAGTGACGGCTCTCTCTCACCTCTTTGTCGTTCTTTCTCTAGAAACGGCCGGGCTGTTGTTTTCTGCTTGCTGACACCGTCACGAAACCCCGCACGCTTCTCGCGGCGTGGCCGGCTGCGGCTGCGCAGTGGCGTGGCCGCTCGAGCGACCGCTCTTTAAAATGCCGCTCAAGGCAGACGCTAAGTTGCTTGTGCGGTAAAGGAGCTGATTATGCATGCGAAAACGGTACTACAAAACATCATCCACGGTGCTAGTGAAAGCGCCCATGAAATATCTGCCAGGGTGCTAACCCTAACCAACCCTGGCGGAGCCAAGCCGGCTGTCCCAAGCGCTTCGCAAGTCGTCAGGCTCCTCCATCCTGCCGCGCGCGTCGTGTGTCATTTTCTGGTTGAGGTAGGAGCTGCCGCAGGCGCAAAATCGTCAATACAGGCGTGAAAATACAGTGCGCGCAAAGCCGAGGTGCGCGAATCACGTGCAAAAACGCACCATGCGGTTCGCACTTGACTGTTGCGGCATGTAGCGAGCTTGGGCACCGCGAGTGAGGTGACGAGCGCGAAGCGTTACGCGCTCCAGAAAGGACTGCTTTGCGACATGGGGGTAAAAAAATGCAGAAGAAAATCACAAATTTCTTCAGGTGAAAGTAAAAAAAGAAATACACGAAAACTTTTTTCAGCGCTACATTTTTTGGTCTGCATTGGTTCATACGAATTTCGGGTGATACGAATATTTTTCGCGGTCCCGCGAGATTCGTATCATCGAGATTTTACTGTAATGGCCACGTTCACTTCTGGCGACCCCGCATTTCAGTTGCACAGCAGAATGCCAGTCGCAACATCCGTGCAATTTATTCCAGCAGAACAGATGCGGCCAGCTTTACCTGCACCAAGTGCTTGTGACGTTATCTAGTCATCCCAAAAAGCGAAGTTTCCTCTCCTGTCTTCCCTTACTCTATGCTTAGAAGCAATGGATGGCAAGTACTACAGAAAAGGCAAAAGATAAGCACAACGTATAAAAACACGACCTGCCGGCTCTTCATAGACATCAAAATTTACATCAGACTCTGTTCGCAAGAGAGCCTTTCCTCAAAAAGGAGGAGGAGGAGGAGGAGGAGGAGGAGGAGGAGGAGGAGGAGGAGGGGAGGAAGGACTGACTGAGTGTGGGGATTAACGCGCCGAAGCTACACCTGGGCTACACGCAGTGGAGGGTGCCGGATTAATTCCCGCCACTTGGGGATCTTTGCCGTGCACTGAAATTTTCACCTTCCACCGCGGCCTGGATCGACCCAACGTCCTCAGCAGCAGAACACCTTCGCCCCTGAGAGTTGCAACACCACGGCGAAGAGGAGGGGGAGGGGGAGACGTGCGGCCCTTACCGACATCTGGTTGGTGGTGAGGGTGCCCGTCTTGTCGGAGCAGATGACGGAGGTGCAGCCGAGGGTCTCGACGGAGGGCAGGGAGCGCACGATGGCGTTCTTCTTGGCCATGCGCCGCGTGCCCAGGGCCAGGCAGGTGGTGATGACGGCCGGCAGGCCCTCGGGGATGGCCGCCACGGCCAGGGCGACGGCGATCTTGAAGTAGTACACGGCCCCCTTGATCCACGAGCCGCCGTGCGCGGGGTCGTTGAAGTGGCCGATGTTGATGGCCCACACCGCCACGCAGATCACCGAGATCACCTTGGACAGCTGCTCGCCAAACTCGTCCAGCTTCTGCTGCAGTGGCGTCCTCACCTCTTCCGTCTCCGTCATCTCCGTGCGGATCTTGCCTGCAATCAGGCGGGGCAATCGCCACGTCTACTGCCCATCCACCTGCCACTGACTGGGACCATGCTCTGGCTCCCCACAGATATGTGCGACCATACTTTGGCTTGGAACGAGGCACGCATCACATTCAATCATACAACGAACTACATATTTCCTTCTCTAATACCCCTGTCACACGGCAAATATAATGTCATTCAAAGCGAATGACATTAGCTGCTAATGCCATTCGGTTTGGCCATGTGGGTCTACACAGCAAAACAAATGTAGAGCGATAGTGGTGACGATTAGCGAGCTCGGAAAGCCACAGAATTATATTTCAAAGGCATCTACAATGTTTTCATACATAATTTCCTCTTAAAACATAAGAAAGAATAAGACAATCACCGGCTTAGGTGACACCAGTAGACATCACAAGCTGAGACAAGTCAGCAAAAAATCCATATTACAGTAGCGCACGTATTGGGAACAAGATTTTCTTTTTTTGTTAGTACTTGTTTTCCTTCATTTCAAAAACAACGTGGATGGTAAAATATAAGTTTACTAAGAGTTTTTAGAAACGGTATTATTTGGATTACTGAACTTTCTTCTCTAGTGACCCACCGCTGCTGTCGAGGCTACTCATTTTGGCTGCTGAATGAACTCCCGAACCTCAGTTAGCCTCTAAATGTCATTTGTCTCAAATGTCATTTGGCATTCTCGTGTAGCGCCGAATTATTGACATTTAGATCGAATGACATTTGCTCAAATGTCATTAGATCTGCCGCGTGACAGGGGTATAAGCCACATACAGGGCAGGCACGCACAGTGTCGGGCGCGGTATGACGGGCCTCAGATACAGTAAAACCTCATTACAAGAGACACTCAAGGGAACCAAAAAATGTTTCTCTTGTAACCAAGGTCTCTTGTATGCAATGTTGCTAACATGGTGAACATAGGAAAACCAACCAAACCACTTTCATTCAAATGTCTCTTATAACCAAGTGTCTCTTGTAACAGTGTCTCTTGTAACGGGTTTTACTGTATGCCCACAGAGCAATGGGGGAGCCTACGTACCAATGGCAGTTTCAAGACCAGTGCCGATGACCACACCGATGGCCCTTCCTGATGCAATGTTGGTACCCTGCACAGGAAGAGGTGACGGACAAGCGTTTTAAGCAAGGAGGCGGGCAACTGGACTGCAAGAGCAAAAATGGGTGTAGCACTTGCGGCCACACATCCAGGTTTTTATCAGCCAAGTTGTCAATGATAAAATCACCTCACGCAGGTTGTAAGAATGGTTCTCCACACAGCGTGGTACTTCAAGGCCGCATGGCATGCGGTACCACACAATGTCTCGAAGTGATACCGCATGGTATTACTCCGGTGCCTTGTGCTAAATGCTGCTCTGAAGCAGTCTTGGGCACTAGTTACCAATACTTTTAACTGCAACCTGTCGCCCCTAAATGGTGGTGGCGGTAACTGAAATGTTTTGTCAAGACTGCAAAAACAAAACAACAGAAAAAAGCTGTCACGCATAACCAGGACGTTAAATGAGTGTTCACATGGGGCACTGATTTGCAAACAAGTCTGATGCAGCACTATACACCTTACTGTGGACTAAGCACCTGAATCCAAGTTTAGCCTTGATTAATGCTTCCACTGCACAAGTTACACTGCAGAATCCATCAGGATTTCCGAGCTCTTGTGCTAGGGCAAGTAGCCCCCACTACCTTCCTAGTTTAGGGAAAACATACTACAGCTACATTCAATGTAGTGTACACGTCCTTGCTTAGCTCTGCACTCCTGCATACATGCAGACGAAAACAAAAAAAAATCCAGTCCTACTAAAAAAGTAAACTGCAAAAAAAAAAAAAAAAAAAAAAAAAATTGATCACATTGAAATTAATAACAAGCCAATTCTCTAACATTTGTGCTCACATGATGTACGAGATTTTCGGATGCATAAGCACATGTCCATAGCTTCGTTTGCCTATCTTTTCCTGCACAAGAAATGGAGTCATGGTGGACTTGACCACAGACAGGTCCATTGTGTGAATATGCCTTTGTGTGGCCCACTGCACTAAGGCCTCAAAAGCTGTCCCCTTGAGATTAAAAATAAAAACAAAATGCCCACCACAACATTAAAATTTAAAAAGACGCCTGATGTAGCTTCCCAACAGGCACCTGACGACGGACAGTCAGCTCTTCAGTCCAACCCTGAAGTCTGAACAAGGGCGGAGTGGCCTCGAGTGGCCTCGATAAATTGGGAGTTCGGCGCCTCTGCGCGGGTAACCCAAGAACAGGTGAAGACGGCAGGTTTTGTCTACTGAATTTTTTTTTTCTCAGAGATCACTTCAACAGAACCAAATAAGAAATCATGGCAATCTCGGCAAGATTACTGCAAGTTCTACACTATAGGATGAGAACTACCTCCGGGGTGCTGGAAGATACTTTTTTCTTTTGGTAAAAGTAATTGTTAGCAGGAATTTACCAGGAATGTACCAGTAATGTGCTAGTTATGTGCCAGTAATGGGTTCTTTGCCAGAAATGTGCCTACAACAGCCTTGAAGTGTTAAGCCCTTACAAACAGCTCCCGAGCGCAAGCTCCCTCCCGTCAATAATTCTCTAAAGCGCACAATGGGGATTTCAGACCGAGAGAAAGATAGCGCCTGCACCGCAGGTCGGTCAAGCGAGTCAACTGACCGAAAAGAGAATGTTCTTCTTGTCCTGGTTGACGGCCCGAGGGTCCGGGATGGCGTCCGTGTGCTTGATGACCGAGACCGACTCTCCGGTCAGGATGGACTGGTCCACTCGCAGGGTTGTCGAAAGGATCTTCATCAGCCGAATGTCCGCCGGGACCTTGTCGCCCACTGCCGCCCCACACGTGCAGAGAAGAACCCCACTCGTGAATCGTACTACAGCACACACGAGGCTTCGGCAAGTAAAACGAGCAAACCAGGCAGCAGAAGATCACACTGCTATTTTAACGGCGGTGAACCATTTGAGTGAACAAAATTCAACACAACAGCCCGACAGATGCTGTCTGTCTGCAAGCTTGTCAAGCAGCACACCACCACACTTGCTGGACTGCAAGCATAACCACCAAGTCCTCCATGCAAGTGGGTCAGTGGACCCCATGGGTACCCCCGCATAAATCATGACTACACATGTGCATAAAGGCAAAAGAATAGCAGAATGGAAGCAATGCCTACTTCATGACATAGCGAGACAGCCTGTTTTATTAATGTTACGTAGCCGAAATTGCTGGCGTTACGTGTTCTACAAAAGTTGCCAGATACATTTGTTTTCCATTCACCTGTCTCTAACTCATACTCCTTTGAAGAAATACGCTTAATTAAAAAATCTCCGCCAAACCAACGTCGACATTCACAATTCCCAATCCCCCAAGTTGTAGTGCAACAAAATGTCCAGGGCTGCACTACCTGTTTCCACACTTACGGTGCTTTCTTCATTACTAAGCAGCTCCTGCTGCTGCAAGGGGCATAATTGCATGCTCTGTACTGCAATCCACCGATATCAAACTAGTTGTGTTCACGCCTTGTCTTTCCAAACATCCAATAATTTTGCACCTGGACTTAAGTGAAGGCAAAGCAATAGCATTCACACAGACCTAGGTTTATCAGAGACTCAAGAGGAAATTAAAAAAATTAAAGCAATCTCCCTTAAGCCATTTCCATGCTTGTGAAATCTGGTGAATCAGCAGAGCCATGGCTGGTGTTCACGGGCGGGCGAGAGTTGACGTTCTAGCCCTTCTGCGGACCTTCTAACCATTTGGCAGCCATGGTGGGAAAACGCATCTGATGGCCACGCTATCTCTTACGTTCTCCTTTCCTCTTCCTTCCTCCTCCCTACCCCCTCAGAATGTGTGCCGAGATCTCGTACTGGACAACCGTCGAGGCAGCGGTGCTATCTGTCATCCCAGTGGGGTACCTTCGCCTGGACGGCCGTCTAGGCAGTGGCGCCATCTATAGGTCCAGCAATGTACCTTCGCCTGATGCAACGGGCAATGCCTGGCTTGACAAGCAATGCCCGGCATAACAAGCACCGTTGGACATAGCGAGCCCCGCTGTTAAGCTAAAAGAAAAAGAAAAAGGAAACGCAAGGCACTCACCGGACACCTCTACGACGTCCCCAGGGACGATCTCCTTGGCACGAATTTTCTGGACACCCTGCTTGTTGGCCCGTATAACCTTGCCCATTTCGGGCTCGTACTCCTTGAGCGCCTCTATCGCACTCTCCGCATTGCGTTCCTGCACAGCCCGGGAAACGGTCTCTCAGTCGTCGTCGTCACAACTCTGAAGAGGCAGCGCTCGTGCAACTGTTGCCGAAAACGCTACGCAAATTATTCGGGGAGAACAAACTGGACTGTACAAGCAAGCTTATCAATGGTACATCCACGGGAAGGAGTCGGTGACAACGCCCCCACTCACCTGCCAGACGCCCACAACGGCATTGGCAATCAGGATGAGCAAGATGACAAAAGGTTCAACAAAGGCTGTGATGGAGTCTTCATGCTCCTCAAATAGCGCCAACACCTGCACACCCGGCGGGGAAAGGAAGCGATTCAAACACAAGCCGAGACAGCTTTTCCAGGCAGAGCAAAAGAGTGAATGTCGGCTCACAATCTTCGCCATCCATCGTCAAAGGATACAAGTCAGTGCATTTGTTAGCGAGTGCAACTTTTCGCTTCTTGGCACTAAGTTTGCTTACTAATGAAGCCGCTCTTTCTTTCAATGCTTGACATAGAAAATAGGCAAGCAGGAAGGTCTTTATTTATTTAAGCCTGTCGAGAACATAGGCCAACAAAACCCTGAGGGTCAAAGTGTAGTGCTGGAGTAGAGCTTGGATGCACATTTATGCGACAGATAAAAAGTTCTCTGAGGGGGAGCTACACATGCATTCCATATGGGGCTACGGCACAGATCTTTGCAGCTGTAACAAATCCACGTATCATTTACACTGAGACATTGAGAAAGTTTCCCGGCTAAATCAGATAAAAACAAAAACGCCTTACACCACAGTGCTGCCGAATAACCCGCATAACGCATGCACACGTGCGGTCACTGGAGAAGAAAAAAACTTCCACTTACAAATGAAATAACAGCAGCTAATAATAAAATCTTCACTAGGAGGTCGTCGAACTGTTCGAGTATGAGTTGCCACAGAGGCTTGCCTGCAAAAGAGACGAGGAACAAGCATTAAGGAATGCTCATCCAAACATCGATTTTTTGTGTGTAACATTCAGTAGAAACTTTTTAAGAAAGCAAAAGCGTGAAACCCTGTCACTTTCCAACCAAGCAGGTAGCAAAAGATAAATCAGTTATAAAACTAGATCTTCTCATTTTAACGCCAATGCTTGACACACGCTCAATGCTACGACCAAAAAACTGAAATCATCACTCACCCTCTTCTGCAGGTAGTTCTGGAAGATGAAAGAAAAATGGATGCACAAAAAAGTGTTAGAAAATCATCTCGTGCAACACAGGAACCCACAAACTCTCGCCTTTTTGACTAACAGACCCAGACTCATCCCCAAGTGCACATGCTGCAACCTGTTCATTTTTTTCAATGCTCTGTCCAGTGGATGTACTGAGGTCCTCTCACAAACTACCTCGGATTGCTTGATCAAAGAACCCCTGGAATGCAGTACTGCATCATTTAAACGGCCCAGCACAGTGACGTTCTTCTGCACTAACCGGCACTGCCCTGGTGGGGCATTTCATTCTGCTCCAACTAAGAGGCCACACAACCCCGCATTGCCATTTACCATCAGTGCAAGCCAGACTCCTAACAAAAAACGCGATTACAGCCAGAATACGCACAGGCAGTTTAGAAAGAGACAACTCTGACCCAGCAACGTGAAGTTGGCAGCAATCAACAGGACTACTACTGACATGCCTTCCGAGATCAAGAGATGCTTGCACTAGGGTGCTCAGTCTCAAAACAACCCTGTCCAGCCCCATTATTCTAAAGAAAAAAACAAACTGCAAGATATTTTGACGAAACTCGGAGTACTTGGTACATTAGGAAAAATTAGTTCCCTTGTTAGCCGTAGTACGTCCACGAATCCAAATCGAGTAGCCACTCCCGGGCCTTAATTATTCATTCGGGAGAAAGCCTGTAGCGGGCTCACTCTTCATGACGAGCACTGGGTCCCGACAAAAATACACAGCGAAGTTACAAATTATCGAAACGCCCACACGTGATACATAACGTCTGGATCTCAGATGGCATGTCCTACGAGGAAGAAAAAAAGATACGAGCATGTTGCCTTGTGTGTGTGTGCGAGTCTGTGTGTCCGTGCGTCGGCCAGCTACAAGCGTGTTGTTTCTCTCTCCCTGCCCTCTGACCCCGCGGCGACGACCCCTACCAGACAAGTTACGAGTGCACATGCAAGTGCACAGAGACGAGAGAGTGCAGCTTGCTGCGAGGCTCGCCATCACACTTACGTCTCGATCTCACCAATACGGTCGGCACCCAGACGGCGTCGGAAGTCTGCCCGTACACAGAAAGGGAAAGAACTTGCCACATTACAAAGGGGGGGAGCACCTCTGACGAGCACTTTTTTTGCCGGCTGTAGACAACCCACCCCCTTTCAACCAGCCGCAATACTCAACTGTGTCAGCACGTCACTGAAACATACCGCCACCACCAGTTGAACAAGGTAAGAAAAACTTCAGCATTCGTGCTTTATGTACCAATACACTAGAATGCGCGTAGTGGAAAAAAAAGTAGCGCTAAACACCCGCAAAAAATTTTTCACGCAGCTGTGAAATCAGTAACATATGCCAAGCTAGTACAGACAGCTTCACACTAAGTTACAAAACAATATATAAACTGGACTTGGGTTTGTAGAGTGAAATCTCACACCGAAGCATTTCAGTATTTCATTCAAAATAAAAAAAAAATACGCCACACGGGCTTAGCCCCTCTAGGCACGCAACACACTCTGTCCTGTGTCCCACTGTCTTATGGGTGGATAAGTGGGTGGGAAGAGGGGGGGGGGGGGGGGTGAGGGGGCACAATAAAATTTCAGTTTAGGAAAATTTCATTAAAAATGTACCCATATCTTGGCTTCGCAGCCTTCCCCCAGCAGACGTCAACCACAGCATTACAAAGGGACGCCAGTAGTGAAACAGCAGCCTTATGCAGAGTAACACAGCTACTGCACTACCCAGGCCAGAATTCAGCGGCGACATGAAACAGGCCGCTTCAATTTGGCAGCCCAACACGCAGGCAAACCCCAGCAGCTAACTTGTTTCCTAATGCAAATATGCTGACCTTTACAGCTAGCCAGCTGGAATGCCAGGGCTCCGCAAAAAGTTAGGGACCCAACAGTCAACTGTGCTTGGAAACTTTGTTCGCAACTGCTATCTGTGTATCAAGGCACATTTAATGGGGCCATGAAGACAAAAACGACTTTGATTCAACAAAAAGACTGCTCTGTCCCAGTAACAATGACAACAATTTCATCACAAACTTCGGAAGAATAATGGAGATACTAGTAGGGTAGACAGAAGGAATGGTGGCAACTTCCTAGCCACTCTCCAGCGATTTTTCTACGTCGTCACAGAGTCTTGTTTGCGTGAATCTGATTGGCATCCACTGATCTAAGCCGCTGCCAAGAAACATCATTGGGCCATTTTGGTGGGGCCTCTAGTTCCTAATGATCGCATAACTTGAATGAAAACACGCAGTTAGGCACTGGCCTTTAATAAGTCACTCCTGCCGATATTACATCAGTGCAGCACAAACATTTCTTGCTTTTTTTTTTTCGTTTAGAAGACACTCCACGGCCCTAACAGAGCTGGGTGAGTTACGATGGGATCGTCCTTTCAAACTGCACAACAACGAAGCTGTATTCCATCTTCGTGGCCCCCTTCTCCGCTCACCGTTTGGGCCGTACTTGTCCTGGAGCTTCTTGACCTGCGACTCGGTGAGCCCCCGCTCGGGGTCTGTGCCGAAGTAGTCGACCACCTCCTTGGTGGTCTTGGTGTGCGCCAGCTCCATGGTGCCCGCTCCGCTCAGCCGGGCGCCGCCCCGCTCCGCCGCCTGCCGCTGCTACCGCCTCTACTGGCTGCTGCTGCTGCTGCTAGCGTCCTCCGCCCGTCCGCGGCCCCCTCTGCTGTCAATACTGCGAGCGAGGAAGGAACGGGGAAGGTCAGGGCTCTACGCTCCAAGCACTCTGTCCTTGATCAACTTAAGCCTAACGCGTGCTCTCCAAAGGTTTCTCGTAAGCTTCCAGAGCAGACCATTTCCAGACACGACTCGTAGCAGCACTGAGGCACCATGCATTGATAAAACCGTCAACCTGCAATGCAATCCACACCACCGCTTGCTTTTGGGAACAACCTGTTCCAGTTCCCGGTAGAATTGTGTTGACTAGAGCTACCTTTTTAAGTATTTAAGCCTAACAGGTGCTCTCCAAAGGTGATTCCAGAGTAGACCATCCCACACACGACTCGTAGCAGCACTGATGCACCACACATCGATAAGTGTCCACCTGTAAACTTGCTTAGATTATGAAACCTTTTCTAGTTCCTGGTGGAACTCTAGTAGAGCTTCCACCTTCACCACAAAGCATGGTGAACGTAAGCCTTACACACACTCTTCCACGTTTACTCAACCACTACCGAAACAGACACTCGAGCTTTACACAACATGGCTGATGCCTCCACACATCGATAAAAGTGATTTAATTGAGCACTGAGTGGCGACCACCTTTCAGAGGTTGAAATCATCAGCCCTCATCACGAACGAAAATTGGCCAACAAACATTGCCTCACTACGGGCACATAAACGATGCGCCACCAGTCCGTAGTTTAGAAAAGCAGTTGACCATCCGCTGATCGGATCAACAAAAACTACTGCTTAGAAGCATTTTGGCATTTCAACATCAAATCTGCAGAAACAAAAAAGGTGTATCTGCTTTGCAGCATTACTGTGTTACATCGGAACTAAATAATGATGAAAAAAAAAAAACTTCAAGCATCAAAAGTGTAATGCAATTATCTTGATAATAAGCACCAGGAAATGGTGCTTGATGGGAGCAGTGCAATCTTTTGCATGGCAACACAGCCTCTGCCATCTAAAAGCCCAATTTAACAGTGCTGGGAAGTAATATAGTCAAAATCTAATGACTGCCAAGTGTTGCACGACCGCTTGCAGACACAGGCGCGAAATGAGAGTGCTACGAGCTGTACATACAATCTTTCAGGCGCAAATACGTTCAGGCCCTTCATGCTGACAATTCACACTAGCTTGCACAACACTCAAGGCAGCTGCTGCAGTGAATGCACGTATTGCTTAACGTTGCTAAAGACTGCACATTTCACCTTACATTAAACACTCAACTGAAAGGGTTTACATCTGGGTCAATAACCTGCAGCTACAGATGCAAATCACCAGTTGTACGAATTATGACTGCCCCATTTAGCCGTCCTTCAAGAAACACTGCAACCGTTTGAGACTTTTCTGGAAGTCCTAAAGGCTTTCAGACTGCAGTCAACAAACACATGCAGAACTTAGAATAGGGGGTCACGAAGTACCGCAGCAAGAAATTACCGCTCTACGCTCATCAGTTAACTAAGAAACTTGAATGAAAGATTTTTCTCTCTGTCCCAATACTGACATTCTTCGAGCGCTTGAATTACGACGTTGGCGCTATGTTGTGCCTACTGGCAGGCTTCCTTTCAGTTAAAGCAATGAACACATTCGATAACCACTTCAAAGAAATCGCCACGAAAGCAACGCACAAATGCAAGGTGTAGCTGATGCTACGAGCACATCACGTGCCGCTCCGTGCTGGCGATAACTAAAGCCTTCACAGTGGTTCCAGACTCGAAGGAAAGAGTGAAAGTGTTTATCGGAAGTGTTGCAGAGTCCTTTTAACAAGGGACTTAAAATTTGAACTCCTGTGGCGGGTTCAGTGACCCTTGCCAAGACCCAGTGCTCGACCGAATGGCTTTACAAGGTGCTTTACAGTCGAATGAACAGGTAAAGCTCGTTAAACCCAAAACAATCTCGTAACACAGCCCATCACATGCTTTACACGTGCAGGCAATTGATTTTTTTAAACTCTCAATGTACCCCTTTCATAAATTAAGTAGGCACCTTGCACGTAAACCGCGCAGTAATTAATATTCATCTCTGCACTTTGATACCTGCATACAGCTAATACTGCGAGTCTTCAATTTTAAAGGGCAAAAAAGCATGCACACATCGCGTGCCACAAAAAAATAAATAATAACAGGAGAGACTGCCATAGCTACATGGTCTTGCCGAAGCACTTTTTTTTTTTAATTTGGAAGCTCAAAGGAAAAAACTGGTGTCAGACGGGATTACAAATTGATTTTAAAACTAGCTTTTGCAAGCATTCCAGAATGTTTTCCTACCTGGTAGACTAATAGAATAAGATTATGTAGAAACAAAGTGACAGGGAAAAAATTTAGTCAATGACAATGTTTCGAGACTAAAAGAAAGTATTTTACTTTCCAAACAAGCAATCGGTGCGACACTCCGAGTTGTAAAGCATATCAAAAATGTCCCCATACATTCTCATGTAAACTTCGCCGCGCGGTTATTTTGCCGCTTGGGTGTTAGTGCATTATCATTTATTTCCGCTCGAGCAATCCGGTTTTGTGCGTAATGGCATTCCGCGATTCCAACGCGATCCTTCACTGCGGCGAACGCTGTTCAAACACACCCATAGTTCCCATGCACTCCCACTTCCCGCAAAACTTCATTCATGCGTCGAATTTCAACACCTATTAGGTACGGTGATCGTGCAAAACGGTTGCAAAACCGAACACGAGATACGCCACGAGTAAAAGCTCGCGCCAGCACCGCATTACCTACACCGCATCAGCTACGAGCAAATCGCATTAGGCAACTTCCTCATTTCCGTCTAGAGGAACCATTGTCTCCATAAGCGCAGGAAACAGGAAAAAAACGACGTGAAAATAAATAAAAAAGCGGCAATAAAGAAAGTGGCCGTGAGCTGTTTTCTCTCCGAGCCAACCTTCCGTTCAGCGATCGGCAGTCGCCCGATCACAGTCGCCCCTCCTCGCTACAATGGCCAGCTACAAAAAGACGGGTGTTCGGGAACGCGTAATAGCAGCCCCGCTGTTCTCGAACCATCCGCTTTTCGACTTTGGCTCGTGACCAGCGTAGCACCAGAAGAGCTCGTACAAACCACGAACGACGTCAGTGTGTGCGTCACGAACGAGAATTCTCACTACGTCCTCTTCTTTTTCTCTCGGCCGCCGCGGCGACCCGACGGCCACCACCGCTCCAGCCGGTCGGCCCCGGGTGAACGAACTACACGAAGCATGAACGCACGAGAAATTTGCAAGCACGCGGTTGGCCCACGTCGCGACTTGTTCGCTACTTGACGACGACGAAACATCGCGACTGTTGTCCGTCAAGGCAGCGTCGCAACGGCGTGCTGCGGCATTTTCAGCGCTTTGACGAGGCAGCCGGCAAGCGAAAGGCGGCCGACGATCAGGGGTCAATCGGTTTGTTCGACGGCATTAGAAAAATGTCACAGGAGTCGCATCCAACGAGCGTAGCGGTCCCGAAATAACGATTGCGCGCACATGTGCAAGGAAATTAACCCTGCCTACAAATCGTCGGATAATTTAGCGAGTACACGAATTTCATCGCCCTCCTAAGACTCGCGCCTGAGACCACAAACGAAAATCTTTACGTGCGACGTTGTATGCGAAGCTCCGCACGAAGGTGATGAAACTGTTCGAACCGAACATGTTCGCGGTGCGACGCACATTGGCACCGTGGGAATTCGGGGATCCCTCTGGGATGGACAGATGACCATACATTTCAATTTGCTTCGAGTAGGAGCTAGCGCATCAATATAAATAACCGTTTTTTTCGTTCCGAGTACGCCTGGCACGCTAGCCAACACGGCGGCAGTATGGGCCAGGAGTAAAAGTCCCCGAACGGGGGAACCCATGCAAAAGCTTAGGCCTAGTTGATTCATCCGCAAATGCCGGTCCGTACTCTCTAGTTTCAACATCGCTGTTGGTCTGTCCGAGGCCCCGAACAGCGCTAAAACGCCCGAAAAAATTCGTCGAGCAGACGAAAGCTTCACAGAAAATGTGAATACGTACCATCGTACCATTTACACGCGACAGTGAATCCAGCAGAAGTTTCCGTGGCGCGGTGCAGATGACAGGCGAACACACTCAACAAAGTTCATGTGGATTACAGCCATTGGACGTGGCGTCCCCACGTGGACTCCGGAACTTCCTGTCTGCGCATCTCGACGCGAAATACGTCACGTCCGGGGATTTGAGGCACGTGGGTATGACGTCATGTGGCGCGTACCATAGATGCGCGCGAGCGGTTTTGTTTTTCGTTTCCTGTGGCGCAATTTTTTGTTTTGTTTTCCGAGCGGGTACTCTTTTTGTTGCTGTTGAGTCGAACGAGCTCCGAAGTCGCGCCTGTGTACGCGGCCGTGGAAATCGGCAGTGCAGTTTGCCGCAGCCGTTTTCGTTCCGTTCGATCGTTCGGTGTTCCATCCAACTGCGATGATATTGCACAAAAAGGGAACCCCGTTACGCCACGACAGCTGCTACCCTCTCACGAGGCGCAACCGCGCTGACTGATTGCCTTTCACGTGGCGGCAGGAGACTACACACCATAAGCGCTTACCTAATTTTGTTCGACACAATAAAATTGATCGTATTGTATTACGTTAGCGACGCCCTCGGTTTGCCGGCATGATGATGCAATCTAACGTCGCAGTCGTGCACACGGATGTAACCGTGGATGGAAGCAACGCCCACACCCACTCACGCTTCTCTTTTTTCCTAACCTTAGATTTGGCGCGAAATTTGTACACCACTTTTTGCTACGTTTTATAATCAATAGCACGTAAACATTCCAGGCGTTAGGAGGAATGGGACGCTTGGTTTAAACTCTTGCGCCGCATATAAGAGTGCAAAGACGAAGAAAAAGTCACTCTTTTGTTTTATGATTGATCTGAAACGTCATAAACTTCCGAAGGTGCTGAAGAAAGGATGGGGTCTTGGCAGTCATGAAAAAGGAGCCCCTCTAAGGAAAATAAAAATCTGCAGACTAATGACAGCTACCAAAAAATCTAGGCGAAATAAACGGGCCTTTATCGTACATTAAAAGAAATTCCATTCTCTTTTCAAGACAAGAAGGTTAAAGGCACGACTGTCTCTATAAATGAAGTTGTGCGAGACACAAATACTATTTATATTCTCAGAGACGGTATATAGAGACAATTTTCATTTTCGCAAAAACGTTTCCGTGTGCGTAAAAATAGTTGTTCCGTGTTTTGTATAGACAGTACTGTCGGGTGAGATGTAAACTTCAAGCAAATCTTCATGCGTGATCGTCATAGTCGTTCCAGTGAGCGTACACAACGCTGTAGTGTAAGCTCCCGCTAAGATGGACTCGGTTAAGACGAACAACATTTTTGCTCTCTTGTAACGTCCACAATGCAAAAAACCTCCGCATAAGACGAATTGCTGATAATGCGAACAAATTTGTACAGTCCCTTCGAGCTCGTCTTCACGGGAGTCTACAGTATATGCATTCTTGTTTTGCACGCTGAAAAACCACTGAAACGCGACGTGAGCAACTGCGACTACGTGTGTACGGCGGTGCGTATCACGCAGGGGACCACATGACCGCAAATTTTGGAACTCTTCGTAGTCGTTGCTTGACTTCTTTTTAAAGTCCGATAGCAGCTTTAGCGATTGCCTTTCCATCACCTCGTCCCCCAGCCCCCTAATATTTTTCCGAAGTATGGCTAGAGTGTTCACTCTAGTTCACTCTAGTATGGCGGCAATGCGAAGACATTGCGCGGATCCGTTCCATATTAGGTCGCTTATAAGATATATAGAAACTTCTGCGGGTTTAAGGCATGCATATTCAAAGCAAAATATCTCCCCGAAAACACATCGCCATGGCGCTATATTGCCACATTGGGAAAATCAGTTTGACACTGCTTTTGGAAGTCCAGGCATTTCTTTATTCCTTTTTATGAGGCCTTCATACGGCCGAGGTTTCCAAAGACGGCGGTCGTTTTTTGTCGCACAAAGCCTCGCATTTCACGTTAACGGATGGCTTCACGGCCATTGCGAAGACACTGGCATCTTGCGGAAGACCGTGTCTCGATGCTTTCTTCTGACTCGAAGGCTCTGCGCGAATGCATCTCACAGCAACTTTATGCGGCCGGACAGCGTTTTGAAAGCCAGCCGTTTTACTGGCTTCGGCGTTGCGTTTGCACGACTTGACAGGCCAAATACGTTAGGCCTACGCGTCGCGTCAGCCTAACCAACGCCGCATGTTTACAGGCGGCCTCGGCTAAACACGTTTCAACCACAAAACACGCCCAAGATTGGGCATCCCCCGCTACACGAATAGATGTTCTCATACAGGTTTCCGTTGGCATATGTTTTAAGTGCGAATGCACTTCTTAAGCGAGCCTGAAGCGTCTGCCGCCGTCCGCATAGCAACAGCTGCGGGTGCGCGCGCTCCTCGTCTTCCTTGGCAACGGGGGGAGATGGGCGCGCGCTGCCTGGCCGCTGACATGGCACATACCCACGTGGGGATTGGCCAGGAATCTCCTCGTCTTCCTTGGCAACGGGGGGAGATGGGCGCGCGCTGCCTGGCCGCTGACATGGCACATACCCACGTGGGGGATTGGCCAAGAATCGGGCGTGAGAAGGGCTAATGCACCCGCTTAAAGGAGTACTGACACAAAATTTCACGTGGGTGATTGGCCAGGAATCGGGCGTGAGAAGGGCTAATGCACCCGCTTAAAGGAGTACTGACACGAAATTTCAAAGCTGAGATCCGCTCTAGCAATCAAGTACAACGACAACACAAATAGGTGTCTGTGAATAAATGCATCTTTCTTTCTTTGTAGTTGTGTGTGTTTGTGTGATCTCTCTTTCGCGAACATCACCGAACCGCGCGAATTCAACTCCTGCATTCGCACTTTCACATTCTTCCCCTCGGGGAAATGCGGGGAAATTTTTTCATACTGCAACTACCAGCCGACGTGAATGTCTATGTGTGCGCATGTATGTATGTATGTATGTATGTATGTATGTATGTATGTATGTATGTATGTATGTATGTATGTATGTGTATTTATGTATGTATGTATGTATGTATGTATGTATGTAGAGAGAGAGAGAATGATGAGGCTTTGAAGATGGTCAGCAGATAGAAATAATACTTCGGAGAAGATATCGGCCTAAGACCTCTTCCAACGTTTCGACAAGGGGACAAGTCCCCTTTCCGAAACGTTACTCAGAGAACACCGCCATACCTTTCGTTCAAGGCAAGATAAACTCAGAGCTGCACACGTCACATGCACTCCGCGCTGTAACACGGCCGGGCTAGAGCGGAGGCACTCAGCCCGGCCGTGATAAAGCGCGGACTGCGTGTGACGTGTGCAGCTCTGAGGCACGTGAGCACGTGGGCATGGCTTTGCGACGCTTTGCATTCGTCGCGTTCCAGATGTGCGCGTCCTGAGGACTGCGGGCAGTTACATTTTCGAAATCTGACGCTGGATATCGGTTTGACGATGATCCTGTACAATTTCCAGATTACAATCACACTCCTAACTGCAATTATTAAAAAGTTAATGAACACGTACGGGTTAATCGTTGCCCTAAACAGCAATTGGAACTCGTTTTATTGCATCCGCCACGGCCCCTGACCCCTTCGCGCAAGACAAGCAATTTTACCAGCGAAAGCCAATTTTTAAAAATTACTTAGACTTCCCTGAAACACCCTGTATATATGTATGCATGCACACACACACACACACATATATATATATATATATATATATATATATATATATATATATATATATATATATATATATATAGCAGTAGAACTTTGAAGATGGTAGGGAACACAAGAGAAGAAAACTTCGAACAAGGTAAAAACACGATTGTTGCCAACGTTTCAGCAAAGACACTTGCTTTCGCCCTGACGAAAGCACGTCTCTTTGCTGAAACGTTGACAACAACCGTGCTGTGCTTTTACCTTGTTAGAAGTTTTTCTTCTCTTGTATACATACATACATACATACATACATACATACATACATACATACATACATACATACATACATACATACATACATACATACATACATACATACATACATACATACATACATACATACATATTGAGAGGCAATGTCAGGAGACTTGGCGGGCGACGTTTATTCCGTGAGCGGCACCCCGGCAAGAACAGGATCAGTCACGATGGCGAAGATGGCGCGTTCGAGAAAGAGGAAGAATGATGAGATGATGATGGTCGCACATAATGCAGCGACGACGACGAAACGTGAAGGTGGTATTGGCCAGTCATAATAGTCAGCTATGGCCTGATGACGGGACATTTAAGATTCGCGCTTACAATATATATACAGACATCTTGAGGTTTTATATATAAACACGGGACTTTAGATATCTGCCAGTGTTTGCGTCTGGTGAATGGTTGCCAACGTTTCTTCTTTTGGCGGCGGCAGCTAGTGCTTTTACGGATAGTAGAACGGACAGCCCGCTGCGGCTAACTGAAGAAATCACGAGTGGTGTCGTGTGCGCCGGTCCTACAAGCGCGTGTCAGCGGACGAGGCAAGCGCGAGCGGAGCAGCTGTTGTATAGACAAGAGGCGCAGCTGCAGACGGCGGTGTCGCATGCAGAGTCAAAGCCCACCGCCGATATTAGAGATCGCTCCTCACAGATCCCCCGCTGCGTGCGAGTTGTTGAACACGAGGCATCAATATACAATGGCAGTTGACCTTTTCCCCGAGAAAGTGTCGTCGAGTGTAAGGAATTAAACAATTAAGGCTGCAGGCAGGCCTGCACGTTGCTCAGAGCTGCTACTAATTAATCACAGTCGAAGTAGTGTTCTGTCCTTATTCATTTTAATAGAACCTCATACGGCTGCGGTTTCGTGTGTTTTTGATGTCCGCGAACAAAAAAAAAATGGCGCAGCTTGCACTAGTGGTGCAAGGCTATATCCTGGAAAAAACAGCAGATCTGGCGGCCCGTTTCCCTTCATCGGGGACCTGGCTGTTGCACCTCACATGCATTTCCGAACTTGCCGCTGAAAGTTCTCCATGTTGCACTGCTGAGCACAAGGTCGCGAGTTCGATTCCCGGCCGCGGCGGCCGCTTTTCTGATGGAGGCGAAAAGCAAAAACGCCCGTGTGTACGAGATTTCGGCGCACGTTAAAGATCCCCAGGTGGTCAAAATTAATCCGGAGCCCTCCACTACGGCGCGCCTCATCGCCTGCGCGCTTTCGTCGGCGCGTTAAACTCTACAATCAACGAAAGTTCTCCATGACTGGCAGGCCCGGATCATTTTCTCCGCAGCCTTTCACATCTCTCCCAAAGTGGACCGCGTCAGCACCAGGGATTTATACACCCCCCCCCCCCCCCCTAACACCCCCCCCCCCAAAAAAAAAAAATATTCCACAACCACAAGCACCCTGCCTAGGGATTTATGCAATACCCCCCCAAACATCCCATCGACATGCCCCCAAAATCGAAATTCTGCATAAACCCCTGGTCAGCACGCGCTAGATCCAGCGGCAACCGGCTTCCCGAACTCGGCGCCTGCAGTGCTCCCCACTTCAGGCTCGCACGCACGTGGATTGGCGAGTACAAGAGCACGCGAGAGATCACGCCACGAGCGCTGGATAGAGTGTTCTCAAAGGTCGAGCTGGCCGACGCCGGGCGCTCCTCACGAGGCGCTCGCTCACGTGCACTCGGTATTTTTTCTTAGTATTTTTTTGCGAGCTCCTCACGTGACGGAAGCCCACGCGCAAGCCTGGACGACGCCGGGCGCGCGCTCCTCACAAGGCGCACGCTCACGTGCGCTCGATCGGTCTTTGGTATTCACTTCTGGTAACGCTATACGGTGGAACTAAAAGCTTAAACAGATCCGCTGTTAAAACTGCTGCGGCTCCCCGCGTCTTTGAAGCGCGAGCCGTTCCATAACGAGATGCGTTAGAAAACGAACGTCCCAGTGGGTGCCCTGGCTATTAGCACGCGGTGCCATCGAAGTAGCGCGCAGTTTAAAACGTCGCTTGCACCTCAATATTAAGCAGATTTGTTACAAGAATCTGCGAATATTTGTTACAAGAATCTGCAGATTTGTTACAAGAATCTGCGAATTGTTACAAGAATCTGCGAATACAAGAATCTAATCTTGTAACAAGAATTTGTTACAAGAGGACGCACAGTCACGCACTACAAGAATCTGCGAATCTGTGCGCGTACTCTGAAGCCTAGCGCAGTGTTACATACCCACGGAGTAGCCCGTACCAACAGCGTATATATGCGTCTCTTAGTGGGTACAGCCAGCCGTCACCTGAGCTTGCTTATGGGGTTATATCACAGCATAAACGTATCTATAGAGCATACAAAACCACCCGAACTGAAATAAATAAATACCAAAACGGACCTGCAATGGTTGAAAACCACTGTGTAGAAAAATATTCAACAGAAATAGCCGAAACCGACCTTAAAGGGGGAAAACCTGCAAAAACGTGCAAGAAGCAGTAGCTTAAACTGACCAAAATGCAACAAAAATACCCGAAATTTCATTTATAATGCATAAAGATGTCATAAATAGATTATATGTGTGATAAGAAATGTTAATATTCAAATATGACAAACTCTTGAAAATGAAAACAAAAAGCGGTAACCGGATTTGAACCGTTAGGATGTTTGCTTCGCAGGAGCGGGATTACTACGAGACCAAGGAATTAAATTGAGGGCTACATGCACGTGACATTGCTTCAAACATACCCTTGATGGCGCGATGCGTCGCTTGGCTGTGCTGACTAGGACACGCAACAGCGCTTTATAAGCAGGACCTCTTGCTGCTTCCGCAGGATATTCCGCGGTTGGCGCAGCCGAAACGACGGTCAATCTTTGTTGTTAAACTGCCTCTGCGTTGTGTTAATTACTGTGCGGCACTCGTGTCTCATTTTTAATGGGTGAACATACATTGGCGGCTTCATCCGGGAATTTATCTATCTGTATGCAGCGTGTGACACGTTGAGTCCCACAGGTACACGCGTTCGATGTGATGCAATTAATAAAAAGATTTTATTTAATTAATGAGAGGACATTTATTAAAGGGCCCCAGTGTCTAGGGCTTCCAAGGGAAAGCATAAGCACAGGTGCATGTGAGGTGATGATCTCCTGGCCAAAATGGATTCGCACTGTCAGACAATTCCCTCTCGGGAATATTTCTACAAATTTTCATGACCGTTTTTGTCTTTCTGACTGCACTCGCGACCGATGTCAGCTCCACCGCATGCTTGCGGCGTCGAGCTGTTAAACAGGCCCGTTGAATGCTTTCTTTTGACTTTCACTCATTTAACTGGCCAATGACTTGGCGAGGATGTGTTACCGAAGTGCTAATACTTACGTGCAACAGTACCAGCGATCGTTTGTGCTGAAATGACCTCACGGGTCTTTGTTTTGGGTAACATTTGATCCCATTATGGTCTTCCCCGGGAAATGTCTTTCCTTTACTGCGCACCTCTTTGCAGCGAAGGGCTCTTTACAGGCCGTAAGGCGATCGTTTGCAGCGCGCACGTCCGCCAGACATTCACGCGTCTGCTATTTAACAGGCATGGCGGCAAAACATTGAAAGGACTGTAAAATTCCCTTCAGACCTGCGCCGTGGAGTGACAAAGGGCAAATAAAGCTACATTACAGGTGGTCGTTGAAGTTGTCGACGTAATTAAGGACGACTCCTACAGCCTTAAAACGACTGCTACTAAGAAATGCTACGGAAATTCCTTGAGACGATCAATAGCGTCTTTTACCGCTGCTGTCTGTTACTAATTATCAGGAAATAAATTTTTTACTAAGTTGGGCTTAAAAAAAACTCCCACCTCCCCTCGCGGGAACCCCTGTGTAGATGTGACGCATAGGCGGAGCGGCGAAGGGACCGCGTTTTATAGCGCGCATAACGTTGAGGAGACTGCGTAAGCCGGTCCCAGTCGATGACGACGTTGGCGTACTTGTAAAGCGGCGTGGACTCTTAGGTGTTTGAGCCAAGCGTGGATGTTGCTTCGCCGGAGAACGGCACACCGTTTATATGCGCAGCGCGCCCGAAGGAGAGGAAATCGCGGAAGAGATCTACTGCACAGCGCCGGCCCCAGCGCGTCTGCCGTGGCTATGACGCAACGTCCCGCGGCTATGACGCAACACAATCCAACACAATCCAACACAATTCACTTTAATCCAAATCCAATACAATCCAAGCCAAGCCAAGCCAAGCCAAGCAAATCCAATCCAATCCAATCCAAGCCAATACAATCGAATCCAATCCAATGCCCCTCGCGAGAGAGTTTTCGCTATCGGAAAGGAGAGGGGGTGAGTGACGGAGAGTGCAGCTGGCACGGCGAGGAGAATGGGGGAGGGGTGGACAACGCCGACGACAACGACGAGGACGCCGGAGGGACAAGGCGAGTGAATCAGATGCTCTGCATCTAACAGTCTGTATTTGCGCCCGTCCTCCTCTTGATTCAAATGCAGCACTCACACTGGTCAATGACACGAGTCAAGGAGTGATTGAATGATAAAAAAAGACATTTAAATCAATCTCCCGATACAGCTTAAGCTTGTCCCTGGTTTTTTAGAATCAGGCTCCGAACGAGTGTTTCTTCATCCCGGATGCGTACGTACCCCCATACACACACGCGAATACATACATACATACATACATACATACATACATACATACATACATACATACATACATACATACATACATACATACATACATACATACATACATACATACACACACATACATATGAGAGAGACGAGGAGGGGAGGCTATAAAATATTTAAAATCGATAAACCTCCGGATCAAACTGTACCATGTCCCTCGATGTTTGAAACTGGTGAACGCACATGCTGTTTAGTGTGGACGTGTGTATGTGAAATTGGTGGCTGTGAACGCACACGCCGCCGCAAATGCAACTAAAGTGAAAAGGAGAGATATAGTTACGCTCCAACCAATAAGGTCTCGCGTATCCCCGCACCTTGACTGCGCCCTCGGCCGGAAGCCACAGGAAAAGCCCACTTTAAGTCGCCCAAGCCGCAGCGAAGGAACAGGCATGGCGGCAAAGAGCAACAAGAAGCCAGGTAAGCAGCACAGGCCTGGGATATTAACGTTACAGGGAAGAGCTGGAAGGCGCTGGTTGTGACACCACCCGGCACACCGCTAGGCGCGCACGCTGCGTCGAGCCTCGAGTTATGGCGCGGCCACGGGCCCTCTCGACGCTGCACTGGGTGGGAGTGAGGCAAATGGAGCGGAGGCCCGACCCGGAGCCCACTGACAATGCGCGGCTAACGAGTGGCGACCACTGCGACGGGCAGGGCTAAACATAGGCGACGCGACACAGCGCCACACTGCTGAGTGGTGGGATGCAGGGCTGTGAGGGAGGGCAAAGAAAGAGGGAGAGAAAAGAAACGAGAGTGATTGCGCCGACTACATGAAGTTCCAATTACCAACAGCGATGCGCCACCTCTCGGGCGACGAAGGCAACGACGCGTGAGCGCACACAGCGCAACGCCGTTTAGTTATGTATACACTACCGAGAAAAAAAGAACAGATATACACCGCCTGCACTGCCTCACTTTGCAGCAAATTGCAATTTACTCCTAGGCGGTCAGTTATGTTGTGAATTACAATCTGCGCACTCCATCTCGCCAAACTGAGTTGCTTTGCCGCGCCTACCCAAGCGTGTGCCTTGCGTGCGCCTCCCTTCAGATTATTTCTAGCGTTTAAGATTTTAAGAGAACGCGTGAAAGCAAACAGAAATCTCAAACCCACCGGAAAACCTGAGGCGGGTAAATTCGTTAAGCCGACGAAGACGTTCTCAGGGGGCGCACGAACCACTCTTGTGCAAGGCGACCATGCATTCGGCCGTTCCCTAGAGCTTCGCAAATTGCATGCGTGTCCTCTTAAGACCTGAGCTTTGCTCGAGTCTATGCGCGCCAATCTCTCTCTCTCTCTCTCTCTCTCTCTCTCTCTCTCTCTCTCTCTCTCTCTCTCTCTCTCTCTCTCTCTCTCTCTCTCTCTCTCTCTCTCTCTCTCTCTCTCTCTCTCTCTCTCTCTCTCTCTCTCCGATAACTGCGATTACTTCGATCAATGTTTTCAGTGCCTGCAGTTGTGCCAAGAGAGCAGAGCCGAGCGGATGTTGCTCTGCCAGATTGATTGAGAGCAGGGTCAACCTTGTACTCCAGCCCGGCTGCTGCACGAGCTGCCCGATCACGTTGTCTGTCCCCTACGTGTTGTTAGTAATGTTAAAGGCATTCGATGCCCACGGAAAGGGACTGGTCGAGCTGCTGCGATGCAGAGGTATTCAGATATTATCGCTTAGAGCGGGAATGGAGGATAGCGTTGTGGCTTCTCCTGGATTTCGTTTAATCGAGTGCAGTAGTGTACCATACTTGAGTACGTGATGCTTACATGGAGAAAGTGCCGGCCACATGCGTGCGAGGCTAAATCTGCTAAACACTACGGCACACGGCCCTCCCTCGTCAGAAGTGTAACCTAAATTACAACATAAAAGCGAATCTGGTCTCACTCCCTTTAATATCACCAAACATATTTCCCACGGTCGGAGTCGTGCTCCGCTGGTGGAAACCATTTTGATACTGACGTTATGTACGAAACATGTTTGCTTATGATAGAGCACCTACGCAGTGTGTAACGTAAAAGAGCGATTTATATATATATATATATATATATATATACACCATCCCTTCCTAAAGAAAGTTGAGAGAAGCGTGAAAACCACGATTTTTCGCGCACTAAGTAAAGGCACCTAGGAATGTTCTAAATGTATACCAATACGCGATTTTTGAGATAAAGGCATACAATTGTACTCCTTCATTTCTTCATGACCAATGCGTATATTGTGTTATCTCGAACCGTTCCTTTTTCGAGATTTTAAACTGACTGTTTTCCCACAATAAAAAAAACTTGGTTTCACGCGCGTGAAGTCGTCTTAGCGGGTAATTGTCGTGTAATCTGTTTCGGGATACTTTCAATAACACGACGAGATTTAGAGCCGTTTTCTGTAATCGCACTCCCTTTGTAGATGGCCATGCTTCACTGCAGAACATGCAATGGGGGAAAGCCAGCTTGCAAAAAAAAAAAAAAAAACAAAAAAAAAAGCTTTTACCGATAATTTGAAGGTCGGCTTCACCTCAAAACACAACTGCATTGGTGAGAAGACATTTTTCCAGCAGCAATGTATAAGCCGTTTCGTATCAAATATGAAGGCCCTAGGACATTTTATTTTAAATTTTTCATGGGAGCTTTTCGGTCAGCCAACCAGCCTATGGGGAAATGAATTAGACTTTTGACAGGACGCCATCGGTCCCACTAAAAAAGCTTTCGCTTTAAAAATAGTGAAACACGTCCTTTAGACCTGCCGCGGTGGCTCAGTGGCTAAGGCGTTGCGCTGCTGAGCACGAGGTCGCGGGTTCGATTCCCGGCCGCGGCGGCCGCTTTTCTGATGGAGGAGAAAAGCAAAAACTCCCGTGTGTACGAGATTTCGGCGCACCTTAAAGATCCCCAGGTGGTGAGAATTAACCCGGAGCCCTCCACTACGGCGCGCCTCATCGCCTGCGTTGCGTCGGCGGGTTAAATCCTACAATCAATCAAAAGACGCCCTTTAGCGCAGAATATATGGAGGATAGGTGAACGGGGGGATAAAATGTCAAGAACATGGCTTCAGCGAGGACGCGTGTCGGCTTTTTATTGGCGATGAACCGATCAGAAGTAGCCTTCTCGTCTTCATGGGGTGCACATTTTTCTTTAACCTATTATAGTGGCAGTTGAGAGCGCTTCTTCTGGCGAAAAGCGTCGCCTGTGTACAAAAATTACCTTTTCCATAACGGCCTTCGTTGTCATCATACACGAAAAGTTGGCAAAGAAGATAAATGTGCCCTTTATTGGCGCCTTATTATCCATCCACAGATCGATCTTAAATTTTAGGGACCTTTAAAAACAAGAAAATTTAAGCTCTTAAGCTTACGAAGTTTTCTCGCGAAAGCCTCTTCCCAAGCCGCATGGCAACGTAGGATGCGTTCATAAACAAACACTGGAACAGAATCAAGTTTTCTTTTTAGTACAAATATATAGTATTTTATAACTTTCCGGGAGTTTCTTTCGGCGCGAAAGGCGTTTTATTTTCTGAGAAATAAAGATTTCCCGAGGGATATTTGTTTGCTCATTGCCGTCTCACAAAATTCTTTTGTGACTCATGCATAGTTTGACGTCAGAAGTCGTGAGTCAGGCACCGATTGTGCACGCTGCTTATTCCGGCAACTGCCAGAAACGCTTCTGTGATGTTTGGAAGTACGTACGTCAAGGCTTTCCCTTTTACGACTACCCTTTGAACAAAATTGGCCGATCCGCTTTCACGATTAACGACGCCACAAAGTCGCAATAACGGCGAAAGCAGCTTTTTAGTAATTGCCGAGTTGTTAGTAAGCGTTGCACACTTGTGCGGCAGTCTCTCGACATAAGCAAACTTTTTATAGCCGTTGTTACGTTACGCACGGCGCACACACCTCAAAGAAGCTGTTGGCGATGACTAAGTAATACGAAGAATTGTCCATGCTTACTGGTAAGCTTAAACAGGCACAGCACACACTGGGGCCCGAGGCGTGGGGAGTCGTAGAAGAAGCCGGAGACGTATAGGGTCGTTTCCCGTCACGCGTGATAAAATGTATTGAACAATAAATACATTTAAAAATAATGATTCCCGGTGTAGGGAAGCCACGTCCCCAAGACGGCGCGTAAGGAGGCACCCGAGTCACGTGCTCCATATACGATTCCACAACCCGCAAAGAAACGCCTGGAACGACCTCGGGTTCTCACGGGGCACGCGACTCTTCGAATGGTCATGCTAAAAAACGTCAGGCTGTTCGGAATGGCATTTCCGCCGCGATGTCCGCTATTGACGCAGGCCCTGTGTCCGCGGGTGACGCACAAGCCTATTTTGCCCGAAACCGCGCCGAAGACAGCAGCGCGTTCGTCAGAGACACAAGAGGCTGCGCAGGGGAGGCAAAGCGGCAGCCACTGGACCGAAACAGCCTTGGCATTTCAAATGCCATCGGCCCTCCCCCTCCCCTCCTTCCCCCTTCCCATCTCCCCTCTTTCCTCGCCCGACGCTCGTCCCGCGCTTCCACGCAACGTTTCACCACCGAGAGAACGGAAAGGGCGCCACCCTGAAGCGCACAAGGAATCGCGGAAATGCGGTTATGCTATTGGACGAGTGATCCAGCGTTGAGGCGCGCCGAGCTTGGCACTGGGGAACGACACAAGGAGAAGAAAGGGCGGAGAAAAAAACAACGTTTACGGCCTTATCGCTAGGTGGCGACGGTCCGCGGCGCTTCCTCGTGGCTTTCAATGGAGAAGGGGTGGGGTTTCAGCTCGACGTTAACGCATACTTGTTGACTTTTAAATATAGGCGAGCGCAGAGCGGACGCGCCGCAGTTGCGCCGGGAAAACGGTACTCTCGCGGCTTGCCTTCCGTTATCCTTTTTGTGGCTGCTCCTCCTTTCTCCAAGTTCCCTTTCCCTCTTCCTATCTCCCCCCGCTACCGGGTCTTCGATGTACGTTTTGGTGGCACCGGGAGGAAATGGGTTTAACATCGAGCGCTTTCTCCGCGGACCCCGCATTCGTTCCGTCTTCTCTCGAACGTTTGCGCTCTGGTTCTCTCTAGCCTATCCTTTGTGGAAAGCGTGAAAGTGTGGGCATCGATGTAGACTTTATTTATTTACACGGCGCCTTTGCGAACACGAATATACTTCTAGGCAGTCGTAGTGAAAACAAGGAGTGTAATACACCCACGTGCGTCACATTTTCGGCTCTGGGGAACTTCTAAAATGTTTACTTTTTTAAAAGTATAAAAATACGTATGTAGGCATATACTATGTAGACAACTGCAGTAGTACAACCTTCAGGAGTGTCGTGAAACTTTTGTAAAAATCTCGATGGATGGTACCCTTTTCGTTTCCCCTCCAGTTAGTTTCTTCTAGGAACGCATAGCGGAACTCCTTTCTTTGGGGGGGGGGGGGGTGGAGCCAGGAGGCGCCGTGAGTAGATGGCGCATGAAAACATTAAAGTCTATATTTGTTGCATATCTGTTATGGCGTACGCTTACCAAGCGAAGTCATCCTTTTGCTTACGGCGTGCCCCTACTTGCATGGCCCGCGCGCCGGCGCTCGGCCGGTGATGTCCCCCGCTGAGAAGCGCGGTGCTTTGCTCCGGAAGCTTCCCCATGATGGAACACAGATCCGGCTGTCTTGAGCTTGGTATGCTCACGCTTAAAATTTTTCTCGGGATACTCTAGCCTTCTTACGTGCATTGAAGGCGAAACTTAGGCATACTATTGTGACGAGTATACCTTCTATATTAACGCTGCCCCGTCGACAGAGCAGCTACACTTTTTAGCGTCCTGAATACACCTTAATCCACTTTAACCCACATGAACTAAGGTAGATTACGGTACGTCAAGATAAATTAATTTTAACCCGCATTAATTTATCTTAACCTACCTTAATGTACTTAATCCACTTTTATCTCACCTTACAAATTATTCATATCAATCGCCAATCAATTAGTATTCCACCTTATCTGCCTTATTTATTCTTAGTCCATTATTATCTACCTCAGTCCACCTCAATCCACTTTATTCCACCTCAATCTATCTTAATCTCGCCTTAATTTAGCTCACTAATCAGTACTATCCATCACTTAATGAATCCTTAACTTTGGTAATCAATAGTTGGTATGCTTCTTAGGTTCGCCTCTGGCCTTCCTTGGGTTTTGTACCGTTCGTGTCGACGCCGGGGTCATTCAAGGTCACGTTCCAGTGAGACATATGTATAAGCTTTCAATAACGCGACCCTGTTATGGAAACGGGTGGGAACACAAGCCACCGAGGCCATAAATGCCGGTGAGCCCGCTGCACAAATGCACGGGCAGTGCGGTGAAGCGCTGGAGTAGGGACACATCGAACCCGTTGGAGTGGAATCAGACAGATTTCGAACGCCCACTCAAAGTACACAGATTCTAAGTGAAAAGTACGGGATGGGCGATCTTTCGGGTCAGGTGCGAAAAACTAGAAAAAAGTGACCACACCGCGAGCCAGAACTGCCGCGATATCAATAAAAAAAATACCAGATGGGCGAACGTTTGGCTCAAGTGCGGAAAGGAGGAAAAAGTGACCGCATCAACACATGAATAGATAATTCGCGTTTATGGTGTTCACTCATCGGCGCCAAAGCCATCGTTTTTAGGGGGTGGGCGATCCTTGGGTCTTTTAGTAAAATTGAATATTTCATCCCTAGAGGGGGATTGATTGATTGATTGATTGATTGATTGATTGATTGATTGATTGATTGATTGATTGTATAGGTTTAACGCGCCGACGCAACGCAGGCGGTGAGGCGCGCCGTAGTGGAGGGCTCCGGATTAATTTTGACCACCTGGGGATTTTTAACGCGCGCCGAAATCTCGAATACACGGGCTTTTTTGCTTTTCGCCTCCATCAAGGGGGGGATGGGCGATGTTTCGGCGGTGGGCGTTCGCTCGGAACTTTACGGTAATTTTTTTTTTTTTTTTTTTTTGCGTGCATCTGGCGCTTTTCTTCCCCTTGCGCTTTATAACGCTTCCGAATCAAGCACCACATGTAGCCAACATTTGGCTACCCTGAAATAAGAAACGAGTACCGTAG
This sequence comes from Haemaphysalis longicornis, assembly GCF_048455015.1. Taxonomy (NCBI): domain Eukaryota; kingdom Metazoa; phylum Arthropoda; class Arachnida; order Ixodida; family Ixodidae; genus Haemaphysalis; species Haemaphysalis longicornis. The sequence continues at coordinate 95,435,561 of NW_027526422.1, forward strand.
TAAGTACTGAAAACAGTACAGAAGGGTTCAAGAGAACAGGGAAAGGCTTTGCGGAAAAAGTGCGCGCCAGACTGGGGGTTTGAGGACCGTATGCAGAAGGAATTATGGCACTGTATAGCATATGCTGTGCAGGCTTATCATCGACAAAGTGTCAAGAGATCTTCGTGTGGGGGGAATGGCAGCAATTGCTGTTACAGCATAAACCGTCAATAATGCAGTCGTATACGATACACATGGTAACTGCTATATTCGTATATTCCACTGTACTACGAAGCGAGAGGCTGCAAGCGACCGGCCGCCTGTGCCCGCCACTGCCCCGCTTCTCGGGCGCGGGGCAAACGAGGGAGAGGGCGATCTCTTGTAAACAATAAACGCTCCTACAATTTCTAGCGTGGGAAGCCAGTCGTCTCTACGCCAGCGCTGCGTCTGCTCCTTTTTCGAGGCGCTCAGCGCTGCCGCCCTGTCTGGGCGCCTTCGTAACGTCCTTACTTCCGGGGTTTCCCCTGAGACGATCATAACAGTAACAATCTGTTCTCAGGGATTCTGATCATGGCAACTACACTGTCCCCTAGACGTCTTATTTAATGTGTATGACTTCATCAGTGTCTCAATTTTTATGTTTAAAATACCGCCTGAGCAGACGCTGTGCCGTCCAGCACTTGACTGCGACGAGAGAGAGAGAGAGAGAAAAAAAAAGAGAGAGAATAAACGGTTTATAGCAATGGTGAGGAGTCTGCAGTCTAAATCCCCTTGAGCTCTCCCGGCTTCAAACAGGCCTCAACGCCAGTGGGCACCGATCCTCTAGGTCGGAGCTCGTCAGAGCTCTCTGCCAAAGCTCGTAAGATGAATGGAAGGGATTAGACGAGTGTGGCAGGGTGTGGTCGCAGCCCCATAACGTACGGAAGAGGGTCCCGGGGACTCCGAAGAAGCGGCGTAGCGGGGAATCTCTACCGTTTGGGTACAATATGTGGAATTCAGTCGTGGGGGAAGGTATTTTATTTAGGGAATGACGCTGTCGTTTGTGCTCGTTGAAGAGTTGTTTATGAACGGGTGAGCGGGTAATTCGTTAGTGGTAGGTGATCAATGAGATTGGCTCCTGCTATTGAGAGGCCCTACGTCGACATATCCTTCGAACGCGTGTTAACGCGCTTTGTATACATTACGCGGCTGCGTTCGGTTTGAAAAACGCCCAAGCTTCAGAATATCCTGAGTTAAACAAAAAAAGTCATGCAATTGAAGAACTATGTCAGAAAGCACTGGGCACAAAAGAGTCAAGCATCATGAACGTACTCATTATACATTCAAATGCGTGCTGGATAACAGAGTCTCAAGAATGCGTCGAAGCCCACCGAGACACACCTGCGTTCACAGTGTGAGCAGGCATGGGGCATGCTAAGAAAAACGAATACCAAGGAATTAGAAAACCAAGTTGTCATTTCGCAAATAGCGAGAAAAAAAATTGCGCGTACAAACGTGGAAAGATGTTGGAGGAACTCAGCGAAATGTCCACAACACCATGCATGGGCAGACGCCTGTGAATACGCGAGAGCATGGCGAAAAGGTAAATCTGCCGCCCCCCCCCCCCTTTTTTTTGTCTTTCTTAAAAAGCTGAGGAACTCCCTACGTATAGAAATTTGGCTCTCACGTTAGCCAATGAGCCCAAACTTTCTCCCAAGTGAGCCGAAGCGTATATGCATTGTGTCTATCAGAGATTAGAACCTCACCACAGGGAGCATTTTGTACGCTGCTGCCCCAACAAAGAAGTGGGAGCAAGCGGTTCGATAGAAATCCATAAATCGAACTTAAATTGCACTTTCTCGACCGGTGCACGAGCGGCGCTACTTCGCATGCGCGCAGCTGTTTCCAGCCTTGCGAGGACGCGCAAAGAGGAGCAGGAAGTGGTTATTAAGGACAGGAGTGGAGAGAGATTCTCGGCGAAGTTCTGCCTGAAGGCACAGCGACCGTTACTTCGTCTGCTATGAATACCTCAATCACACCGCCGTATCCCAGGCAGCATGCAACGGTATAGAGGCTTACCGAGCCTACCCAACCACGTTTCACGGATGCGTATTTGAAACTTCTGAGCATGCGCCAAGTAAAAGGAAGAGAGAAAAAAAGATGGCGGTGTTCCCAGAGTCTTCACTGCGCCAGCGAGACAGTGAAGCGGAGCTCACGTAAGGCGACACCGGTGGACGACTAGCGAAAGCGCAGCTGCTCCTCGCATGTAAATGAAGAGCAGCCCGGTGAGTGATCGAAGCCGTCGGGAGAAAGTTCGATTTCCCACGGACGAGCTGGCCATCCCTGAAAGCCGTGTGTATATGTAAATGGTTGCGCCTGTCTCACCGCGCATCTTTTCGTTGAGCGCAATGCGTTGTTTCCGTTATATTTCGCGCCACTTTAGCTCTGGATGTGTGCTAGGCGAGCGTGTAACAGTTCATAAATTTTCGTTCACGTTGGGCGTGGCCGATACCGCGTGCAGACTGTGGCTTTACGAGCGGCGACATTACAATACGGGTAAACGGCCAGAGTATCTGGTATGCGACGTTCGATGCACGAACCACGCGTGGTGCGACAGTTTGGTTTGCTTAGTTCCCCACCTTCCTCTGATTTCAAACAAAAAGGTCGAGATTCCAAAAATATGCGGAGCCAGCCGAACTATTCATTCATTCATTCATTCATTCATTCATTCATTCATTCATTCATTCATTCATTCATTCATTCATTCATTCATTTATTTTGTGGAATGAGAGATTGTGCGAGTTGGCACATTTTCGAAAAGAATAAACAGCGTAAAACAGCGAAACGCAAGAAAGATAGAACAGACACAACGCTGTGTCTGTCTGTCTGTCTGTCTGCCTGTCTCAAGATCACATGTATGAAGACCGACATGTTGGCCCATAACCGAGCTTCCACATAATAGTTTAAAAAATACCACTGATTGCCTCCCGTCCCCTCCCTTGACTCGGTTTCGCGTGATAGATCTCTCTTCTTTCTTCTTTCTTTCTTCTTTTCCTCTCGTAAAAACACTCTTTGACTTCGGTCCAGTTTGTTTATTTTTAATTGGCGTCACCCGTGATACGTATGTGGTACGGGTTGGGCTTTTATTTTATTTTATAGCCCTTTATTTTGTCTGTCTGTCTGTCTGCCTGTCTGTCTATTGTACCCTCTTGTGTTTCATTGTTTTTCTCTTTTTTTATAATGTTGTTTACTTACATATTTATTAATTGATTTATTTTACATTCAGGGCTAACGACATTACAAAAAAAATTGGGCCGCAGAATGGAAAAATGGGTTATAAAAGTACGCAAATGCTAGGAGGAGGAGGAGGAAGAGGAGGACGAAGAGGAGGAATTAACGTTTATTGCTCCCAGAGTTGCATAGCCAAATTATTTTGTAACTGCAAGGTTACAACGTATGAGCGCAGCAGATATTCCGGATATATCGAAGAGAAACGTCAGGCATTCGCGGTATATCCAACTAGACGATCGTTTTTCCGACGAAAGTTGCCGCTGTGCCTCATCCCCGCAGCGGGATGTGACTCCGCGCGTCGCAAATAGTGCGTTACCGGGAATATTTTTAACATGCCACGAGTCGTATCAGTGTTTTTTTGGACTTAATATGCTTATAAACTGCTGCAGCGACGACAAACAAACTACATGAGAAAAGGCAGACGATATGACGCATTTATAGCAGTCTCCTTTCAAAACGCGCGCGCCCGGTGACATGTGTCGCTTGGGCGGAGTGATACCGTACATGAGCTATTGCCGTTCTTAACTAGTTCCCAGGTATAGCTTACGATTTGTTTTGCTCATAAACTGGAATAAATCGACAAAGTAATCAAATTATGTGTTTCTACGCGCCCTCAGTCATTTACTACAGGCACAGGTAGATAAGCGACTTCGTTCTTTATTCCATTGTGCACTATTTACTGCGGCGTCGTTTGTACCGTGCTTCGGCATTAGGGCAGTGGGTTGGTTGGTGGAACGAGGAAACTCAAGTGCTTACAGTCTTCCGGTGCTGTGGACACACGCGTCATTGCCAACACGATGAGAAAAAAAGAAGCAATAAATTGGAGAATGAATGAGCTTCTCGCGCTGAACGCTGGGAAAGAGGACGATCGTTAAATAAGGGAGTTTTTTTCTTTACAAACCGTTTTTGCCCCACCATGGTGTCTGAAATTTCGAGCTGCATAGAAGCCTTTGTCTTCCGTTTTTTTTATCTCTCTCTCCCTCTCTGTTTCATTTGAGTTTGATACAGTGAAGTTCGACGCAACAAAACATTTGCCGTGAAAGGAATTTCGTTACGAAAAGGGAGACGGGACCATGTTTCTGACGGCGAGGATTCGGAAAGCGCCGAACCATGGTGAACCGTTTGAAAAATCACCGCGACTCGCATTTCTAACTGTTTGGGCATGGAGGTTTTTCCTCATCCTTTAAAAGAAAAAAAAAAAAACTGGCTGGTATAATTTTTGTCTTTAACGAAGGAGGAAGGGAACAAAAGAGCTTACGAAGAAGAAGCTGGAGTTGCGCGGAAGACGTGTATCTGGTAACTATGATTGTTACTTGCGCATTTTATTATTGGAAGAGTCTTATTGATCGGTGACACAGATGACTGGGTGCTTACGCGCAGTTCGATATACGGGTTAGAAGTGTAGACTCTGTCGGCGCAGAACGAAACAAACCACACAAAAGAGAACAAACAGACAAATGCTTATTGCGCTATATCAGTGACAACGCAATGGATGTGCTGTGCTATGCACACTGTTACATTGTTACACGCAGCACAGTTATGAATCATGCTCGTACCACCTGGAGGGCTCTTTCTTAGCTTGCGTTCCTCCACCCTTAGTCAATGCCGGCCATTGTTCAGCCAGCGCGCTGCCTCTCCCGCCAGTAACGCGGAATTTCATTGTGCGGAAACCTAACTGTATTGCGCTCAACATGGAGTGGGTAACCACAATAGCGGACAAACAGGCGGCAGCCAACCGAGCGAAGTTGTATCTTGCACTGACGTTCACTGCATGTTCTCAGATTTTCTCTTTCTCTCTTTCCATTTTCAACAATACTTGAGACGATTAAAAAATGCATTAACTATAGTATACGGCTTAGAGTGGACACCGAAAGACTTCGTCCTGCAGTGGATCTAGTGGACTGTTGTTGTTGTTGTTGTTGTTGTTGTTGATGATGATTGAAATGACGTCCAAATTCAGCTCTTCCCCGCCTTTCCTGATATCTGTCTCAAAATAGACTTTAAAAGATATTACGGGAGATGCTTAGGAATTTATGAGAATGTGAAGGCGGAAAAGCATGGTTGGGCGCTCTGTGGGTCTGTTGGTAAACTTTCTGTTCTGCCTTGCGGCCGCGTCAGCCACCCCACGACCAGCCCCCTGGACAGAACCTTCCGAAGCTCGTTCCCTTGACTCGCCAGAAGCCTCCTGTTTGTCGCCTCTCAAGGCGGTTCGTATTGCCATGTGCGGAAGCGGCGTATACCCTTCTCCGGCTCTGCGCTCCGCCGTGCTTTTTCGGAGCCCTCCTCCGACCCTCCTGCAGCACTGCTGTGCGATTCCGTGTACTTCACAACGCACCTCACACGTTTCATGAAACATGGACATCTATGTTTAGCGCTCATCTTAAAAAGATGAGCGCTAAACATAGTCGGAACCGAGCTCGCAGCGTCGAAGCTTGCGAACGCTTTCACGACTGGAACCGGCAATACGGCTTTGCACACGGTTCTCAGCTGGTACATGCGCACCGTTAAGCTTGCATGTACTGGAGTTCCTGTATATAGATCCCCAAGCGAGCATATACTGAAGCATGTGCCGGAACACAGTGCCGTAGAAAGTGGCAGAACCGCCGTTCTACCTCGACGTAAATCTTAGTTCGTAGCGCCTACATTTCGAAAGACCAAGAGGGCCGAAGATAAGAAAAAAGAGGCGGGAACGGAAAGATGTAAGCGCATCCAAAAAGATATGGGCTGCGCAGAAGAAGCATCGCTATACCCGTCCCATTTCCGCGGGCGCTGGTTTGGCCGGAAAAAAGCGGGGAAAACATCGCGGATTTCCCTTTCCGCTTTGCTCGCCCTCGTCCAATTGTTTTCTTCCGCGTTCGTAACTTGACGTTAAGCATCCGCAATTCTGGCCAGCCCAGTTTTGCTATATTTTGGATGACATGATGACGATGATGATGCCGACGATGATGGTGACGCATCGAAAGCAAATAGTGTGTAGGTAGAGGCCTGGAAACGGCAGAACACGCTGATCAACAACATCCACACCACCACCAACAACGCCGACAACATCAAAACACCAAACAGGAAACGTTGTTGTTGTTGATTAGCGCGTTCTGCCGTTTCCAGGTCAGCACCTACACCCTCTTTGCTTTCAATACGTCATCATCACCGTCGTCGGCATCATCACGGGCGTAGGTGGAGGCCTGGAAACGGCATAACGGGCTGATCAACAGCATCAGCAACACCACTATTACCACCACCAGCAGAAACACTAAAGAAGAAGAAGAAGAAGAAGAAGAAGAAGAAGAAGAAGAAGAAGAAGAAGAAGAAGAAGAAGAAGAAGAAGAAGAAGAAGAAGAAGAAGAAGAAGAAGAAGAAGAAGAAGAGGGTTTGGCATTATCAGTGCCGGCTTTATTATAATTTGGGGCTTCAGAAACGGCCTATTGCCGCCGGGATGTTTGTTCTGCTCTTCTGCGCTTCATTTAAAATTCCAAAAGATTCACAACGTAATTCGATTCTTATTCTGGCACCTCCCCAAAGCCCTTCAAAAGTCTTCATTTCTGATTATTTTTCTTATTTTCTTCTCCCTCACCCCCTCCACTTCTAAAGGTCAATAAATTGCGTTTCACCACCCCTCCTCCTCCTCCTCTTCCTCCTCCTCCTTCTTCTTCTTCTTTATTTATTTATTTATTTATTTCCCTTTTTTGGTTTTATTTTAATAATGTCTTTCTTCTTCTTCTTCTTCTCCTTCTTCTTCTTCTGCTTCTTCTCCTTCTTCTTCTTCTTCTTTCTTTATTTCTTTCTTTCCCTTTTTTGGTTTTATTTTAATAATGACTAATTTTCGAACTCGATTCCTCAAACACAAGAAGAAAAAAAGCTTCCAAAATTTTCTAATTTTCCTCGAGTAATGTGCCTAGTCAGCAATCTCTTTCGGTTTAACGACTGATGCTTGGCCGATCCCCTGATTAGGTCTGCGCCATTAATATAAGGAACAACAACAACAACAACAACAACAACAACAACAACAACAACAACAACAACAACAACAACAACAACAACGAGGCTGGTAGCGCCACACTGAGAAGGACGGTTTTCCGATCACAGAAAGCCGACCGGACGCAAGCACCGCAGCCTCGCTTCCTTACCCTTGCAAGCAAGGATAATAAATGGTTCACGCCCAATCTCTTCTTCCCATCTGGACAAGCAAATGGGATCGGTCGGCGGACGCGATCCAGCCTACGATATGCGCCACGTAACGGTACACAAAGGCAACACAGCCACCATTACGGTAAATAGCGTTACTGATACATTCCGTCCCGGGCCGGCTCGGTGCGCGATAGTAACCCAATGAACGATGTAGGTGGATGGAAGAAGCGTTATTCCTGGGTGAGTCCGGTAAAATGGCAGCAAGGCCTCATTAAGGGTCAGAAGGTGTAGCGAGTTCAGAAAACGCTCGACGCGATGAAAACAAGTACAACTGTGGCAGCAAAAGCAATAACCGTCTTAATTTTTTTATTTACTTGATGACTTCTTCGCTAGCGTAACTCATGACAGGGAAGACAAGACGACGCTGTGTTGAATTTATTCAGTCATTCCTGTACTACGCTACCCGTGTGGGAACGTCAAAAATGAACTACCGACAAGCCTGATTATGCTCGTTATCTGCGAGCTAGCTTGACATCGTTTATAATCAACAAATTACTCCTCCCACCCAAAAAGGACGTTTTACGCGTTTGAGCGACGCTTGGACAGAGTCGCGCGGCGAAGACGAATTTTCGGAAATAATGGGTCATTTGGAAAGTCGCTTAGCGCTCACCGCCACATTCGGTGCAAAGTAATTCACGTATCCCGCTTCCGAGAGAAAAAAACAACTTCCGTCGCCGGGAATTTCAGCCGCGGCATTCTGTTGACCAGCAGTGCACGCACTGTGCGTTCTAAATCGTTGGGGTAACAGCTGGTTGCCGCAAGAGTGGGATGTGTTTTTAGCGTGAGCTTTCTGTGTGCGCATGCGACAGCGCCTGCATCCAAAGTTCAAACGCACCTGTGCATGCATCGGAACTCTGGGAGAAACAATTCATGTCACGTATAGGGGGTGGGTATACACCTCAGTCGGGCAGTGGACCAAGCGACCGTCTCGCCCTACTTACTCATACAGTAACGCATACCGACATTGAGTGAGCGCGCGTGCGTTCGTCCGTGCGACCGTGTGTCTGTGCGTCCGCGCGTGCGTGTGCGTGTATTTGTGTGTGTGTGTGTGTGTGTGTGTGTGCGTGTATTTGTGTGTGTGTGTGTGTGTGTGTGTGTGTGTGTGTGTGTGTGCGTGCGTGTGCGTGTGCGTGCGTCCGCGCGTGCACGCATGTGTGTGTGGCACTATACATAAACACGAATATAGGAAGTATAGAAACGGCCCGTTGGGAGATGAGACGTACGGTATACCAGCAACGACAACAAAATACTGTGAAGAGAAAAAAATACGCCTGAAAAGGAAAAAAAAATAATCAACAGTGACAGCTGAAAATCGAACTCGCAATCTGATGCGACGGCTATTATACTGCTGATGGCCGGAGCTGATAATGCGTTAAAAGAAATGCGAGATGGCTGGCGTTAATATTTAAGCCAGCGCCAGCGATGTACAGACTAAGTATTAAAGATCTTACGTAGCCCCAGGACAACTTCCAAGAAAAGGTTGCATGAGTTAACCGATAGAATTTCGAAATTCCAGGAACTTTCCCGTGACAGGAAACGTCACATAACTGCATAAGCCGATCTGCTGTACACCAAGCTTTCTTAAAGACGTATTTCCTATGATGCGCAATCGCATTGCTGGAAAGGCAATCTTTAGGCGCCGTATAAGCACTGTTGCGATAAATTGCCAAATGCCAAGCGGCGTTCACAGAAGACGTTCGACTGTTCCAAGGAAATTTGCCACAGAAACGACAATAGATCGTTTTGCAGCACGAGCGGCACCGCAGCTGCGGATTGGCACCATGTAGAACGGGCTTAACGCTTCAAACTGAACCTTCTCAAAGTCGGCTTCGCTACTATACACGCTTGTATTGCTGGAAAGTCATTTCTTAGGCGCCGTAGAAGCAGAGTGACAGTGAACGGGCAAGACACCAGGCCATTTTATTAAATACTCCCGATAGTTTGGGATCCGTTTCATGGCACCAATATTACGAATATTGAACGTATCCAGCGTCTTGCTGTATGGTTCATTTTGTCAGATTAAAAGACATCGTCATCAGTGACAACAATGATAAAGACTCTTGACTTGCTATCACTTCAACTCCGCCGGCAGCTCGCCCGCCTCAAATTTCTCTATCTATTGCATGACAACAAAACCGGCCTGTCACGCGAAGATTATCTACTTCCCGCACCACAGAGATCATCTATAGAATCAATCACTGCAAAACCATACGACCACACTTTGCCCGCACTAAAATATTTCAGAAGTCTTTTTTTTTCTTAACACCATAGAACAATGGAACTGTCTGCCCGTATCGATTATGGAATGTGCAAGTGTTGGTGCGTTTGAACATGCTTTGTATAATAACTTTTGTAACCCTCTCCTGCTTGGGCAGCGATTCTGCCTGCAGTATTTCTAAATGAATAAATAAATAAAAATGTTAAGCGCTTTAAACTCGGTTTCACAACTTTACACAAGTGCATTGCTGGGAAGACTGCTTTAGAGACAATACGAGCTGCCGTGTATGAATCTATCTAACCTTTTAAAATAGCATTTTCGTACTAGGCGAAAGTGTGACACCACGAGCCTTACAGACCGACAGACAGGTTTTCTCGACTCCCCATAAGAATAAAAATTGCTGAAGCGTTTAAAAGTGGGGAGCGGGAAGAGCAAGTATACCTTCGCTTTTCGCTTTTCGAAGCAGAGAAACGGGCGTTTTGTTTTTGCGCCAGTTCAAATAGATTTGGCGTTTTCTGATATTTACGCAACGTGACAGTGTTTAGTTTGAAACGGGGAAGGCGGGAATTGGATGTGGCTACCATGGATGCAACATTCTGAGCTCACTAGCAAGCGACGATTGGTATAGCGATTAACTCAGGAACCACTTCGCGCGCGTCGATAAATTAAGTGACGCATCGACATGCACTCAAAACTCTCTAAAAACACTGTCGCCGCACATCGCCTTAAATGTGGCCTTGCTATTTTTACAAGAACTCCTACCGGTCCCCGCTAAGCGAAATTTTTCACTTTACTGATTGGAGCACGCGGTTCTGCCGCGTTGGATCTGTGGCTAAAAGGCGTTGATCCCGGCCGCGGCGGTCGCTCCACTGATAGAGACGAAAAATAAAACTTCCCATGCGTCTACCATTCGGCGCTTATTAAAGAATCAAAGATCCCCATGTGGTCAAAAGTAATTTGTAGCCATCCTCTACTGCACGCCTCATAGCACACGACTTGTTTCCGCGGGCTAAGCATGAATTTAGGCTTTGTTTTTTAAATTTCTATCTTTTCGGGATCTTTAACGTTTCCCAAAACCCAGGCATAAGAGGATTTTTGTTTTTTCGCTTCCATCGGAGAGTAGAATTCGTGACCTAATGCTCAGCAACACAAGGCCTTATCCACTGGGCCACCGCGGCGATTACGAGCAGTAACGTCTACCGAGTACTGTGTGTATACCGTACCGGGAGCGGTTCTACAGTCTACTACAAAGCGCAAATGAAAAGCAGCCACGTGTGGTGTTGTTCGCTTGTCGAGCAAACGAGCACCCTGTCGGACAGGTGTACACGCCGACAATCTGTGCGCCGCACCTGCGCCGCCTCAACTGCGGCCTAGCCCGTCGCGGGTGCGCAGGCCGCAAAAGCAGCAACCGCAGAAAATCGCTGTCGCTGACGCACTCGGCGACATTGCGACGACTGCATCCGTTTCCGCCTATACAGACGGTCAAGGCCTGGTGGCTCTTCTCCGTGCCTATTCGCGTTTCATCGTCAGGCCAATGGCCAGGCGCACGACGGGGTTTTATGACTTCTTGCCACTGCGCGATAGAGTGGGCTTAATGACAGTGGCGTAACATGAACCTTTTGTTAGAGTTCGACTTTGAAGACCCTTCGCACACTTTACGGCTAAAGGGACCCTGAAACACTCTTTTAACTTTTTTTTATAAATCTTAAATTTTTGCAGAACGTAGTCACCCAACACACCCGGTGCTTAGATTAGGGGATCGCAAAGTAGTTAAGCTCGAAATTACTGCTCTATGCCCATCAGATAATTTAGAAACTCGCTCAAAAGATTTTTCTCTCTTTCCCGCTCTTGGCGTTCTTCGACCGCTGGAATTGCGTCATTACAGCGATGTCGCGACTATTGACCGGCTTTCTTTCAGTTACAGGGATGAACGCATTCGATATCCACTTTAAAAAGAAATCCACAAAAGCAAAGCACAGACGGAAAGCGCATCTGCTGTGACGAGCAAATAATGCAGTGCCGCTCAGTGCTGGCGATAACTGTAGCTTTCGCAGTGTTCCAGGCGTGAAGAGTGAATGCGTTTATCGGAAGTGTTGCAGGGTCCCTTTAAAATGTACTTTCTCCTCCCTCTCTCTCTCTCTCTATCCTTTCCCTGCAGAAGCCTGTCCAATTTCTTTCTCTCGTCTGGCTTGTCGCAGACACCGACTTCTCTATGTAAACGTGTGCATGGTGTACCGCTGATATTTGCGCTGTGGTGCCTTTACATGCTGTCGTATGGATATATCTCGCAAAACGGAAACGTGAGGCGCACGTGCGCTAAGACGAACGCGGTCGGTGGTAAATTCAGGCCCAAACGCGTTGACGCAGGAAATCAGAATCGGAAATCAAACGATGCACTCGCCTGTCGAACTATGCGAGAAACAAGGGTGTGAAACGAGCTTAGAATAACCTGTTGGTGGGCGAGTTGGTGCAGCTTCAACGTTAAGTTGAAGATGCACCAACACAAGACAGGACTGCGCCTGTCCTGTGTTTCCTGTCTTTTTGGCTATGAGTGCCGGACCCTCGGAGTGGCAGCCCTTCGAAATTAGCAAGGATACCATGACCACCTACAACGACGTCGTGAAATGGTATCGTTTACGCAGGAGGACTATTCCGCCCCCACACCCATTCTAGCCACCCTACCCCGGTCTCACCCGGTCGGAGGCGGTGCTCTACAGACAATTACAGACCGGCTCGTTACTGACTCCAGTGCTTGCTAAGCATATATGCCCAGTGGTGTATGTGAGCGACGTGTGCAGATTATGCGCGAAGGAGCGGGCCACTGCTGCCCACATCCCGTGGAACTGGGAATTTTTACCGTGTGAAGCCAGTGCGATGACAACGATCCCGCCGCAGTTTGAAGCTGCAGCGTGGAGTGGAGACTACGACACCCAACTTCAGGCCGTCCAGCAGATCGCGGCGGCCCTCGATAGGCAGCGACCGGGGAACTCAGCGGGGGAGTTCGCAAACATTCCGCAATCCGCGGATAGTACAAGGATGCAGTCTTAAAGGCGCTGACGTGACGACGTCCAGGCCGCGTCGCGGTAACTCGGCACCTATGTGGGTAGCCCTGCCGTTTGCAGGCTCTCAAAAAGTTGACTATCTCTCTCTCTCTCTCTCTCTCTCTCTCTCTCTCTCTCTCTCTCTCTCTCTCTCTCTTTGTGGCCGTCTCAAAGAAACGAGCTTAGCCGTCACCCCGAAAATAAAACGAGTTCTTCAGATGAGCAGACGATTTTTTTTTTCGCTGACTGTTTGATCGTTTACAACTGACGTCTTCTGACCTGAACCAAATGCAGGTGGTACAGGGGTGAGTCTTTGTTGAAGAGCTGAGCCATGGGGTTAATTAGAGCCTCATTCAGAATTCAAGTCTAACGCGCCGACGTCTTTGCTAGGAAGCCCACTGAAGTGTGCCGCTCAAAATTAAATTTGAACATTATGAACCAAATTATGAAACAAACGCGTAAAGTGAAATGCATGTGCACGGCTCCTTGCCATGTAGCTGCACGTGCCTTTCCGCTGTAAGTGCTTTATTTGCAAAACGCAGATATCGCACCAAAAAAAAGGCACAAAAAAGGCTATTGTCTTTAAAAAGCAGTCCGCACACACCTACGTGTCGGTTACCGTGCCGCTTAATTCATGGGCGTTTTTTTTTTTCTCTAAATATGGCGCCAATTATAAACGCGGTACGCGCCCCCAGGTATCGCGACCGCGCCCTTCTGCTCAGCAGCAAAACGCTTTGACGATGGAAATCTATATAGGCAAACTATGTCTACCGAACCCTATAATTGTTGTGGGGAATGAACGCACGTGTGAAAAGGTGAATTACGTCAACGGTGCCCCAAAATCCAGGACGATGTGGTGGAACATAATGTTGCTCTTGCGGTTTCCGCCTAGCTCCGCGGTGAATAAAATCAGTTACTGTTCTATCCCGAGACAAATAAACAAACAAAAAAAAGGTGCAGACCGAAGAACTTTTCTTTGTAAGGTAGACTTGAACCAATTGACATTGCAAAATTAAAATGAGAGAGAGAGAGAGAGAGAGAGAGAGAGAGAGAGAGAGAGAGAGAGAGAGAGAGAGAGAGAGAGAGAGAGAGAGAGAGAGAGAGACACATCTAGTTTATTCTTGTCAAAGGTAGCCCAATATCTAAAGCGAAACCGTTATAACTTGGGATGTTGAAGTGCGTAGAATGTGCTGGCGCAATGCACTGCAGTCTGAAATGTACGCGTCAAGGCGGGCAAGTCTCTCTGTAGAAAAAGAAAAAAAGAAGCTGCGAGTGAAATTGAAGTTTTGTGGCCGCGTAAAATTCACTGTAGCGAGAATTGCACACAGCGTGTAATTTATAACAAATTCAAGATCTGACAGCCCAGCTGATAGTTCAAACGTTCTGATCGTTAGCATTTAGGCGTAAGAACACGAGTTGAGATCGGGCATACGAGCGACCTCGAAAAATTTCACTCTTACCAACACCAGTCTCATCCTCTTTCTTATAAGATACATCTACGGAGGCTGACCACAGGGCTTCAGACACTAGATTTTGGAGATAGAGTCAAAGTAAACTCGCTAACACTGAAATTCCTCCAAATTTCTGTGTGAATGGATAACCACACGCGAGTCCCGACAGGCTCTCCAATGATAACTCGGCACATAAATCCTTGCGTTTTCATTTCATCAAACCTTATACGTCATCGCAATCTGTTGCCAGTTCAGCCGATAAACGGGGAACGCCTGTCTCTATGACCTCATCCGGCCTAATCTGTCCCACATCAGTTAATTCACATTTCATTGCAGGCTGGCTGCGTGCCCGTACGGTAAATGTGTTTAAAGACCGGCAAGTCATTGCCGAAATTTCAGACGTTTGTTCACGCGCGCTGTTACAAAACGTAGACATTTTGTCAATATTTTCTAGGCTAGTCCCAAGCCTTCTGGACCGCGAAGAGTTCAAGGAATAAGCTTTACCTTTAAATGTGACAAAATTATTTCATGACAGTAAGAAAGAACGGTGTTTTCTCTAACTTTTCGACATAAAACATTTCAGCCTCGTTCGGGACGTAAGGTTGTAGATTGATGATCTTGTGGCCTGCGCACTTTCGGCTTGGCCTAGAAAAATTTGACAAAGACCGTAAGTGTCAACCTGTTACATAGCCGGTTGTCGACGATGCAGCGTATGACTCTTACGAATGCCCGCAGTGCGTTTTCCGCATACAAGCGCCTGTCACTGACAGTAATTAGCCGCGTCACGTCGATATATACATTTGCGGCATACGATATGGAGGTGTCTTTGTTAAAGCGCCCCCCGCGGTCGATCGATATTAATTGCGCGCGGAACACCGCGGGGCTCAGTAGCCCCCGGGATGCCACGCGCTCGAGGATGACTGGCAGGTTTCTACCAGCGTTCACGGTTCACCAGCGGAGGAGTTCCGTCACTCTAATAAAGCGTCTTAGAGCGGGATAAACGCTGGCGCCGCTTGCTGAGCCGTTACGGCCTGTGATCTCGGCGAGGTCACGCGTTCGACTGCCGGCCACGGTGCTTGCATTCGGACGTGCACGCGGCAGATTGCCCTGCCCCCCGGAGCGGAAACGAATGGTTAATGAGACGGTGGTAAGGGATCGACCAAGCGCCAGAGGACGGGCACGTAATCTGTTGTACGCAGGCGATAGCGTTAGTCACGTTGCTGTTCATTACATTTCCCTGTAACTTTGCTGCAGAACAAGTACAGTCAAAACTCGATGTAACGAAACCCGATCTTACGAATTTCCCGATCTAACGAATAAATTCGGATTCCCTCGCGGGTGCCATGCGGTCCAATGCTTATACGAACTCGAGCTAACGAAATAAATTCAACGCCGTTCCCAGTTTAACGAAGTATTTAGAGAAACATACACAAGTGAGAAGAAAAAATTCCACCCAATTCTTGGGAAAAGCTTCGTCGGCTTAAATAGGTGGCAGCACATCTGAGCTTCCCTGACTATCTGAGCCCCGACGCAGCCGCAGACACGACGGAGGTTTTGAAGGATGAAGAAATCGTACAGTGAGTTTAAGATGTGTTAAAGGATGCTGACGACCCAGAAACTGTTGAAGCTCCTGTGCCCGCTTTCTGGCCAGGTGAGGGACGCTACTGACTTGTTCAGCCGCTTTTCTGGGGCATCTCGCGCGAAATGTCTGCCTGCGTAGAGCACACAGGCGAATATCACAGGCATTTTCTCACGGAAATAAATTCGTTTCACCGAGTACATATATCGTTTCATTTTTATTATTTTCACTGAGGACTTTTAGCGCATTGCTGAATTATCCGCAATTGCGATGTCATGGTAGTTGCTGGTATGCGCCTCCCTTTACACACGACATTTATGGAATCAACTGCTTCTAAAATGGGAGTCCAGATTTTACTAAGTTCTAGATTTAACCAAGTAATTCACGGTTCCCGTTGACTTCGGTAGATCAGGTTTTAACTGTACACACGCATCTTTTTGAGTTGTACCATTATTTTGTAACTAACACACATAATTATTTCATTGATACTTTTCTATCACACCTACGTGTGCGCCTAAAAGACAAAAATACGGACGCAGTTAAAAATACGCCAGGAAACACAGAACCTAACGAATACATTTCTATTCTTTAAGTACGGGTTCTTTCTTGCAAGCTTCGTGCTTTCAAAGGAAAAAAAAAAGAATTAAAGAAAGGATATGTACGAAGAAACAAAAGAGTGAAATAACGTACGAGTCATTCGTTAGAAACTTAATGAGGTGTAAAAATGAACAAAACAAGTCTCTTTTGAACTATCGGGTTAAGGAAGGGGGGCCCAGAGTGTGCAGTGTTATTCGCTAAAACGAGTCCTTCAACAGCAGTACGCAGAAAGTCTAATACCACACCCGACGTTTTTAAAAAAATACGTATACGTTTAAAGAAAACGCTTCGTGCTATTATTATAGCTCCAGAGAAATCGAGCTAATTAGCTGCTAAGTCTCTTGTCCTCTTTATATTTCCCAAGCCAAAACTCTCGACAACGCTTCAATTACTCGCTAATTGCGCTTGGAGGGCAACTCGAAGAAAGTTCGCTGCACCAAAGCGATCCTGACTTCCGCTTTCCAGCATGCATTGATGCGGGTAAGCAATTTGAGTGCCTTATTAATTGACTACCTTCAACGGTGGTTCACACTGGGAGTTTTTGCATCGCATTAGTCGACCCTTTACCTCTCTTTGTGCGCGTGCTGTTATTCGTACGTTTCTCCGACCATGTATACTACGTAATCGAGCGCCCTTGATTGATTGATTGTAGGGTTTAAAGCGCCGACGCAACGCAGCCGATGAGGCGCGCCGTAGTGGAGGGCTCCGGATTAATTTTGACCGCCTCGGGATCTTTAACGTGCGCCGAAATCCCGTACACACGGGCGTTTTTGCTTCTCGCCTCCATCAGAAAAGCGGTCGCCGCCGCCGGGAATCGAACCCGCGCCCTCATGCTCAGCAGCACAACGCCTTAGCCACAGTGCCAGCGAGGCGGGTAATCGAGCGCCCTGGGTACGCGCAACAAAGATCGCGTTACCGTGCCGCCTTCAAGCGATTTGATAAGCAACTAGTCTGAAAGAATTTACAAGTTTTGTGCAAGCACCAAACTGCCGTAAAATTGTTGATCTTCGCGCCACTTCGAAAGTATCCATCGCCAATTTTCACATCAATGCGGTCACTTGCTTTACCTCGACATACTTTTGCTTTGCTCATGCTTCTTTCATAGTTCGCCTGCCCTCTGAAATGCACCGCTTTCCTTTTTCTTTCTTTTTTTTTTTCAGCGAAGCTGTCTTCTGGGTTCTGACTAAAATTGAGTGCATCCACAAATTGTCGCACGCGCTCGCTCCACAGATAATGTAAAATGCTCTGTACCTCATAACCTAATGCAGGTATCTTGGAAAAAAATCATACTGAAATTGGCCTATAAGAAAACTATGCAATCACACCGAGTTCTATTAACTTGAAATGCTAACGTGACTCACAGTGAAGTTTTAAATGTTGCGGAATTCCCGCCTGCGTAAAAACATGGCCGTCTACGGGGGAGTATGGTTACAGAAAACGGCTTTAGCTCCTGTTTCAGTGAAACTATCCCGAAACAAATTTAATGAGAAATAGTTTAGAAATAAATATAAGGAAGTTATGTGTATGCGCGTTTATTCGATCAGTATGACCAGCATGTTATGCGTAACTCAGCATACTTATCAACCAACAGAGCTTCTCCGGTCTTCCTTCATCGCAGTAGTGGAAGGGCTCTAATTTTTTTCTTTTCATGTTCTTTCTTTCGTTTGCCAGCGCAATGTTTCTCAATTTAGATTCCGCCTGTACGTGTAGCTTCGGTGACATGTACTTTGTAGTGTTACGTTGCTATCATTTCTTGTATTCTTTTCGTCGTCAGTTCGTGGACATTTAGAACTTCCTAGGTTTGTCCTAGTTGCATTTCTCACCTGCTCATCGTATCACCTTCGTTTCTGTCCTTCTACACTTTTTTAACCGTCGAGGTATCCTGGACTGAGGACCTCTCTCACTGGTAGATAACCCAAAAATCGTGCCAGATGATCAACAAAGTTTATTCACTCACTCACTCACTCACTCACTCACTCACTCACTCACTCACTCACTCACTCACTCACTCACTCACTCACTCACTCACTCACTCACTCACTCACTCACTCACTCACTCACTCACTCACTCACTCACTCAATTAATCAAGGCAGTTAATTTTATGGGCAAACCAGCGAGCGGCCTTGCCCAAATTTGAATTACGATTCCATCATGAAAAAATACATCCGTCCGTCCATGACACCGACAACGAAAATCGGCCTCAGCCAATCAGTCACCCTTTCCTTAGATTGGAATGGTTTCACGAATGCAGCGATTTACTCGCGAGCTAAAGTTCCTCCCGCACGCACGTAGCCTACAAAATTTTCCTCCCTGAACCTCGTCAGCGCGAGAGCACAATAGGCAAGTGTTGGTAGCTGTGTTTGTGGTGGCCTTGAGCAACTCCTTCAAGAGGTCAAGAGGGTAGAAGGCACAATGTATCGCGAGCGTCTTATCTGCACTACAGACAAAGGAGTCCGAAGGAGCGCCGGAATCCTCCCACGAACTGTTTCTAGTGCAACCTGTTTCTGAAGACCGATAGAGAAGGGCTCATTACCGCTCCCGCTTGCTTGATAACGTACCCATGAAGGAGGGTGGCCTGATAACGCACCCGTTAAGGAGGAGTACAGACTTGCAGTGAGCGGTGTGAACGGGCCCGTACGAACTTTAGTTAGAGATTCAGTTAGAAAACTTAGTTACCCCCCCCCCTCCCCCGTCCTTTCCCCCTTTCTAAAGAAAAGGGCAATCCTTTTGGGAGGCAATTCGTGTAGAAAACGATTAACAAAATCATTCCTGGACGATTTTATCAAAAGCCCAGTTTCTGACATTGTCGTGTATGTCTACATTCTTTTAGTTAAAGGCGAAGTGTAACTGGAATTCTAGGAAACTGAAAAGGCTAGCTCTGCGTGAATTTAGGCCGCCTTGAATTTTTGCCGTGTCTCTGAACATTGGACATATTTGTTTTTCGCGAAAACAATTGGTTGCTGCTGCCATGTTTGCAGCCACCAACGGATACTTATTTGAAACAAACGCCTTCATACTTATCTATACACACCACATCGGCAGCCATATTCGGACGTTGCTTTGGACGTGTGTGTATATATATATATATATATATATATATATATATATATATATATATATATATATATATATATATATATATATATATATATATCTAAATATATATATATATATATATGTATATATATACAGAAAGAAATGCCGGCCGTCTACAACGCCAAAGGAGGCATAGGGTAATGTTTAGACTATTTTTGACCGTTAGTGAAGTTATAATATTTTTATTAATTTGCTTAGAAAGAAAAAAAGAAAAACCCGCTTCCAGAGTGGGGACCGAACCCACGCCGGCATTTCTTTCTGTATTTCCTAACGAGCCCCTCATTTCCAAATTATATATATATATATATATATATATATATATATATATATATATATATATATATATATATATATATATATATATATACACGCATGCCCGGCAAACACAAATGATATTCGGCACCTAGCAGATGAAAAAACAGCAATGTTTTCGGGATGTGTGTATGTACTTTAAATAACTGAAATGAAACTAATAGATTTCCGAAGGTTAACACGGACGGCACTGTGAAAAGTTTTGACAAAGGAAAACTAAAAGCATGTCATCAATAAAAAAAGTATAAGTAGTCGTCTCTGCTTAAAACTGACGGGAGGCGGTTAATATTTACACGCAAGTTAAAACTACTGCAGTTAATTGCGCATACACTTACATACAGTGTCCGAAAGGAAAAATAACTGCAATTCTAATGCGAAGAAATAAATGATGGAAGCAGAAATACGTTGACTGCTTGTAGGGTCGTTGGGGCATTGCGCTGAGACTTATTACAGAGACAGACAACATACAGAGACGTACACTTTCACGTGAAGAAGGCGAACTTGCAACTTGTACGTCTCTTTGCACTGCCTATCTCTGCAAGAAGTTCCAGCGCAATCCCCCAACGATGCTATACCGACTATACCACTATACGGGGTCGAAGTCGTTCCTACGATACAGTGTTCCGGACAGCCACACAGTCGCATATTTATCATAAATTCAGTCAGTTATCTATCATAGTCTGAGTATGACGGAAGAAGTCATTGATTGATTGATTGTAGGGTTTAACGCGCCGACGCAACGCAGGCGATGAGGCGCGCCGTAGTGGAGGGCTCCGGATTAATTTTGACCACCTGGGGGTCATTAACGTGCGCTGAAATCTCGTACACACGGGCGTTTTTGCTTTTCGCCCCCATCAGAAAAGCGGCCGCCGCGGCCGGGAATCGAACCCGCGACCTCGTGCTCAGAAGAAGTCATATAAAACAAGAGAAACGCGCCATATCGCTGACAACCAAAATTGATGCGATCTAACAACGTGTAATAATCGTTCTTTGTAAAAAAAAAAAAGCAATGAAAAGCTGCTGTCCTTCAACATGCGATGCAGGGCTTTGTTACTTTTCATCTTAGCAACACAAAAAAAAGAAAAAAAAACATGAACAAAGCAGGAACGGTGAAGCACGAAGACGGCAAATTCACTATGATCCCCACGTTGAACGCAGCGGCCTTCTTTCGTAGAGCGCCCGGTAAATTCAACACGCAATCCCCAAAACTAGGTTCCCCCATCTCACCGTTACGAGTCCCCCGTCGGAAGGAAGGAAACACGCAATTGCAGTCCCTCACATAGCCCATAAAAGAGCGAATAGATATACTTACAGGTTTAACGAACGATCGATATTACACGCTGCCGACACGGCGAATGGAGTCCGGGCTGTCAAAAACAAACAAACTCGCGTAGCACTCACATTCACGGCCTTGGTGTATATGCTGGAGGACTGCATTCAAACACAAGGTGAGCCATCGGGTCCTGCAGAACGGAGGGTGAACCCCCGAAAGCCGATTAATATTCACGCCTGGTTGCCGGCACCTCACACCTGTAGCGTCCGCACACAGTCCAAGAATGCAGTGACGGCGCGCGGCAGGCGATAGTCTCACAGCCTGCCCCCATCCGCGCGCTACCACGTGACGCGATTGCGCAAGATGTGTGCGTCGGCCACCCGAGCGTAGAATGACGTCAGAGAGAGGTGCGACGTTGGATTAAAGCGGCCCCGTCGAACGCTGATTAGCTCTTTAAGGAACTCGCCGCAAGGCCACGCGAACCCTCCACCGCCGCCGTCGGTCTATTAATAGCTGCGGTAGGGGGTGTGGGGGAGGAGCTGCCGATGGTGTATGTACCTCATACCGGTGCGATACGATGCGGGTTGGCTCGGTCGAGCCATAAATCCTCGGTTGCGCGTATGAGCTTGCGTAGGAAATTTCTCTTTTATTGGCTGCCTGCGTCGACTTGAGCAGACCGAGAGGGAGAGAGATGAGTGCTAAAACGGAAAGATCTGCGGCCTGGCAAGATGCCCGGATCGCTTCGCCAGGTGATGACGAAAATGACACGACGCCCGGACGTCGTCGCTCTCAGGCGGGCGCGCATTTACGTGCACGCAACTGCCCGAAAGGTATCGGCGATTTGTGACCGGTGTTCGCTGTCGCTTGGTACAAAACGTCAACGATGCAGGACAATCGGAGCCGAGGAGATTCTTTAAGCGCGAGGTCCCGAGAGCGTTCCACAGTAAAGTGGACGAACCAAGCTATGCGCCCAAACTGGTTGTGTTCATACGAAGTCAACAAAAAGTTCATTGCCCGGAAGGTACCAGCAACAGGGAGGAAAAAATAGAGAAGGAAATTAGGTGCGTTATTCCCCACAAATGTCGTCTCACGATATGGTTAGAATTAAAACAGCAGGAAAGCAACGGATGAATGAAATAAAACAAAGTGAAACACATCTCGTGTTCCGTCTTTGTTTATTTCTTCGTATGTTGTATCAACGCCGCCTTTATTAACATTGCCTGACGCGTCGCGCGCTTTTCAATGGGAAGGGACGCTTAGTTCAGGCACTGATCCGCTATGTGGCACGTGCCGGCGGACATCTCTCCTTACGTCACTGCTCGCGAGTCGCGAACGCTGCACCCACTTCTACGACGTCTGTCTGTCAGCTTGCCTGTTGGGCTTCAAGGGCCGTTTCGCTTACATCTTAGCCGCGACGGGGCGCTAGTTCTGTGGCGCACTGGGGATCTCGTTCAACGTGTCGCTCGCTTCATACTTGCTGCAATTTACCAAAGGTAAAGACGGAGGCGGACTGAAATAGTGTAAGAACATACTGATTGTCGGGTAGACATATAGCTAACAGAAAAACGATATTTTCGGATGGGGCAGCCATTATTTTACTGATATTTTTCTTTCTGGAGCATTTAGAGATGAAAAAATTGCGTGCACGTTTTTTGTTCAGGCGCTCACTTCTACGATTACTTTCCAATAATATCACGTGCTTGTAAACTTCAGAAAATTATAGGAAACAAAAGGATAAGCAGCTGGGATCCCGCCACGCTGTCCGGGCGCTTCTACAGTACAGTCCTCAATTTTAGAAGTGCGTACCGATGCGGAGTGCGAACAGCGGGGTCAAAACAATATCTACATGCGGAGGGGATAGAGGTGGGATGCCCCACTCAGAAAATTTCAGGGCCTGTGATCCGAGTAGATAAGCGCGCAAAGCCGGCATCAGTCTGCGGCAGCGCAAGGGATTTTGCTTCGTGACAAAGGAAGTTTTATCAGTGTGGTGAAAAACAGGCATGGTGAAAAACAAGAAGGCGTAGGAGCGCCGCCTCGGGAATGCTAAACAAACTTTCCACTATTTTGCACAGTTTCCGAGAAGCGGCGCTGACTGGCGGACACGAAAGCACGCTGGAAGGCTACGGAGCGGGGAAGGGTAGGAGAGAGCAACAGGAGAGTGGCTGTTTGGCCATTTTTCGCTCACGCGTTAGGCAATGTTTATACAGGCGGCATTGGTTGTATTCACTCGGTGATATTTGCAATGACCCTCTTTTATTTGAAGTTATGTGTAGGCGGCTAATCAAGTTTTGAAGTGCACGAAACCAGCGATTGTGCATTTTTAAGCAATACCATCAGAAGTAGTTGACATCTGAGTAAAGTGCGAGAGTTACTCAGGTAGGCGGCAACCTTGCGTATACACTCGCTGGCAAGTGCAACAAGCTTGAGGCCATTAAGAACATTGGGCATTGAGCTAAACGTTATTGAAGTGATGATACTCTTGAAGCGCTCACTTTATTACCACAAATGTTTCGGAAGCATAATTTCCCAGAATTCCCGTGCTTGGCGCTACACAAGGCTAGGTGTATGGGAGCGCCACAAAAGTTTTTTTTTTAAAAAAGGACCACCTATGCCCCTTTTTCTGTCCCAAAGTTCGCTACAGGGTATTTTAAGTGAAGCTTGTATGGCTAGGGTTCCGTGGATATTTCATGTGCGTGAACAAAAAACCCACGCATCTTTGAAGCGCGAGGCGTCAGAAAACAAATGTCCCAGTGTGTGTCCCCTCATGTTTCACACGGCCTATGATTCTGTTGGCGACCGCGCAGTGATAGAACACGAAATAATGACCCAGACTTGGGCTCAAACGAAACACACGTCCGAACGCGCTCAGAAAGCATTTCTTTAATAGGTGCGAGTGCGCGACGGAAATAGGCTTGAGTTCCATGAATAGTTCTTTGCGTGCACAAACGCTTTGCGGCGAAGCCAACTTTATCCCGAATGTTCAGCAAAGAATGGCTGTAAGTGCGCGTCTTCTTTCCCAACGACTGCCGCCAACGCCCCAGGGAACGTGTATTAACACGAAAATGCTTTATTCTGGGATTCACGAAGATTTCACTTACGTCATACCCGTCACGGAAATGAAGCCAGTACAACGAAGCAAGCGGCCTGTAAAGGGTGCACCCCTGCGCACAGGGTCTTCTTGCGGGGAAGCAACCTTTAGTGCTAGAATGTTAGACTTAGGGTTGCACGTTTTCGGGTTTTAAATTTAACATGAAAGTGTTTTATGCCAGGATACACCAAGATTTTTCTGAGGCCACATCCGTCACGGAAATGACGCCAGTATACCTTTGCCGAAGCGACCCGCCAGCAGGGCGTTTCTCGCCAAGCACACCCACAAGACAGCAGCCGACCCGCAAATCATGCTAAGTTGCAGATTTCGCTGCACATTTCACCTTCGTGTTTTACAGATTCCTATGACAGAGGAATCAACCCCAGCTTTCTTTTTTTTTTTTTGCTCAGACCTTACACCTAAAATCTGCGTCACCTCTATGTCGCGCGCTAAAAAGCGTGGCTGGTCATTCACCTCCAAAGCGTTGAACGGCTCATTTTTTTCCCTACTTCAGACAAGAATCGCCATGGGACATGTTATCATCGATGACCATAAATGATTATCAGTAAGAGAATTATTTTAACTCCGAAGCAGTGTCGTAGCTGTTTTGACTGAGCAGGGTATAAGCGTTGTCGATCACAATTGACTTGCTGACCCGGTTAGATACAAGATAGGATATTAAGTGCCGATTGCGCACCACCGCTACTCGAAAGCTGTTCAGCGCAAGAGCGCGTATTAGTCGCAAGGTTGCGCACTTCGAGCAATGAATAGGTCATTGTCTACTTGGAAGGAGAGGGATAGATCGAACGGGTAGGTATTCCGACCTGTGCTGCTGGGATGTTACTGCCGTGAGCGAACGAAGGCAGGCTAAAGTGGACACAGCTAAACAGTAATTTCGGGAGAGTAATGATTGCGTGAATAAGTTCGCTGACAAAGAAGAAAGCACTTGACGGAGAGAGGAAGCTTTCACGAAAACTGAAGAGGTCAGTCCAGTCTCCGATGGGAGCGAACAGTTTTATGAAATAGCCGAGAAAAAAAGAGACGGAGGTGAGAAGAGGGGAACACAGATAAGGAATCGTGTGTACATTGCGATATAGACAGCGATAAACACGATGATGAAACAAACTAAAACGTCGCTGCACAACACATGGTGTAACTGGAAATTTAAATCCCTAACGAGATGCACACGCATTCCAAGATACAAACGATCAAAATATTTGCATAGAAGCTTCACAGGACATTATCCAGGGCCTTAGTGCGGAGGAAAATGAACATAGTTATGTTCCCTACCGCCGCCTGGTCATGATTACGCCAGGGTCCAGCACCGCGATTCATGTGAGCGGTTGTGAGAAAATAAATAAATAAATAAATAAATAAATAAATAAATAAATAAATAAATAAATAAATAAATAAATAAATAAATAAATAAATAAATAAATAAATAAATAAATAAATAAATAAATAAATAAATAAATAAATAAATAAATAAATAAATAAATAAATACCCGGCCATCTCCACTAACGTGAAACCTGGAAAGGGGCGAAGCCTGCAATGTATAAGTGGGTTCTTGCCGCCTTGGCGTTTTTGCCAACGGAGATGAAATCATTGGGGGCTAGAGGTATACAGCTTTGCTGTAAAAGTCTCTTGTCTTTGAAGCAGCCCGAGGCTCTCTAGCGGGAGGCGTAAACGAGTGTCCCCGTGTTTTCTTGGTACGCGTTACGAAGCGCTCCAGCGCGAGGTGTAAAGAAGTGCCCCCGGTGTTTTTTTTTTTTTTTTTTTTAGTACGCGTTACGTTCTAGCGCAAGGCGTAAACAAGTTTCCCGGTGTTTGAGTACAGTGACTACATGAGCAACGATTACGACGACGACTACGACAGGAGACGCCAACAGCCCCAGCCCGTAATAAATCATATACTGTAGAAGAAGTGACAACTGGGCTAGTTGGTAATGCATATGGGACATCTTGAAGGTGCGCTACCTTCAAGATGTCCCGTAATAAATCAATAGTCTAATGTGGTATGGTGGATAACATAATCAAAGCAAGAACATGCCAGCCTTCTGGTCTACTATCTTTCTATCGTCCGCCCGCCTGTTCATAAATGCTAACAGCAACGCCAGGAGTGGGGTGACCGTCCTTTTTATGACCAGCAGTGTCCGGCTCTCGGCATTTCACTGCTCAAAAAGCCAGTCATGATTACGGCGCCCATGACGCCGTGACATACGTATACGTGCGGATGTACAAATTATAGCTTGGAACCAGGCGTATGACATACTCTATTATGATAAACAAGAATCTTGCATCAGCGACGCTTTTATTTATTTTATAGCGTTCCCTTCTCTCGGCAGTGTCTTCAATAAAGGAACGTCATTAGATATGCGCGCTTCTGACTCGCGAATATTTTTTTGCATTCCTCCTCCTCGAACTCAATAAGCAAGCACTAACGCATCAGGCGCCCTCAATGCGCATTCCTTATTTTTCTCTTTATAGACCGAACGCAGACCATTGTGATGCAAATGTCTGCGTGCAACGTCCCTTTTGTGCGCGGCGTTGCTTCTTCGTCCGCCCACGGCTCTCCCACCGACGTCATGAAGCGAAGCTTCGCTTTATCTCCGCGGCGACGTAAAAAGGCACATACGTGCAATCGCGACGCTATAGGCCTTACTTCCCGTCGCCTCATTTATTTATTCTAATTTTTTCTCCGCGCGTCTAGAGGGAGATTTACGTCTGAGGCGTATACGCGGGGATGTTTTGCTTTTATCCTTCGGGCGATCCGTACTTTCACGAAGTCGCAAATGCGAAATAGGGTGACAAAAAAAAAAAGAGGTAGAATTCGGCCACACTGTCTTGTCCTATTCACGTCTCTTCATTATATGTGGTTTCTGCTACACGCAATGTAGGAATGAATAGATTATTTCTGCATCTTATAAATCAATTCAATTTATTCGGGAATCAGGACAGGCTGGAGCCTTATGATGAGGAAGGAGACAGGACAGAGATTTGTAGGGATTTTCAAAAATAAGCTTTTTTTTTTCCAGCAGCAAAGTCGCTTTTACATTTTCAGTCTCCATAGAACCATGCATCATTCCGTAATGCCATTTATCTAGACCAGTTAGTGACTCCCTCCCTCCCTCCCTCCCTCCCTCCCTCCCTCCCTCCCTCCCTCCCTTTTAATATTGAAAGGTTCTTGTTGGTTGTCGAACCTATAGGACAGACAATGAGCGCCTCACAGATAAAATCGCTATTTGTGCAGTGAGCTCCGGTCCCATTCGAAGTGGGCGAGATATGCGCTATACTGAATCTTCACGACCCCCCCCCCCCCCCTTTTCGCCCCTTCACCCAAATCATTTCAGTATGGGCTGGCGAACGACGTCGCGAACTTCTAGTGTCTGCGGCTGAACCACTCTTTTTTAAATTAACACAACAATGCCTCTTTGTTCTTTCATAAGGGCTAAATCCGCATTGGTAAATTGGGCAGGCATGCCTTTTTAGTCAGGCCCGAGCGAGGAAGCGTAAATGCCAATGGAAGCCACCGGTTTTCTTTCACTTTCACAGGCCTTATTTTCCTATTCAGTTGGTAGCGGTAAAAACTGTTTTTACGAACTCTCTTTAGTCGCCCTACCTTAATTGCTACCTAAACTGACGGTGTACACTCTCCGTGCTAACAAGGGCGACGCTGGCCTCCCTTCCTCTCGCATAATTAGCTCCAACTTCGAATAGGTCTTTATAACTCGCCGAAACAACACGTGGGATATGAGACGCGCCGCTGGGGATGTTTAACGCGCGCCGAAATCTCGACACACGGGCGTTTGCTTTTCGCCTCGGTTAGAAAAACAGCCACCGCGGCCGCCGGAAATTAAACCTGCGTGCTCGCGCTCAGATTGCGTTACCCTCAGATTACGAGGGCCGCATATCATCCGCGCATATCAGGCCTGTCGTTACAGCGGAGAGGCGAGCTAGTTGGTTAATATACATAATTAAAATTTACGCGCAAACTGAGATGAGGGCAAGCAACCGCTGGTGTAATATTCTTCCCAGTCGAAAACGATGCCAAAGAAATTCCTGTAGTCTATCGGATTTTGCGTGCCGTACTCTCGTCTCATCGTATTCTTGTGCCGTGATTTTGGCAACTGGCTATGTCACTACAGCATGACGGTTGTCGTAGCGACAGGCAGTTCCGTTGTGACTACAGGAATGTTCGTCGTTGAGAAAATTGACTTTGTCGTTACGACAAAAATGTGTATCGTAGCAACAGATGGCTTTGTCGTAACAACAGGGCTTCTGTTGTCACAACAAAGTTTTTTGTCGTACGAAAGAAATTCTTGTTAGGTTTCTGCGGTATTTCTGTCGTCATTTTAGACTGGGGAATTCCCTTGTCCTCGTCTCAGTTCGCGCTTAAGTTTCAATGATCGACCTCTAGATGCTGCATGCATGCTTGGGTCTCCATAAACGGTGTTCCTTTGTACATCCATCCGTCCGTCCATAGCACGTTTGTCGCGACAGCGGCCTCTGACCAGCGGACGTACGCGAGCGGTGGCTACAGAAAGAAGGTCAGCGCCGCTAGCGATTACTGCGTGCAAGCAGGTTTCGTAGAGTCGTGGAGGTCTCCATTTGTGATATTGGTTACGGTTGGCGTTCAGAACAGCAGAGATAAGGGGACAATCCCATACCTGCAGCTTGAAGCGCCTGTTCGGAGAAGCACTTTGAGGATGACGTTTCACGCGCATACGGCGCCGACTCTAACACTAATTGCCAGTGGCTATCCTATCGCACTACGGACAGCCCACGCATACCAACGGGCAGTGCGACAAGGCGAATCCGATGTGAGCTGAGGGTACGTGCAGTTACCATAGAACGCCACGGCGCCGATAACTACTAAGAAACAGCGACGTCAGCGCGTCAATGGTTAACGGATGTGTAAGGAGGGGGCTCATTTCGGCGGAAGGGACATATCCGCCACGCCCGCATTCGGCGCACTTATCTATCTCTCTGATATCTCGTCATCCTCACTGACCCTTCTGCCATCCACTGATGATTATTTGATGTCAAGAACCTCCCGGGAAAGCAGCAGCCACACTCTTCAACTGTATCGACAAGTTCAGCCAGTAAAGAGCCACTTGAAGCCCTGGTAACAGACATTTTGATCAATCTCCCGCGGTTTCAAACGTCTATCCAGCCTCCTGGTGGCATATTTGGTAGGGTTTCAAGTCCCGAAATGGAACAATTTTTTTCTTCAACTGCCAAGTTTTGGAAGTATGAATATAACCAAATCACTAACAAAATTTCCCTAAAATTTCTGTGCTTCGCTGCGGCCCCCTGTTAAACTGCTTTTGTTTTTATTCGAGTGCGCGGTAATATTGCAATTTTTGCCAGAACATGCTGTTCGTTGCTATAGTTTAGAAAAAAAGCCAGAAATATTGGCTCAAAGCCAGCCGACCATTCCATGTAACGTAATCAACGAACACAACAAACATGGATCGAAGCCATCACATGTAGGGAACTGTCATAAGGTGTCCACGCAGAGCACGCAAGCGACATCCCAAACGCAACTGCAAACAAAGCAAAACAAAAAGCACCCACAAGGCATGAATACTGCGTTTTCGACTGCGGCTGCGTTTTCTCGCACGAGAAAACGCAGCCGCCATTCATTGGGTTTGCACCTCGAAAATAAATGAGTTTTGTCTCTTTTAGAACACCAATGAGGGCCAAGCACACGTTTAGTGCAGAATAATTTCGCGTATAGAAGCTTCTAATTTGGAAGCATGTTGTTCCTTTCGGCCATCCCAAACGACGAAAACAGTTGCTCTGGGGCGGCTAGCTACGTTCGACATAACCGAGGAATCGCGGGACGCAAGTTGTGGCGCCGGAAGTTGTTTTTCCGATCGGATGCTTCCGGAACTCGGCTTCCCCCGTTGTCAGCCGGAAACACGTGACACATCTCAAAGAACGAAAGCTCGCGCAAACAATTTCCTCTTCCTCGATTGCCCTGCGACGTGGACTGCCCCTCCGTCTGGCAATTCCCTTTACTGACCCATATATTCGTTCTTCTTTTTGTTTTCGGAAGAACAAAAGTTCGAACTCGACAACTTTTGGTGAACCAGAAGGGCGAGGAGTGAAGACGTGACAGCCGTGGCCGGGAAGGGACGTGCCGTGTTAGCTAACACACCATCCCGTTCCTCCGAGTCGCGAGGAGAGATGTGTACCGAACCGTGCACTGTTGTCGATGTGGCGCACGAAACAATAGCTCTCCTCCTGGGGGCATCACTCTACCGCGCAGGGTGTGTACAGCAAGAAGATCGGGAGGAAAAGACAGCGCGGCGGTTATCGCCAAGGCTGTCGCCCACTGTGTCTCGCTGAGCAAACATCGCGCCGAGAGCTTCCCTTCCCTCGCGAGCACAGGGCAGGATCGCTGTCTTCGAGGCCTCCTTAATCTCCGCACAAGCGCTGACCGGAGACAAAGGGGAGGCGACAGCAGAAAAGAGGTAGACTGATGAATACACACACACACACACACACACACATACATATATATATATATATATATATATATATATATATATATATATATATATATATATATATATATATATATATATAGTAAATGAATGGCTCGTTGAAATAAGACAGAAATAAGGGTTGGCAGTCAAGCAAGAAAACCTCGGGGAAAGAAAAGGGGAGGATGTGATAGGTCATTGAAACAGATAAAGAATTTGGAAAGACAGAAAGAAAGTAGAGGAAAAATGCCCGCCGGGTGGGATCCGACCATACGACCTCCAGAATACCGGTCTGGTGCACTATATATATATATATATATATGCGTGTGCGCGTGTGTGGGAGGGAGAGTCGAGTGCCACCTAGCAGCTAAGTGCTTAGTACCAACTAAAGTAGAAAGAAAGAAAAAAAGAAGAGGAAATTGTGTTCAGCCACACCGACCCGATTGTGCGTTACTGGAGCAAGGGCGAAGGGAGATGGGGGTGGGGATAGCATAGGAATAAAACAGAAAGTTAAAAACCAAAGAGCGATCAATAGATAAAGCGCATGGAGTCTAGCCACACAAAATAAAGCTCTGTTAGGAACCATTGGACGCGACAGAAAATAAAGGGATGAAAAAAAAGAACCAAGGAACAAAATAACGATGAATAACGCAGGAGATGGGATGGGGGGGAAACTTAATGTGGATAAAAAAGGCCGGATGGCAGCCTCCTCCCTGCATTGGCATATATTTAGCCAGCACCAGGAGCGCGCTTGGCTACTTCCGCGAGCGCTGGTAATGGCTCCCTGAACCGATATCGTGCGGTGTGCAGCAGGCAGGTAATTAGAATCACCTTCTTCAGGTAATGCATGCGCGGACACCAGTCGAGTAGAAGCGATGTGGGCAACTTAAGAACTTGTTCCTGTTTACAGTTTACAGCAACGCGCACTATTGGCGTGTTGAAGTTTTGCGGATATATATATATATCAGGGTGTCGAACCGAAAAAAATACCGGTTCGGTTACGGTTCGGGTTCGGGTGAAATAATTTCGTTCCGGTTCAGTTCCGGTTCGACAAAATCACGTACCGAACCGGTTCGCGAACCGGTTCGGGAGCTTGAACCGGTTCGCGAACCGGTTCGATTAGTTGAATTATCACTAAAATTATAAAAAAAAAACATTTACTAGTTTAAAACGACCGTCAAATCAAAACACAAACTGACATTCAAAATGGTGCTGCTCCCCAAGGGCAGTGGCGCAATTGCAAAGGAAACTTTAAACAATTAGGAGATATTAGAAAAACACATGAAGTGGCGACGATTTACCACCTTCTTTATCGCTCAGACTTTCTGTTGTCCTAGCAACTATTCATAAAGCCAACGCCAAGAGATATGATGGTGGGATATATTTTCTGTCCTTTCCTTTTTTGTTGAAATCGCAATTGTCGCTATGCAATCGCCCATCACGCTAACCTTGAGGCCTTAAATTTAATCCTGCGTACGGGCGTGTTCAAATACCAGCGCTTAATAACAATGGCGCACATTTTTTATATTTGTAACAAAACAGAAAAATTCTACAACAGGCACATAAATACTACCAATGAATTAGATTATTTGGTAACCCTGAATAATTTGTTAGCTGTCCCCTTATCGAATGTGTTAGCCACACTTTTGTTAAAAGTAAGCTTTAGTTACGCTCAGTCACTGCATTATTGCTCTGACCACTGCAATTCCTTTTGCGATACCGAAAGTGTGCATTACAATCAGTACGTCATCGTACCGCCTGAACCCCTACCATCGTTCCGTGTGCTACATTGCGGAATCTTATAACAGATAATGCGGTTACAAAATGAAAGAGAAATTTGACACGTGGAGCATGAGATGGGACTTTTGGGTAGACGCTCTTTAATTCGTCCACAGCAGTACTCCCCTCCGGAACGAGTAGCAGTAGAAGCAATGTAGCGAGTTGGGCAAACGGCTTAGCAAACAGCTTAGCCACTGAGCAGCTCCTGCGGTCACACTTGTCAAGTATTAATAATTTGCAGGTGTCGGACCTTTTCAACAAATTATGAAATGCAAAAAGTTTGCACACATCGGGTGTGAGCTTTCGCTGTTGCGCAGTGGAGCACTCCTGCAGCCTGATTTCTCCAATGAAGTCGCAGCTAGGGAAGGGCAAAGTCGTTTTATATCACCTGCAAGCTGCCGAGAATGACATTTCGTTTGGTCAGCTTGCACTACGCTCGCGCCTCCAGCAGCAACAGACCAATGCTACATTGGTGCTCATTCATTTCCCCTGTTGTTACATAAAGCGTGATAGTGTTCAATTGTCTGGA
The DNA here is from genome assembly GCF_048455015.1 of Haemaphysalis longicornis. NCBI lineage: Eukaryota > Metazoa > Arthropoda > Arachnida > Ixodida > Ixodidae > Haemaphysalis > Haemaphysalis longicornis. Next base: position 95,468,451 of record NW_027526422.1, read on the forward strand.
GGGGAAAGTGTGCGAGCAAGTACGAAGTTGATGGTACGGGAAAGAAAAAAAGGCCTGAATTGCATTGACTGTGCAATATCAACAACAGAGGGTCGAACCGTTTCGGCATGAACCGGTAACCGTTATTTCTTTTTCCGGTTCAGTTCCGGTTCGGGTTCAGCGTGCTCAAAAAATAACGGTTCGGGTTCGGGTTCAGTTCCGGAAAAAATACCGGTTCGGTTCCGGTTTTCGGTTCGGTTCGGTTCCGGTTCGACACCCTGATATATATATATACAGTAATCCCTCGTTATAACGAAGTCAGCGGCGAAAAATTTCGATATAAGCGACGATTTGAAAAAAGCTAAGCAGTTGAGCTTTAATTGCACCACAACTGCAAGAAATCAAAACACAATGTATACAGTGAAGAAAAGCTTTATTCAGGTGCAAAAAAAGCAGTGAGCTTTGGCTGTTTCAAGTTGATGCCGGGCACGGGCAACCCGTGCTCCAATTTGAACAAGCACTGCATGAGGCTGTGGTCGCCGCCCGTGAAAGTGGCAGTGGCTGTGGCCAATTTACAGGGGGGCGTGCGGGCGTCACGGAACGTTACGCGAATTTCGCGCTGGAAAGCGCCCGCAAATGTGTCTTCTAGTCTGAGGTTGTGCTTGTTGTGCTCAAAAAAAGGATTAACCGCACATTTT